>NC_082697.1:59251578-59551578 GCF_949987515.2 Delphinus delphis
CCATCATAGCTGAGCCTAGCCTACCTGGAACACTTACATTAGTCTACAGTTGAGCAAAAACATCTCACACATCGCCTATTTCTGTTATGAAGTGTTGAATATCTCACATAATTTACTGAAGACTGTGCTGAAAGTGACAAACAGGATGGTTGTCTGGGTCCAGAGTGGTTGGAAGTGTACTGGTTGTCTCCCCTCATGATGGCGGGGCTGACCGGGAGCTGCGGTTGCTGCTGCTACCCAGCATCACAAGAGAGGATCACACTGCATGTCGCTAGCCTGGGGAATGATCAAAGTTCAAAATTTGAAGTACGGTTTCTGCTAAACCTGTATCCCTTTCACGCCATCATAATGTCAGAGTCCTAAGTTGAACCATCGTAAGTCAGGGAACGTCTGTGCTGCCCTGAGATGTCAGGGCACTGTGTTCTGTGCAGCCAGGGGGAGCTGCACTGCTGGATGGCTCTGTGAGGAAGGAAAAGAACTTTCTTCTGCCCTTGCAGGTTCTTCTGGCCGGTCTAAGAATTAAATTGACATGAGACAGGGTTAACAGAAGAAAAACAGAAGTTTAATGACATGTATACATGGGAGAGACCCAGGAAAAGTGAGTCACCCACCAAAATGGCCTAAGCCCTCACCTTAAATAGCACCTTCAGCTAAAGACAAAAGAGGATGTCGGGGGGGGGGGGGGGGGGGCTGGGGGTTTGGGAATTCAGAAGGGAGGAAGGCAATTCACATGGAGATGGAAAAATAAATGTTTGGTAAGCAAATGTTTGCTGAGCCGGGCAGAGACAGTGGGACACAGAGTGGACTCTGATCTCTAGGCCCTGCCGAGTTCCCTCCACTCACCTTGTCCATATTCTTTGCAGACATCTTTAGTGATTAGTTCTCATCCTGGACCAGGCTCTTTATCCAAATTCCTTTAGGCTGCTAAGGAAGAGGTAAAAAGAAAGACTTCCTGAGTCTTCTGTTTCTTAACAATAATCAGCCTAAAATAATCCTCACGCCTAAGAGACACGTTTGGAGGTGGCAAATTTTGCTTTCCTGCAGTCTCACCTTTGAAATGTCTCCAAAGAAGTTTCACAGTCCAGAAGTTGAGTTTGTAGGTTGTTCCATCTCTCTGAACCAGTCTCTTAGTTCTGACAATACATCAGTCCAGTTAAACTCATTTCAGGAGGCGGTGATGCAGGTGGGCTCCCTAAGTTACGCCTTTGGTGCAAGCAACCAGGTTGGCTAATAAGAGGCACTTCTATGGAAGCAAAAGAAAAACAGTGGCTAATGATGGGAGCAAACCATAATCCCGGTTTCTCAGTTTTGAAGGCAGCCAGTCGAGAAGATTTTTAGCTGTCCTCCTGGAAGCATCTTCAGATGGAGTGAGGTCAGCTAGTGACAGACGGACAGATCTTCCTAGTTTGCTGTACAGATGTCTCTGGTGATCTTTCCTGAGTGGCCCAGTACAGCAACAGGCCAAAGGTTGTCTGTATATGAGCTGTTGTGGTGATTTCTCTGAAGTTTATATCAAGTTGTCTAGCTTCAGTTTGTAGGGCTTCAGGAAAAAGGGCAGCTTTAGCTCTTAATGATTCCACGTCAAAAGGATGGGAGAAGTTAGAAACGTTAGCTTGGAGAGTTGTAGCCAGATATAAAGAAACTATAAGAATTCAGGATCTAGTCCAGTTTATTGGTAGATAACAAACCTCAAAGACAAAGGATAGTATTAGAATCTAATAACCACAAAGGTGTATTACTGAAACAATTTTCCTCTCTAAAATGACCCTCATTTCTACCAAAGTAGCTAACTGAAGACTAATTTGTTTGCAAAATAAGTTTAGTTTCATTAAACTTGGTCCAGTTATTGATGTTTACATAAGTACAGCAAGAATAGTGATTGATCGTATAGGCTCTTTTAAATATGCTTTGCTAGAACTTTTCATAAGGAGTCTCCAGACTGAACTTCTAAATGTCTCTCAAGGCCTGAAAGTCAAGCCAAAGACTTGCTATTAGACTGACCTGTAATACCTGTAGATTTGGGTGAATTCTTCTCTTCTCGAGGTCCCCAAAATATCCTGAGATTCCTGCACCTGCCAGGAAGTGACTTTCCTCACTTACCTGATGAAGCTGCTGGGAACCCTGTAGTCAAAGTACCAGACTTTTTTTTTCCCCAAAGGACTTTATTGGCTCCATAAAGTCAACCTTAGTTCTTTAAAGCTGTCTGGTCATATCTGAATCTATGCATGTCTCTCTCAAATATGGCATTCCAGTCAAAGTCCAGTTTCCAAATTGTGTCCTGGTATGATGAGAACAGATTCTTATTGAACTTATGTAAATATAACTATATTGCCAAGAGAAAAAGGGTATTCACTAGGAGTTTCCAAATTCTGGAGGGATCATGTAGAGAGAAAAAGGTAAGTGTTTCAATTCTGCTTACAAAGGTATAATTTACCAAATTGCTTTAGTCATAGCGTAAGAGGAAAGATTTCCTTATATCTGGAAAACAAAGATTAAAAAAGCCAGTAATATTTCAGACAAAAAGTCATAAAATTATAATCATATTCCTCAGTTTATTCAGTCCTGTGTAACTAATTCTTGTTGATCTTGACCTTTTGTTAGTGGTTTTATAAAGTCATCCATTTTTCCATTAGAGTTCTGTAATTTCTTACCCAGTTCAGTGATATAACTTGAAAGGTATCAGAAACTTGTTTAGAAAGCAGAAACTAGCACACCATTGTAAAGCAATTATACTCCAATAAAGATGTTAAAAAGACAAAAAAGAAACTTGTATTTTAGAGTACTTGTTAGATTCCTTTACATGAATTTTTCTGAAAATAAAATACACTTGCAGGAAGCTTTTGTAAAAGCATCTGAGTAGAACAATTAACTGTCTGTAAATGAGAAAAAAAAGACTTAAAAAATGGCCGTTCCATTGTTGGAGTTCATTGGATAAGGAAGTATAGTTATTTTTGTGATGTACAATGTTTTAAGATAACAGTTGAAATTATGATGACAACATTATATCGGGGTATATCAGAATTTTAGGGATTTCATAAGTTTTCTGGAACATTTATAATATATACCTATACAGAGACAGAATAAAGAAGGCTTAGTATTACTAATTTAACATTGCTTCCCATGTAATTTAACATGTCAAATAAGCCTAATTAGTTTAATATCTCCCTTTTATAAGGAGAGAGAACAAATCCTTTGAAATGTTCCAGGGGCCCTCTGAAAACCTCAAAATTGGTTTCATGTTGGGGAAAAAAAAAGATTTCATATAGGATTTGATTTGGAGGTAGTTTGTGAAAAATATTAGAAGACTTTAAACACTTGATTAAATAAGATCATAGGTCATTGTGAAACAATATTTAGTTGCTCATTTAACCATGGTGACAAAGACTTTGCAGGCAAATATAGAAACTTAAATAGTTGTAAAAAGCCTTAGCTCTTTTAATATTGAAAAGACTCAGTTTTTTTTCTTCTAAGTAATTGGAGACCTGATAAAGACAAAACATAGAATCTTTGTTTTTTCTAGACAGATTACATTAAAGGTAAAGAAGAACCTTTGTTTACAGTTTCTCATTAAGAGCAGACCAATAATAAAACTTCGTCTCTCTAAAGGAGAAAAAACAGATTCTAATTTTGCATCAGTGTACCTTTGATAATGAAATTCATTCACTTGATTAAATTTATTCCTATCTTAGCCAGTGTGATCACATGTAAAATTCATTTTCCAAGATTACTTTTTCCCAAACCTTCTACAACTTTCTGTGTCCATTTTTTTTCCCCCTCGTTCTCTTTCCCATTTAGAAATAATCAGCTGTAGGGCAAAATTCACTTTCATTCCCTCAATAAAAATGCATCTCCATATCTCATACCTTTTCTTAGCCCAAAATACCTTTTACTTTACTTGCATACAGAATTGTTTTCCTTATTATTTCTAGTAACATTAATCACATATATTAACTAGAAACCTTAATTTCTTGTGAAAATAAAGAAGCAAGTAATTGTGAACTATTATTAGCAGTTTTTGGCTTGGCATATTTATAAATACCTTTTATAATTTCTGTAAACATGTACCCATTTAAATAGTGTAATCTTTCAATGTGGCATGAGACATGGTTACTAACAGACCCTAACTTTTCTTTAGTTTCTCTATAATAGGAAGCCAGAAGTAGACAGACTTACGTTCAGTAACTAATGTTTTATTTTTTGTCTTCTTTGGAAATGGTCTAGATATTCAGTGAATTTAACTTAACTCATCATTTAACTCAGCTTAGCAAAACTTTGAGGATTCTAGTAACCAAAAAGATTTTGAAAGCTGTTTTTAAGTATACATATACCATAACACATAATTACTGTTAAAAGATTTACCTAAAAACTTTTTATCCTGCTTACATCTATTTAATTTTACTTGTTACTAACAAATATGTTCAGATTACCTGCGAAAACTTTCATGAGATATTAGACAAAGTCAGTTATCATCTCAAGCTATATATATTTTTTTCTGAAAAAATTTAGAACAGAGATAACATGAACTTATTTGATTGATAACGCAGGTAGAATAAAAGCTGCATGTCTGTGTTATAGCCAGTGCTGGTAACTCTGAAGACATGCTTGTTTTAATTAAGCCACAAACTTAAATAAGCTTTCGTTTACCAAGGATTCTTTTATACCATGTGAACTTGAAAAAAAAATTTTTGGTTAGTTTCTATTATATTTTTGAGAATTTTTATGTAAGTACTTGCTTGTTTAAGCTGTTTAAATGGACCTCTTTTACAAACTAATTTTGGCAGTACCATCAGGGGGAGGGAGAATGACACATCTATGCACATATAGACAGACACGTGAGCATGCAGACAAAGATCTTAAAGCTTTCATTAAATTTTTTTTTAATCATGAGACGGGTACAATGGTACAGAACTTACTCGTTTGTAAAAGAATAGTTGGATCCACGTTTTGTTCTGGCAGCTTGAGAAAGTTAATCTGTTCAGATGGCTAAAGCCTTTTTACTATTTGTGGAGAGAGCTTTTAAGACTTGTATTTGACAGGTAATCTCAAGGAGGCTGTGGTCTAGAGTTTGGGCAAAAGAACTTTTACTGTAGGTTGTATTTTTAAAAAAGGATTCTTTCCCTCTTTATACCTCCCCCACTTTGGTTTCATGTTCTACTGTTTGAATTAACCCAGCTCAGTCTCAGGAAATTGTGGGTTATGTAGAGATTTGCAAGAGAAAGACAGTTGTTTCTGTTAGCCCTTGGACATTGGCTTCCTGCTTATACCATACCTCACCCTGTGTGGGCTCAGGCGGCCCTACTGGCTCCCTTTAGCACTTTTGTTTAAAGTTGCCCCGAGGGTGGATTTATATGCGCTGTTTTACAATACCAGGCAGGGGAGACCTTCCCCAGTGAGACGCAGTGCCCATCCCCACTCTACAGTCAGGCAAAAGAGACGCAACCCTTCTACATAAAGCCCACCAGTGTGCCTACAAACTTTCACCTCAGTTCTGTTAACTTTTTTTTAAATTAAAGTATAATTGATTTACAATGTTATGTTAGTTTCTGCTGTACAGCAAAGTAATTCTTTGATGAATGGGTAAGAAGTGGTATATATATGTACACTGGAATATTACTCAGCCATAAAAAAGCATGAAATAATGCCATTTGCAGCAACGTGGATGGACCTAGAGATGATCATACTAAATGAAGTAAGTCAGACAGAGAAAGACAAATAGCATATGATATTGCTTATATGTGGAATCTAAAATATGACACAAATGAACTTACCTTGAAACAGACTCACAGACACAGCGAACAAACTTATGGTTTCCATGAACTCTTATACCTCTAAACAGGTACATTTCACTAGGACCCTATCAACCAGTCTCTGTCTTACAATTTTGGGTAAAGGAAGCATTCCTGGCCTGACCCAGCATCCATTCCTATAAAACACTAGGCAGTGCTGACACACCCTCTGCACATAACACCCACTCAGACAATCCAACCTTTATGATCAATCCTTGCATTTTTACGTTTTCTCACTCTAACTGTAGCCCAAGTTGGGGCCCCTACAGTGGGTTTTGGTGTCACACCTTAGGGGTCCCACATCAAGGAGTCCTGGAAACTTCTCTCTACCCGATAGCCACTTTACCCATTTCTGTGCAAAAGGCCTTGGCTCCCAAGTGAGGGGTCCAGCCAAGGGTCCTGGGCCCTTCTGCCAGTCTTAATCTTGATTAATCAGCCCAATCTGTTGCCCAGAAAGATTGCTGGTCAGGTTTCTCAGTGTAATTTTTGCCTTCCAGCCTTTTAAATTTCTCCAAACTGATATAAATAGAGCAGACTTCTTTGGGGCCTTTTAATGTTGGGGGAATGGATAGGAGGTCCCTTTGACCCATGCTACCTTAGGTAGTGCTGTATTAAAACCTTTGTTTTAACCTCATCAATGTCTGTTTTATTTACCCCATTTCTTTCTCTTTTTTGAATTTTATGTATTTATTTTATACAGCAGGTTCTTATTACTTATCTATTTTATGCATATTAGTGTATACATGTCAATCCCAATCGCCCAATTCATCCCACCCCCACCCCCGCTTTCCCCCCTTGGTGTCCGTACATTTGTTCTTTACATCTGTGTTTCTATTTCTGCCTTGCAAATCAGTTCATCTGTACCATTTTTCTAGGTTCCACATACATGCATTAATATACGATATTTGTTTTTCTCTTTCTGACTTACTTCACTCTGTATGACAGTCTCTAGGTCCATCTACATCTCTACAAATGACCCAATTTCATTCCTTTTTATGGCTGAGTAATATTCCATTGTATACATGTACCACATCTTCTTTATCCATTTGTCTGTCAATGGGCATTTAGGTTGCTTCCATGACCTGGCTATTGTAAATAGTGCTGCAACGTTGGGGCGCATGTGTCTTCTTGAATTATGGTTTTCTCTGGGTATATGCCCAGTAGTGGGATTGCTATGTCATACGGTAATTCTATTTTTAGTTTTTTAAGGAACCTCCATACTGTTCTTCATAGTGGCTGTATCAATTCACATTCCCACCAACAGTGCAAGAGGGTTCCCTTTTCTCCACACCCTCTCCAGCATTTATTGTTTGTAGATTATTTGATGATGGTCATTCTGACTGGTGTGAGGTGATACCTCGTTGTAGTTTTGATTTGCATTTCTCTAATAATTAGTGATGTTGAGCAGCTTTTCATGTGCCTCTTGGACATCTGTATGTCTTCTTTGGAGAAATGTCTATTTAGGTTTTCTGCCCATTTTTTAATTAGGTTGTTTGTTTTTTTAATATTGAGCTGCATGAACTGTTTATATATTTTGGAGATCAATCCTTTGTCCATTGATTCATTTGCAAATATTTTCTCCCAGTCTGAGAGTTGTCTTTTCATCTTGTTTATAGTTTCATTTGCTGTGCAAAAGCTTTTGTTTCATTAGGTCACATTTGTTCATATTTGTTTTTATTTCCATTACTCTAGAAGGTGGGTCAAAAAAGATCGTGCTGTGATTTATGTCAAAGAGAATTCTTCCTATGTTTTCCTCTAAGAGTTTTATAGTGTCCAGTCTTACATTTAGGTCGTTGATCCATTTTGAGTTTATTTTTGTGTATGGTGTTAGGGAGTGTTCTAATTTCATTCTTTTACATGTAGCTTTCCAGTTTTCCCAGCACCATTGATTGAAGAGACTGTATTTTCTCTATTGTATATCCTTAGGTGCGTAGGTTTATCTCTGGGCTTTCTATCCTGTTCCATTGATCTATATTTCTGTTTTTGTGCCAGTACCATATTGTCTTGATTACTGTAGCTTTGTAGTATAGTCTGAAGTCGGGGAGTCTGATTCCTCCAGCTCCGTTTTTTTCCCTCAAGATTGCTTTGGCTATTTGGGGTCTTTTGTGTCTTCACACAAATTTTAAGATTTTTTTTTTGTTCTAGTCTTGTAAAAAATGTCATTGGTAATTTGATATGGATTGCAATGAATCTGTAGATTGCTTTGGGTAGTAGAGTCATTTTCACAATGTTGATTCTTCCAATCCAAGAACATGGTGTATCTCTCCATCTGTTTGTGTCATCTTTGATTTCTTTCATCAGTGTCTTATAGTTTTCTGAGTACAGGTCTTTTAACTCCTTAGGTAGGTTTATTCCTAGGTATTTTTTTCTTTTTGCTGCAGTGGTAAATGGGATTTTTTCCTTAAATTCTCTTTCTGATCTTTCATTGTTAGTGTATAGGAATGCAAGAGATTTCTGTGCATTAATTTTGTATCCTGCAACTTTACCAAATTCATCGATCAGCTCTAGTAGTTTTCTGTAGGCATCCTTAGGATTCTCTATGTATAGTATCATGTCATCTGCAAACAGTGACAGTCTTACTTCTTTTCCAAGTTGGATTCCTTTTATTTCTTTTTCTTCTCTGATTGCCGTGGCTAAAACTTCCTAAACTATGTTGAATAATAGTGGTGAGAGTGGGCACCCTTGTCTTGTTCCTGATCTTAGTGGAAATGATTTTAGTTTTTCACCATTGAGAATGATATTTGCTGTGGGTTTGTTGTATATGGCCTTTATTATGTTGAGGTAGGTTCCCTCTATGCCCACTTTCTGGAGAGTTTTTTTTTTTTACCATAAATGGGTGTTGAATTTTGTCAAAAGCTTTTTCTGCATCTATTGAGATGATTATATAATTTTTATTCTTCAGTTTGTTAATATGGTGTATCACATTGATTGATTTGCATATATTGAAGAATCCTTGCATCCCTGGGGTAAATCCCACTTGATCATGGTGTATGATCCTTTTAATGTGTTGTTGGATTCTGTTTGCTAGTATTTTGTTGAGGATTTTTACGTCTATATTCATCAGTGATATTGGTCTGTAATTTTCTTTTTTTGTAGTATCTTTGTCTGGTTTTGGTTTCAGGGTGATGGTGGCCTCGGAGAATGAGTTTGGGAGTGTTCCTTCCTCTGCAGTTTTTTGGAACAGTTTGAGAAGGATGGGTGTTAGCTGTTCTCTAAATGTTTGATAGAATTCACCTGTTAAGTCCATCTGTTCCTGGACTTTTGTTTGTTGGAAGATCTTTAATCACAGTTACCATTTCATTACTTGTGATTGGTCTGTTCATATTTTCTCTTTCTTCCTGGGTGAGTCTTGGAAGGTTATACCTTTCTAAGAATTTGTCCCTTTCTTCTAGGTTGTCCATTTTACTGGCATAGAGTTGTTTGTAGTAGTCTTTTATGATGCTTGATACTTCTGCCATGTCCATTGTAACTTCTCCTTTTTCATTTCTAATTCTATTGATTTGTGTCTTCTCTCTCTTTTTCTTGGAGAGTCTGGCTAAATATTTATCAATTTTGTTTATCTTCTCAAAGAACCAGCTTTTAGTTTTATTGATCTTTGCTATTGTTTTCATTGTTTCTATTTTATTTCTGCTCTGATCTTTATGATTTCTTTCCTTCTGCTAACTTTGGGCTTTGTTTTTTCTTCTTTCCCTAGTTCCTTTAAGCGTAAGGTTAGATTGTTTATTTGAGATTTTTCTTGTTTCTTGAGGTAGGATTGTATTGCTATAAACTTCCCTCTTAGAACTGCTTTTGCTGCATCCCATAGGTTTTAGATCGTCGTGTTTTCATTGTCACTTTTCTCTAGGTATTTTTTGATTTCCTCTTTGATTTCTTCAGTGATCTCTTGGTTATTTAGTACCATATTGTTTAGCCTCCATGTGTTTGTGTTTTTTACATTTTTTTTCCCTGTAATTTGTTTCTAATCTCATAGCACTGTGTTCGGAAAAGATGCTTGATATGATTTCAGTGTTCTTAAATTTACCAAGGCTTGATTTGTGACCCAAGATGTGATCTGTCCTAGAGAATGTTCCATGCGCACTGAGAAGAAAGTGTAATCTGCTGTTTTTGAATGGAATGTCTTGTAAATGTCAATTATCTATCTGGTCTATTGTGTCATTTAAAGCTTGTGTTTCCTTATTCATTTTCTGTTTGGATGATCTGTCCATTGGTGTAAGTGAGGTGTTAAAGTCTCCCACTATTATTGTGTTACTGTCGATGTCCTCTTTTTTTTTTTTTTTTTTTGTGGTACGCGGGCCTCTCACTGCTGCGGCCTCTCCCTATGCGGAGCACAGGCTCCGGACGCGCAGGCTCAGCGGCCATGGCTCATGGGCCCAGCCGCTCCGCGGCATGTGGGATCCTCCCAGACCGGGGCACGAACCCATGTCCCCTGCATTGGCAGGCGGACTCTCAACCACTGCACCACCAGGGAAGCCCCAATTTCCTCTTTTATAGCTGTTAGCATTTGCCTTATATATTGGAGTGCCTCTATGTTGGGTGCATATATATTTATAATTGTTATATTTTCTTCTTGGATTGATCCCTTGATCATTATGTAGTGTCCTTCCTTGTCTCTTGTGACATTCTTTATTTTAAAGTCTATTTTATCTGATATGAGAATTGCTACTCCAGCTTTCTTTTCATTTCCATTTGCATGGAATATCTTTTTCCATCCCCTCACTTTCAGTCTGTATGTGCCCCTAGGTCTGAAGTGTGTCTCTTGTAGACAGCATATATATGGGTCTTGTTTATGTATCCATTTAACAAGCCTGTGTCTTTTGGTTGGAGCATTTAATCCATTTATGTTTAAGGTAATTATTGATATGGATGTTCCTATGACCATTTTCTTAATCGTTTGGGCTTTGTTTTTGTAGGTGCTTTACTTCTCTTGTGTTTCCCACTTAGGGAAGTTCCTTTAGCATTTGTTGTAGAGCTGGTTTGGTGGTGCTGAACTCTCTTAGCTTTTGCTTGTCTGTAAAGCTTTTGATTTCTCCATTGAATCTGAATGAGATCCTTGCCAGGTAGAGTAATCTTGGTTGTAGGTTCTTCCCTTTCATCACTTTAAATATATTGTGCCACTCCCTTCTGGCTTATAGAGTTTCTGCTGAGAAATCAGCTGTTAACCTTATGGGAGTTCTCTTGTATGTTATTTGTCGTTTTTCACCTGTTGCTTTTAATATTTTTTCTTTGTCTTTAATTTTTGTCCATTTGATTACTATGTGTCTTGGTGTGTTTCTCCTTGGGTTTATCCTGCCTGAGACTCTCTGTGCTTCCTGGACTTGGGTGGCTATTTCCTTTCCCATGTTAGGGAAGTTTTCAACTCTAATCTCTTCAGATATTTTCTCAGGTCCCTTCTCTCTGTCTTCTTCTTCTGGGACCCCTATAATGCGAATGTTGGTGTGCTGTTCTGCGGCAGTGAATTCCACCATTCTGTCTTCCAGGTCACTTATCCATTTTTCTGCCTCAGTTATTCTGCTATTGATTCCTTCTAGTGTATTTTTCATTTCAGTTATTGTATTGTTCATCTCTGTTTATTTGTTCTTTAATTCTTCTAGGTCTTTGTTAAACATTTCTTGCATCTTCTGGATCTTTGCCTCCATTCTTTTTCCAAGGTCCTGTATCATTTTCACTATCATTACTCTGAATTCTTTTTCTGGAATGTTGCCTATCTCCACTTCATTTAGTTGTTTTTCTGGGGTTTATCTTGTTCCTTCATCTGGTGCAAAGTCCTCTGCCTTTTCATTTTGTCTGTCTTTCTGTGAATTTGGTTTTCCTTCCGCAGGCTACAGGATTGTAGTTCTTCTTGTTTCTGCTGTCTGCCCTCTGGTGGATGAGGCTATCTAAGAGGCTTATGCAAGCTTCCTGATGGGAGGGACTGGTGGTTGGTAGAGTTGCTCTGGTGGGCAGAGCTCAGTAAAACTTTAATGTGCTTGTCTGCTGATGTGGGTGGGGCTGAGTTCCCTCCCTGTTTGTTGTTTGGCCTGAGGTGACCCAGCACTGGAGCCTAGAGGCTCTTTGGTGGGGCTAATGGTGGACTCCTGGAGGGATCATGCCAAAGAGTACTTCCCAGAACTTCTGCTGCCAGTGTCCTTGTCCCTGCAGTAACCCACAGCCGCCCCCCACCTCTGTAGGAGACCCTGGAACACGAATAGGTAGGTCTGTTTCAGTCTCCTGTGGGGTCAGTGCTCCTTCCCCGTGGGTCCTGATGAGCACACTACTTTGTGCATGCTCTCCAAGCCTGGAGTCTCTGTTTCCCCCAGTCCTGTCGAAGTCCTGCAGTCACATCCCGCATCCCGCTAGCCTTCAAAGTCTGATTCTCTGGGAATTCCTCCTCCTGTTGCCAGACCCCCAGGTTGGGAGGCCTGACGTGGGGCTCAGAACTTTCACTCCAGTGGGTGGACTTCTGTGGTATAATTGTTCTCCAGTTTGTGAGTCAGCCACCCAGCGGTTATGGGATTTGATTTTATTGTGATTGCCCCTCCTACCGTCTAATTGTGGCTCCTGCTTTGTCTTTGGATGTGGGGTATCTTTTTTGGTGAGTTCCAGTGTCTTCCTTCGGTCCACCTTCCTTGCAGTGCCCATGCAGCCTGAGCTCACGGCCTTTACCAGGCCAATTCCTACCCCATTTCTTAATAACCATCTAAAGACTTCCATCCTGCTGAGACCAGTCCTCTGACTCCTCCCTTTCTGATTCTTCTTTGTTCCACCTCTTTCAATATTTGCTTTGTTTACCTTATTTCTTAACAACCAATTAAAAATTTCCACCTTGTTGGGAAGAGTCGCTTGACTCTCCCCTTGACCTCTTCCCATTCTCTGGTTAATTAAACTAATGTTTTTTGGGGGTTTTTTTCTGTTTAAAATTTAATTTTAAAAAGTTTATTGTGGTAGTTGATTTACAATATTATATAAGTTTCAGGTCTACAAAATAGTAATACACAATTTTTAAAGGTTATACTTTTTGTGTGTGTGTGGTATGTGGGCCTCCCACTGTTGTGGCCTCTCCCGTTGCGGAGCACAGGCTCCGGACGCGCAGGCTCAGCAGCCATGGCTCACGGGCCCACCCAGCCGCTCTGCGGCATGTGGGATCTTCCCAGACCGGGGCACGAACCCGTGTCCTCTGCATCGGCAGGCGGACTCTCAACCACTGTGCCACCAGGGAAGCCCCTATACTTCATTTATAGTATTATAAAATATTGCCCATATTCCCTGTGCTGTTCAGTATATCCTCATAGCTTATTATATAGTATGTACCTCTTAATCCCCTACCCCTGTCTTGCCCCTGACTCTTCCCTCTCCCCACTGGTAACCACTTATTTGTTCTCTGTATCTGTGAGTTTGTTTCTTTTGTGTTATATTCACTAGTTTGTTTTAAGATTCTGTGTATAAGTGACAACGTAGAGTACTTGTCTATCTCTGTCTGACTTATTTCACTGAGCATACTACCCTCCAAGTCCATCCACGTTGTTGCAAATGTCAAATTTTCATTCTTTTTATGGCTGAGTAGTATTCCACTGTGTATGTATGCCACATCTTCTGTATCCATTCATCTGTTGATGGACATTTAGGTTGCTTCCATATCTTGCCTTTTGTAAATAGAGCTACTATTAACATTGGGGTGCATTTATCTTTTTGAATTAGCGTTTTTGGTTTCTTTTCAGATATATTCCCAGGAGTGGAATTGATGTATCCTATGGTAGCTTTATTCTTAGTTTTTTGAGGAATTTTCATACTGTTTTCCACAGTGGCTGCACCAATTTACATTCCCACCAGCAGTGCACAGGGTTCCCTTTTTGCCACATCCTCGCCAACATTAGTTATTTGTGGTGTTTTTGATGATAGCCCATCTGACAGGTGTGAGGTGATATCTCATTGTGCATTTTGCATTTCTCCGACGGTTAGTGATGTTGAGCATCTTTTCATGTGCTTGTGGGCCAACTGCATGTCCTCTTTGGAAAAATGTCTATTCAGGTCTTCTGCCCATTTTTAAAAAAGGTTGTTTGTTTAATATTGAGTTGTAGTAACCTAATGTTTTTGTTAGCATCTGTAAGACCCATGAGGGGAAGCTGACACCATAAATTTTCAAGTTCAATACATCTTCTTGAACTCAAACTGTTTTTGTTTTTTTTTTTAAACATCGTTATTTGAGTATAATTGCTTCACAATGGTGTGTTAGTTTCTGCTTTATAACAAAGTATATCAGCTATATGTATACGTATATCCCCATATCTCCTCCCTCTTGCATCTCCCTCCCACCCTCCCTATCCCACCCCTCTAGGTGGTCACAAAGCACCAAGCTGATCTCCCTGTGCTATGCGGCTACTCAAACTGTTTTTTGTTCTGTTTTAATTAAGGGAGCTCTTAAGGCTAGCCATTATATTTCTTTGTATCCACCTTTTGATTTGATCTTTCCATAGGTACCAATAAAACAGGTGTTTACAACGAGAGCTTTCTAAAAATTTACCAATTTAGAGGTTTTTCCAATTCAGAAGGTCCATCATCTGGCCATTGATAAGGAGGATCGTCATAGCGACTCGAACCAATAAGCCTCTTTATAGCTTAACCAGGGCTGCAAGACGTATCCCCAAAGGAGACTTCAAAAAGATGCAGGGCTTCCCTGGTGGCGCAGTGGTTGAGAGTCCGCCTGCCGAGGCAGGGGACGCGGGTTCGTGCCCCAGTCTGGGAAGATCCCACATGCCGCGGAGCGGCTGGGCCGGTGAGCCACGGCCGCTGAGCCTGCGCGTCCGGAGCCTGTGCTCCGCAGTGGGAGAGGCCACAACAGTGAGAGGCCTGTGTACCGCAAAAAAAAAAAAAAAAAAAAAAAAAGATGCAGCTCTCGTAAGATCCATAAAGTTCACTCCTCAAAACAGTCTAAGAAAGCAGAGACCTTGGTTGCACAGGTGTTAAGGATGGTATAGGGCCACAGCACTAACAAAACAATGAAGGTTGAAATGACATAGGTCCCTTAGGGACCGGGACCCCTGATGACGAATTCCCCTGCGATCTGGCTCCGCTGGACAAAGAGGTGTTACCAGTGCTTCTGACCAACTGGCTGTAACTGCTGAGAATCCCAGTCTATCTGACTGACTGCCAGATGCACACCAGTACACGCACCTTCCAGGTGGTGGAGACCAGAGAGAATGTTCTCACTGGTCATAAAACTAAGCTCTCAGGACACAGAACAGGACCAAAGGAAAAACCTCCTCTGGTTTTTCTCATGTACACACTAACAGCTAAGCCTTGCATCTCTTGGAACCAAACTAATACCTTGGAGGGATGTGCCTTGGGATTGAGGGTTGTATGTTGCTTTACAGTGTACCTCGATGCGTGGAGATTTTCTTGAGGTTGACAGGTGACCTAGGGTCTATCTAACCCGTTCCGTGACCACCTTATCCTATCACGGGTGCCTCCTTGAGGTGGTGAGCGCCCCAATGGCGCATTATGAGCGCTTAATGCTCAGCTTATGCCCACCAAGTTTTGCAACTTTGACTTCTGAGATTTCCCTTAGCAGTAGCTTTTACCTCATGTGTGTGTTAACCTACAGCAAAATTTGTCAAAACAGACACCATTCTGGTGAAACCTGCAAACTCACCAGCCTGTCGGGCTGGTCTGGGGAGCAGGCTTATAGGGCCTAAGCTTGTATCCTATACTATGGAATTTCCTTCTTATGACAACACAGTAGACAAGTCAAAGAAAAACAGTGAAATAAAGGAAGGAGGAAATAAAGCCTAGAATACTCTATAAAAAGTTTATCAGAATCGTTAAACCCACAGAACTTGTTCCACAAATATTTTCTCCTACTAATCTAAATTTAGAAAAGAGAAAAAGGGCTCTTGCCACTCTCGCTTCCGGTAGATCTTGTAGGCAGAGATCTGGGAGACTGACATGGTAAGAATGCTTTAATTTTTATTTTTTAATTTATTTAATTTTTTTTGACTGCATTGGGTCTTTGTTGCTGCATGTGGGCTTTCTCTAGTTGTGGCTAGCGGGGGCTACTCTTCATTGTGGTGCGCAGGCTTCTCATTGCGGTGGCTTCTTTTGTTGCAGAGCACGGGCTCTAGGGTGCGCGGGCTTCAGTAGCTGTGGCGTGCGGGCTCTAGGGTGCACGGGCTTCAGTAGTTGTGGCACGTGGGCTCAGTAGTTGTGGCTCGCGGGCTCTAGAGTGCAGGCTCAGTAGTTGTGGCACACAGGCTTAGTTGCTGCGCGGCATGTGGGATCTTCCCAGACCGGGGCTCGAACCCATGTCCCCTGCATTGGCAGGCAAGTTCTTAACCACTGCGCCACCAGGGAAGTCCCATGGTAAGAATTCTTTCCTTCTGCCAGTGCTTGTCAGATGTCCTGGGATCTCTCAGCTTCAGCAGCCTCGGAGGGAGCAGAGTCCAGCCAGGGACATTAGCCTGTCAAGTATGCCAACTGTGGGGAAAGAGAAAAAAACTTTCCTCTGCCCTTCCAGGTTCTTCTGGCTGTCTAAGAATTAAATTGATATGAGACAGGTTAACAGGAGAAAAACAAACAAAAGTTTAATAACATGTATACCTTGGAGGGACCCAGGAAAACTGAGTAACTTGCCCAAATGGCCAAAACCCTCACCTTAAATACCATCTTCAGCTAAAGATGAAAGAGGACATTGGGGTAGGGGTTTGGGACTTTAAACAGGAGGAAGGCTGTTCGCTTGGAGATGGAAAAGCAAATGTTTGGTAAACAAATGTTTGCTGGGCCAGGCAGAGGCAGTGGGATGCAGGTGGACTCTGATCTCCAGGCCCTACTGAGGACCCCCTCACCTAGCCCATATCTTTGCAGGCGTCTCTACTGACAGTTCTCTCCCTGAACCAGACCCTTTATCCACATTCTTTAGGCAGCCAAGGAAGAAGTGAAAAGAAAGACTTCCTGAGTCTTCTGTTTCTTAAAAATGATCAGCCTGAAATAATCCTCATGCCAGAAAGACACGTTAGGGCCTGGCACACATGCTTCCTGCAACTTCCTTCCTCCCTGACTACTTCATGAAGCCCTGACCCAGGGAACAGAGAGCCTCCCTGCAGAGACTTGGACAAACCAAGCAGGAATGAATACGGGAACAGCTTGTCCCTTTTCATCTGGAAAAACCCTGCTACCCATTGCATCCCAATTGATGAGCTCTACATCTCGCTCAGGAGGGCATGAATTTCCGAGCCAGTGCAGACCCGGCTGGATGCCATCCTGTGTGACTTTGGTTGGATCAGTGAGCCTGCGGGAGCCCCAGTTTCCTCACTTGTTTAAAGGGGGTGATGATAGTACCTCCTCACTGGGTAGTTGTGAGCTTTCAGTTCTTAACACAGCACCTAGTATACAGCAGGCACTTAATAAAGCTAGTTGCCCCTTTGCTGTTGTTTGTTACCGCTGCATCCCCCATTGTGATGGGTGGCAAAGCGGGTAAAGGTGGCTGAGTCCAGCACGTGGCAGATCCCTGAGCCCGTTTCCTCATCTGTGACATGTGAGTAGACCCAGATATCAAGCACTAGCCGTGGATCCTGGGATGGAGCAGGTGTTGGCTTCTCCTCTTTGGTCTGAGCTGGATCAGGTGGTCTGGGGGAGTTCTCATCCACACCCGAGTTACTATTTAAGGCCCGCCCTGGCACGGGTATTGGAACAGTTCTCCTGGACCTGTTGAGTGAGAGGGAACATTTTTCTCCCCTGCCTCCAAACCTGACTCCCCAGGTCACAGGCCTTCTCTTGTCTCTTTCTCTTCCCCGCAGCCCTGGCCCCATGCTGCAGGTCTTGTGCATCATATCTAGGTTACTGTAGATCAAGGGTCGGCAGACTATGGCCTGTGACTATATTGGCCCCATGACAGTTTTTGCAAATAAAGCTTTATTGGAACACGGTCAGACCCATTCACTTACGTATGATCTATGGCTACTTTTATGCTACAGTGGCTGAGTTGAGTCTTTGCAACAGAGCCCATATAGTCCACAAAGCCTAAAATGTTTACTGGCTGGCCCTTTACAGAAAGTCTTTGCCACCCCTGCTCTAGATGTCCCCCTTCAGGGCTCTCTCTCAT
This sequence comes from Delphinus delphis, assembly GCF_949987515.2. Classification (NCBI taxonomy): domain Eukaryota; kingdom Metazoa; phylum Chordata; class Mammalia; order Artiodactyla; family Delphinidae; genus Delphinus; species Delphinus delphis. The sequence goes on from NC_082697.1 coordinate 59,269,435, forward strand.
CCATGGGGGCGTCCTCCGTTTTGCACCGTTTGTGCTGTGCGGTGATGGGCTGTTCCTGCCATTGTCTCTCCATCAGATGGGAGCTCCTTGCGGGCAGTGGCTCTTATCCTGGACCCTCGTCCCTCTCACAGCACAGACACATAGTAGATGATTAGTACCTATGAGATGGATAGACAGCTGATTGGCTGGCTGGCTGAACGAATGAAGCAAGCACACTAAATAGTTGGCTAAGATAGTCCTTCCTGGGTGAACCTAAGCTAAGCTTCTTCACCTGCAGAAATGTGGCCTCAGTGTCGAGCTGGTCCAGAAATTCTGTCTGCAACCCCTCAGGTCCCTCCCCAATCCTCACAGTGAGGAGGTGTCACTGTGAATGTGGCTGATATTCAACATGGCACCTGCTGTGTGCCAGCCTCTTGCACTAAGTGCTTTAGGGATATTAGCCAATTCCAGCCTCAGGACCACCCTAGGAGGGAGGTACCATTACTACTTCCATTCTCCAGATGAGAAAATCGAATATTGGCGGGGGCTCGGTGGCTTTCCCGGGACACCCAGCTGGTAAGCGTGCATGTGTATGGACGGTGGGGTGGGGCTGCGTTCACACCTGTGCAGCTGAGCTCCAGAGTAATGCCCCTCCCAGGGCACACGCTGCTTCGCTGCAGCCCCGGTCGTTCGGTGCAATTACAGCAGCAGCTTCCTGTTCCATTTGCTTTAAGACAAGGAAACTCCTTTTAGCTTCCCTGCTTCAAATCCTAAAAGCACAGCACAGTCAGTAATTGTGCTTTATCATCTGGTGGCATATTTAATGCATTAACCTCCTTTAACTGAATGGGTAATTTAGGATTGATCTTGCGCTCCAAGAGGCACCCATTGTGCACTCGATGAGCAGAGAAGAGAGTCGAAAGAGCTTGTCAAGAACGTCTCAGAATAGGAGCCAGCAGTAAATGTCTCCGTTCAGAAGAGCTGGCCCTGTGGAGGGGTCACCTCACGAGGCATCACGGCCATGGAGCTCTGGTTTCTCCTGCTGGAGGTGGAGCAGGTCGACTTAACGCAGGACCCTTAGGGGAAAATCAGGATGCTGGGCCCATAGAACAGGGTGTGGACATACTGGGAAGAAAAGGAAAAATACCAAAGCCAACAAGAAAAATGGCTCCTGCCATCACTGGCACAGGTGCAATTAGATTGTGGTGTTTAAAGCGGGTAATGAGACTTGTTTCTGGCACTTTCACTGGGCAGTGGCAGAAAAGTCAACCCAAACCAGCCTAAATGAAACGGGGAATTGTTATTCCTTATAACTGACTGGTCCTGGGGGTAGCGCTGGCTTCAGGCACAGGTTGATCAGGGGCTCACACGAGGTCCACCTGCTCTCAACATCTCCATCCTCTGTTCTCTGTGGACACATTCTCAGACAGGCTTTCTTGTGGGTCAAGTCAACTAACTGTGGCAGCTCTGAATATGATCAACTGTAAGTCAGTGGGAAAAGAGTAAGAATCGCTTTCCCAGTAATCCCAGCAAAAGCCCCACCACATCACAGGAGGTCATGTGCCTATTCTTGAACCATTGTCTGTGGCCAAGGGAGTGAGGGAGTGAGCGGATTGGCTCAGGCCTGGGTCACAGATGGCATCCCGAGCAGCCACAGGAAACAGAGGGCATCATTTTTCCAGGTGGCCCAAAGCAGCCCACGTTCAGTACAGACTGGTGAAGCGGACTTTGCTGTGCCGGGAGCTTGGGCATTGCCCGGAACGCGAGGGGTGATCTGGGCCAGTCATTGTGGCAGTGAGGAAGGTGAGGTTGGTTGGGTGGCCCTTGGGGGTCCTGGCAAGAGCTGATGAAGGACTGAGCTCGGAAGTGAAGAAGAGGGAACAAACCCAGGACACACGAGGAGGCAGACGCGGCCAGACTTGATGGTTCCTTTGCCGAGTGAGGGACGTGATTTGCACTGTGCAGAGCGTTCAAGTCAGGAACCTAGTCCTGGGGAGTAACTGGGCTTTCACCCATGATTTTTCTTTTTTTTTAATCCATGATTTTAAACTGAATGCTTACCTTCCACAAGCAAGGGGGAAAGTCCATTTATTACCAAAACAGTAGCCACTTTTACCCTTGAATAGGGCTCCAGGAGTACTTACTGCTATTTTTATTTATTCAACAACCCACTCACTACCCAGTGGCCCCCGGACTCTTGAGATGTATGTCCTCATTCCTCCTCACCACATTCCCCTAAGTACACATTAGCTACATAAACACAATTTCAGGGCTGTGAGGAACTGGAGATGCGCTGTAATAGAAAATGAGCTTCCCTGCCAGCCGCACCGGGTTCAGGTTTCCTTTCCTTTGACGGTGGTGTTCTTGGTGTGGGGGGAGAGGAGCCCTCGGGTTGGGGGTCCTAGTGACTAGCCGCTGAGTGGTAGCTGCCACCTGTCACCTGTCATGTAACCATCTGGTGGTGGCCTAGTGTGTAGGATGACCTGTGACCCCCTCTGTTTTCTTTACCAGCAAAACATACCCCATGTAGCAGCCTTTTGGCACTAAAATAAATATGAAAGGCCACACGCTGTGATGGCATTGCTTCAAGAAACAGATGCTTTAAAACCAACTGGCCTTGCTGGGCCCCTCCCACTCTTCCTGTCCTAGACTAAGCGGGGGACCGTACACCAGCAGCTTAGCCATATGGGCCTCTGGATTCAGTTCTAGGAAAGGGCAGTTCCCAGCTGTTTGACTTTCGGAAAGTTCTTGAGTCTCTCTGAACCTCTGTTTTGTTATCTGTAGGACAGGGGTAGCTGTACCCACTCCATTGGACTACAGTGGGGCTGAGATGAGATATGAGAACAGCTGGAAGGTGCCTAATTAGCACAGGAATCAGCTGTGTGGCCCTGGGCAAGGTGCTGGGCTTCTCAGAGATGTTGTCCTTCAGCGGTTCTCAACCAGGAGTGACTCTGCCCCTAAAAGGGGACCTTTGGCAATGCCTGGGGGCATTTTGGTTGTCACAACTGGGGGGCGGGGGCTGCTGCTGGCATCTAGTTAGTAGAGGCCGTGGTTGCTGCGAAACATCCTACAGTGCACAGGGCAGCCCCACAGCAGAGAGTTGTCTGGCCCAGGATGTCAGTGGGGCTGAGGTTGAGAAGCTCTGCTGTACAGAAAATACATACTACAATGCGTGGCTCTGTGTGCTCTCATAGAGGGCAGCCACCAACGGTAGGTGCCGTGTGCCAGGGACTGGGCTCAGCTTAGAGCCAGAGATCGAGACAGACGTGCACGGGCTGCTGGTGGTAAAAGTACTGGAGTTCAGAGGAAAGTCACCTAACCAAGCCTGGGAGGTGGGATGGGACCCTTCTTGGAGGACGGGGCTCCTGAGCTGAGTTTGGCCGGGTTGATGTGAGAGGAGGGGCACCAGCCCTGGGGACCTGTGGTGTGGAGAAAGGGGGCCTGCCCGTGTGACTCCTGAACCCCTCTGAGCGTCGGTCGCATGGGCCTGTGGGAGGGAGAGGAGGAGCCAGGCGGCCAGGGTGCTGGCAGGGACAGTGCTTCAGGACAGGACCTGTCACCTCTGCTCCAGTCCAAGATTGTGGCTCTGTCCTTTTAAAGTTGGGTTTTCAAATAAAATTGTACCTTGTTCTGACTATAGCTGTCACTTCTTTTGTTACTTTTGAGGCCATTTGTTAGTAAAAGGAATAACTTGAGGCTTAGAGGTGGCCTTCATCTTAGAAAGTTGCTAAGCTCCCACTTTGTGAAAGCATGGGAGCCCGACAGGGTTCTTAGTAGCACACCTGGGGCTGTCTCACCTAGTGGCAGCGTGTGCCTCCCCTCCCACCCTCTGTGCAGACGTAGACATCAGAGTGCAAATGCAGCATTTCCGTAGACAAAATGACCACCGGAAGTCTTGAATGCAGGACTGTGAAATACATGGCACTCGTGCCACAGCTCCCCATTACCATGTCCCTGGCAGACATAGCGAATCAATCACCACCTTTCTCAGTGACCTCAGACCCATTCTCAGAATCCTCCTCCACACAGCCACCACCTTCCCTAGGCAGCCACCACTAATGGACTAGAGCAGGCAGGCAACTCTAGCCTTGGCAGATCTGCCATCCTTGTTCTAAATCGTCACTGGCTATGTGGCCCTGGGCACATCAAACATAACCCTTCCCAGTTTCTTTCTTCTGCAAAACGGGGATAATAACACCTCCTTTGAATGGTTGTTATGAACACTAAGAGGTAAAAACACAGTATACAGTAAGTGCTCAATAATTAATTGCCTTCTTATTTGCATAGAACTTACCCTGCCAAGAGTGCGCCCTGCACCATGACCTGTGATCCATTTTATTCCTGCCTGATATTGTCATTTATCTCTTCAGTTGCATTTGTCTTAGTCTTCAGTCAGATTGTGGGCACTTAGAGACAGGGATGGTGTCTTTGGATTCTTTCTGTCTGCTGGCCTTCCATCAAAATGTAGTTCTTGGGTATATAAGAATGTGGCAGAATCTGCTAGTTGCTTGCCCAAAATATCTATTTTTCACTTATCTTTTAGTGACAGAGCAATGTGCCCAAGGGGAAAACACTAAATTTCTCAGCTTCCCTTGTACCTACATATGGCTGTGTGACTAAAATCTGGCCAGCGAGATATAGGTGGACATGTGGGCATGGCCTCCCAGGGGGGCTGCTAAAGGAGGGTACTTCATCTGGGTGGTACATGCTTTGCCCTTCTCGTTTTTCTCCTTCCTGTTGTCTAGAATTCAGACATGATAGCTGGAGCTCCAGCAGCCGTCTTGGCCCTTGAGGATGGCAGCCAAAGACTAAGGATGACAGAGCAGAAAGATGGACAGTTCTTGGTCCCTGATGATTTTGTGGAGTAGCTGTACTAATCCTGGATTGCCTCCTTCCAGAGTCTAAAACAGGAGAAAAGAAACCCCAAATGATTAGGTCCCTGCTGTTTTGGAGCCACATGCAGTTCTTAACTGCTACAATACAACAAGTCCTTTGAAAAAGAGTTAAGAGAATTGCTTTCCCAGAACCCTAGAAGCGATACAGCACATAGCATTTAAGGAGCTTGGAGTTCGGTTCATTTTTTCACCAGCTATTTATCGGTTCCCACACAGGTCAGGTGCTGCTAGGCTGTACAGCTCATTGCTGGGTTCTTAAATAGCCCAGAGCAAATAGCCAGACAAGAATCCGAGGAGAGAGATGGGCGAGGGAAGATCCTGCTGTGCCCTTTAAGCCATGTCCAGATTAAGATGAGACTTGAGCTCCATGGAGCGCCATTAAAGGGCTTTGATTCGTGCTTCGGAACCGTCGCTCTGTCTGTGGCATGCAGAAGGGGTGGGAAGGGAGAGAACTGCCTTCATCTATCCTGCCCAGGGTTCTTCTTCCTCCTACAATATCTGAGCCTGTCAGCCAGCTCTAAGACTGCCTTTTCCACAGTAGAGCCCCAAGTCTAACTTGGGCGGCCAGTCAGACCTTGGTACATGTCTGGCGTTTTCTAAAGCACCCACAGCTGTTGACATTCTGGGCTGGGCCTTCTAGACCCTTGGTCTGCTCCTATCAAAAGCCGTTTAATTGAGAACTTCTATTCCTGGTCAGCCACATGCCAGGCAAACAATGGAAGAGTTTGGCCAGCATCCGCTGTGTCTGTAACTGACCTCTAGGTGGCGGTGGCTGCCCACTGCCGCTCTGGCTCTTGGCGCCGTGGCAATTGGAAGTCTTTCCTCCACAGGAGCCGGTGTTCCTTGTCTCTTTCCTCCCTGCAGTTTGGACCCAGGTACCCACCTCCTTCTCTCTCTTTTATGCTGCCCCTCTGACTTCCAAGTTTCCACTGCTGTGGGTATCATGGGTCATCTTTAGAAAATCTTTATTCGCACAGAAGGCTAGACGGGGTATCATGCATAGAAGTCTACATGTGTACACCTTAGTCATACCTGACATACACACACTGTCAAAGACATCAGTCCATTGCTCACTGTTAGGTAGTCACCAGTGCGTCACTTTTTACCTGGAGGTAGAATTGCAGAGGGGTAACAGGCATTGAATGAGTTGAGTCTTGGGAAATGTGTGGGCTTCTGCTTGGCAGACTGGAGGTAGAAAGGCCTTGCAGGCAGAGGGCCTGGTGTGAACAGAGGCCACATGGGCTGGAGCATCTGCATGGAGGAAGGAAGATTCGGGGGGGTCTCTGGACAGCTCAGCATGTGTGTGGTCCAGGCCACCAGATGGAATGAGAGGGGGTGGGGCTGCCGAGGCAGGCAGGGAGGAGATCGGGAGGGGCCTCAAGTGCTTGATCAAGGAGTGTGGACTTGATCTTCCAATCTGGGGTCTTCCAGACTTGGGATTGTGATGACCTAACACTCCACTGAGGTGCCTCAGATCCACCCTAGCTAGCAAGGGACAGGTGGGGCCCTAACCTCCTCCTTGCTTTTACCAGAGCTGCTCTAGGTCTAACACCTAGGATTTGGTTTGAAAAAGGGGTTTGGCTGCTAAAAGGGATGCTTGAAAACTAGGAGTGAGAATGGGGAGAGTGGGGGGAGATTTTTTGTTGAGCTATTTATTAGCCCGGTGGGCTTTTGTTGTCAGATCTGGCTCTTGGGGGCTCAGTTTATTCATCTGTAAGGTAGGGATAAACAATAGCACCTGCCTCTTGGGGTTTTTATGAGGATTAAACATGGTATAGAGTAAGATGCTTAGCACCAGTGCTCGTTACACAGTTGGTGCTTAGTAAATGGTGGTGGTTGTTATAATTAGTATTAGTTCTCATGTCTTTTGTTTTTCCTACTTCTTCTCCATTGCTTAGCATAGTTCTGATACACAGTCAGCACTCACAAAATTAATATTAGTTGTCATTTCTTCTCCTTCCAGCCCAGATCCCATGGCAATAGAGCTCGTCCCCTGGTTCCTCTTTCACAACCAACAAAATGGAAGCTAGAGGAAAGACAGTGTAACACGGTAGCTAAAAAGCTCAGGCTCTGAAGGGTCAGACAGGCCGAGGTAGAATCTTTGCTCTGCAACTTTCTACTGTGTGAGTTTGAGCAAGTCATGTAACTCTTCTGAGCCTTAGTTTCCCAATCTGTAAAATGCTTAGGATAATTAAATAAGATGTGTAGAAAGCAGTTAGGACAATGGAAAGCAGTGACCACATCGTAAGCGCTCAGCAGAGTAGCTTCATATGCATTGGTCTTATCCGGTTTCACCTATTCCAACCAAGTGTATCAGTCAGCTACTGCCACAGTAATATGGTATAACAAACAGCCCCCAAACTCAGTGGCTTAAAATAATTCTTGCTCACATGTCTGTGGATTATTTGGGGGTTGGCTAATCTAGGCTGGGCTTGGCTCCAAGCTGCAGTTGGTCCACTCTCATGTCTCTCATCGTTCTCAAACTGGCAGACTGACTAGGGTGTGCCCTCCTGGTGGAGGCAGAGGTGCAAAAACCAGCCAAACCATGCATGTGCAGAAGCCTCTGCCTGAGTTACATGTGCTGATTTTCTGTTGGCCAAAGCAAGTAACACAGCCAAGCCCAAAGTCAAAGGAAGTACAACCTGCCTCTAGTAGAACGACCTGCAAAGTCACATGCAAATGACTTGGAATATGTGTGGGGGGCGGGGAGGGGATGAAGGACTTGGCCAGTAATTCAGTGGCCCCACAGTAGGCAAAAAAAAAAAAGGGAGAAAAAATTTCAATCATGTAACCAGCCTACTTTTCTCTCATTAAGTATCCTCAAAGAAGCATAATAGAGGAGACAATCTGCTGGCCCTTTTCTTGGTCTTCAATGTAAAGTTGCTTCCAGAGTGTAGTGTTTAAAGAGCTGCCTCTTTTATATAATCAAAAATCTTATAAAATTACATTTTGTGCATAGCCTTTACTTAGTATATAATACTCTGTGCAATTATACGGTTATATAGCCAAATTACCACTCAGGGTTGTGCACCAAACCGAGTTCACTGTACTTTATGGGCAATTTAAGACCTCTCCAGGTGGTAATTTTAAACAAGCTCACTTTTTACCTCTGGGCTGACTTTAAAACATAAAGTTCAACTTCCTTTAAATGGACTCTTCTATTAAAGGTCCGTAACCCATTATTCAAAATTCTTTTGAGATCAACACAATTCAAGAATACAGGTTTTCATTTTTCTTTTCTTTTTGAATTTTAGAAAGGAATAAGGAGGGCATAATAAGCGGGTCTGGGGCAGCACCTATAATAAGACATTTCAGTGTTTCTACAGTGAAACCGTTACATTCATACTAAGTGGGATGGGTCGAGTTTATAAACACCCTCATTTCAATTCAGTCAAGTTTCACTGCCAAATGAGTTTGCACTAAACTTAGTAAGAGCCTTGTGATTTTCAGAGCTTTTCGGCTTTGGGAGTTGAGGATGGGGGTTGTGGCTGAGGGGTTGGGCCCCTGTTAGCGTTGCTGTTGTTGACATGCCCCCCAGTGACACAGGCCAGTTGGTCCTGGGCTCTAGGAGCAGCCCGCCGCTCCAGGGCCGCTTGAGGGCATGTTTTCGCCCAAGTCCATTGACTTGGGTCAGCAGGTACCAGATGTGTGGTTTTCACAGTTCCTTTCTGTAGAGAAAGCTGAGCTGCCAGCTGCTGTGGGCTCAGACACATCTCAGGAGGACCCGGAGAAGTCTTCGGTGCTCAGCCACTAGATCACACCCGGCTGTCGGGCCATCCTCTGGGGTTAGGGCACAGGCCTTCCCTCCTGCTCCCCCTCCGTGCATAGAGGAGGGCTTGGGTGGGCAGCTAGGACCTGGAGCGTGAGGATTTCCTAGAAGCAGGGCTGTAGGTGTCCTCGGGCAGCTGTAGGGCCTTATTTGGACCCTTTTGGAGCCAGAAGTGCCCACTCATCTCTCGGAGGTTGTGTGTCCCCCTTTCTAAAGCAGAGATGCCATGGCCTGCAGGGTTGCTGCAAGGAGTGAATGAGTGAATGAGTGAATGAGTGAATGCCCTGAGCTGGCCCACAGGAGCAGGATGGGGGATGCTCGGGAATTCCAGTTCTTAGATCTGACCGGCGGTGACTTCCTCACTGTGGTGTCTGGATGGGCCCCAACTTTGTTGAATGGTCTGAGATGATTTGTAAAAGTGTATGTACCTGATGGGGCGTGTGTGTGTGTGTGTGTGTGTGTGTGTGTGTGTGTGTGTGTGTGTGTGTGTGTGTGTGTGTGTGTGTGTGTGTATGCACGTGTGCACCTAGTGGAATGTGTGTATAATTGTCTTTTTTCAGGAAAGAATCCCCAGGCTTTATGAGTTATTTCAGGGAGTTTGTGACCCAGGAAAGGGGGAAGGAGTCCGAATCCTAGCTGCAGGGAGACGTGGCTGAGCAGATAAGAACTGCTCGAGGCTTCCCTGCATATACACTCCTAGAAGGCAGGGGACCTTCATCGTCTTTCCACCAAAGACCTCTAGAGAAAATGCTTTGTGCATCTTGGTGCCAAAGGGATGTTTGAATCAGATTGCCAGAGTTGATTGTGACAGCTCCTCTGCCGTCGTGCCACCCTCTTTAGTGGGCAGTACGCTGAGCTGTCAGGCAAGGCCTTTCCCCTCTTTTCTTTCCCTTACCAAGTAGCAGCACATCCTGGTATTCCCAAATGCTCATCCCAGCCCCATCTTGAACATCAGAAACTTTTAAAAAAATGCTATCTTGTTGACATCATTATGAGGAAGAAATGAGTACATGGACCAAATTAACTGTATTACCATATTTGTGGCCTGCAAGCAGGCAAAATTTGCTTGTGTAGGGAGATAAAAGAGGGTTCTTCCTAATGACTAATATGCCTCTTTAAGCGAACATTAGAGAGGGGTGCACAGGGTTCTCATCTGAAATGTTCTATTGTTCTGTTTGTTTTTTCATTACTCTGAAATGATTAGTGCAAAAATTCTTAAATTGGATGCTTTTCAAAGAGGAAGATTAAAGACCGTAAGCACAGGCTCACAGCTGTGTAAAAAAGAACATGCATCTGGGTTGCTTTGGGGAGGGCTGCAGCGGCTTCACCTTGGGCTCTGGATAGCACGTGAAGGAACTTTCAGGCCTGTCGGGGGTGCATCTGCCACGCTCCCTCCGTGAGTCTGTGTGGAGCCGAGTTGGCAGCTGGTAGCGTTTCTGCCCGAGCTCGACGCCATCTTTCTCACGTTATTTAACTAAAGCCTCCGAAGTGCATTTCAGCGAGGGATCGGTTTCCATAACACCAAGACACGGATGCTGAGGCATTCTGGAGAAACCCAGACAGAGACCTTGAATGAATGCACAGGAGGAAGAGAAACCTGGTCTTGACATGCTCACCAAAATACTTTGCAGTGACTGCCTGGGAGTTCGTAGCCATGTGATTAAGGATCATTTCTAATTGGAGAGTCCTATATTTATTATCCACATTTTTTTTGTTAGGCAGTCACCACTTTCCTGTTTCTAGACTGAGGGAGTAAGTATTTGTACTCTTGCCTTGGCTCCAAGGTTATCCCAGCCAGTACTTGCCTGAGTCACTGCAAAGGGCACCAGAAGAAGCTTTGTGTTGTGTGAATAAACTAAAGGCCTCCAAGGAGGAGGGATCCTTGGAGGCGCTTTCCCAATCTTCTACTTCTCTGGGAATTGCCCCCTCCTCCCACATACACACTGCACAGATACCCCAATCTTCTTCTACTTCTCTGGGAATTGCCCCCCCACCCCACATACACACTGCACAGATACACAGAGGCAGGCACTTGCCAAGGCTACTTGGCCCAGAGTGGACACCCACCCAGGGGAAAACTATACAGATACTGGTAATCACATTCTCTTTTGGTTTGAGTTCTTTTGATTGCAAATAGCAAAAAATGTTGTCTTAAAACAGAATTTGTTGGCTTAAGTGACTAACGAGTTCAGGTGTGGCTTGATCCAGGGGCTCAGTCACTCTCCCTCCCTTAACTTTTCTCCATCCTCCTCCTCCTTACCCTCCCTCCCTCCCTTTCTCTTATGGCTTTATTTTCTAGTAGATTCCCTTTCTTGTGGTGTCTCCAGCAGCTCTGAGCTTACATCCTCATAGGCCAAATATAACTACAACACCCCTCACCCCTTTCCCGGTCATGCAGGCTCCCAATTGGCTTGGCTTAGGTGACGTGCCCTTCCTGTGGTGCCCCCAGGGTTCTGATTGGCCACACCTTGATCTCATGCCTGCCTCTAGGGTCAGAGCCGGAGCGGGGTCCACAGGAAGCCCAGGGACTGAGGTTGGGTAGAGAATGGGTCCCTAGAGGAACATTGAGGTGCTGCTGCCAGAAGGAGGGGACATGGGTGCTCAGCAGAGAGAAACGCCCAGTGTTCTCTGGCGGAACTGTGGAGGCTCTCTCCTGGAACATTTGGGATTGGGCAAGCCATGAATGGGTCAGTCTGAACGTATATGGGCCTGGGTTTGAGGGGTGTCGTGTTTGGACCATGCGCTCAAAAAGTAGGGAAAGCAAGCATGCAGACAGAATGAGCAGAGTGTGGGACGCACAGCACCCTACCCTGGTTCTGGACGGCTTTCTGGCTCCCGGTCCAGCCCCTCGGAGGGCCCAGTAGCACATCTAGCTCTTGGTTGTCTGAGATACCCTTATATCTTTCCAGTAAGTCCCCATTTCCCTGAAGCCGTCGTACATTGGCTTTTTCTTTCTGGCAGTCAAATGGTCCATGACTGGGAAGAGAAAAATCAGGGACAGCGCTAGACTAGCTCACAGGGTTTCCCTCCAGGAGAGACGCGCCCATCTCCTGCGGGGGATCGATGTGCCCGGCGCAGAAGCAGCACGCGAAGGAGCCGCGCCTGGTATGGATGGAATTGTGCACGTCGAGAGCAGATTCCAGTCCCTTAAAGGACAATTAGCAGGAGGAGGATCACTTAATCACATTAGAAAGTGACACTCACGGCTCTCCTTGCTGAATTCCTGCCTCCCTAGCCCATCGTTTACACGAGAACGGCTGGCTTGAAAGATGCTTGATCACACAGCCCGAGGCTTTGGAGGCCAGATGTGGCTGAATAGTCCTGATGTGTCTGAAACTCTTCATTCAGAAGGGGAAACCCTAAAACCATCTTTTGGGGGTAGCCATTTCTTTGGTATCTTCAGAGTTGAGTGTAGTGCTTGTTCAGATACCAAATTCTTTTATAACGATTTCATTTTCACTGTTTCTCTATTCTCAGGAACATTTGATTTGGAAAGGTCTCTGTGTAATCAAGCAAAGTAGAAAACTCTGGCAGCTTTGACCTGGACTGTCCTCTTCCCTCCTTCCCCTCACCCTTCAAGGCTTTGCTTAGACATCACCTCCTCCAGGAAGCTTTCCTTGATGGACTCCACACTGCATTGCATGCTGCTTCTCCTTATCTCCTGGCCTTCTGTGCTTCCCTCTGTTGTAGCACTGATTCCACCAGACGGTAGTTTTTGTCTGTTTATTTGTCTGTCCGCCTCACTAATGTGTGACCTTTAGAGCAGGCCAGAGCTTTGGGGAGTAAGAGCCAACCTTTATTAAATACTTACATGCCAAGCAAAGTAGTCGATCTTAAACACAATCCTAGAAGGTGGGTGCTAAACTTGCCCTCATTTTTACATTAAGAAGTTAAGGCACGTGGAGAGGTTTAGCAAATTACTAAAGTTCACAGCTAATAAAGACGGTGAAACCAAGATGGGAACCCAGGCAGCACTAGTTCCAAACTATTGGTCCACCTCTGTCTCCTTGCAGCCAGCACAGGTCCTGGCACTTAGTAGGTGCTCAGTATACGTTGGGTGAGCTGAAGTAGGTTGAATACCTGCGTATGTGCAGCTCAGCTTAGAAGGTCATTGTCAGGTGGTTTTGCTTCTTTTATCGGTGAGACGAGAGTTAGAGGCAGGATTGGTTTTCCTACTGAAGCAGAGTTTTGCAGCCGGAGAGCAAGTTCTCACCAGGACCCTTATCTCTGAGGCAAAGGGACTTACTCTATTTTTAAAACCTATTTCCCTCACCAGCAGCCTTCTCCAAGGCTTTAGCTCTGGGAATACAGAGTGACAAATAACTTCCCATCTGTCACAGCAATATCACAGCTGTTTGGGGCTGGGAAGCAATTGGGAACATCAGATCTTCCAAGAGCGTTTTCCTTTCAATTTCGTTATATTGACAGAATATATGGAGATCAATATCGCAGATATCCTGGGCCCCGGTTCTGCCTTCACACCCATGCCCAGCTTGGCCTCTTGCCATGGGCAGGGCTGCCTGATCCTTGGGCCCAGGCGACCTCTCACACCCTGGCCCTGGAGCCCAGGCCTGGACCCTGCTTCCCCACCCCGTTCACTCGTGCAGGTTTCTTCCTAAATGACAGAGATGATTGTTTTGTTTTTGCATCTGTGGCCATGCGTTTCAAAACAACTAACATTTATCCAGTGGCATTTGGAGAGAAGAGGGAGGGTGAGCTCTTCACTGTCTTCTCAGAGCCCACCAGATGTCCCACTTACTTGGAATATATCATTTAATTTTTCTATCATCGAAGGCAGTATTCAGTAGAAACAAGAAGTTTGAGAAACTGGGGAAACCATAATGATAATAAAAATTGACCAACATTCCAAAATAACCACTGTTAATGTTTTGATTCGAATCCTGCTGGTTATTTTCAGTGATGTAATTGCACACATACACACATGTGATTGGAATCATACTTGTCATATCATAAGTGGTCTCTAAATGAAATTATTTCAGAGTAAACAGATGTCCAGCTTCTGCTTCCCCCTTTCCCCTACACCCCAGAAGACTTGGCTGTATTTATATCCGTGAAGAGAGAAGCAGAAGACTTCACTGCTTTTTCAGTGAGTCTAAAACCCCGTTTGTAATTTCAGCGCTACAGAGTAGCCAGCTTTTAGAAATAAATGTCTGTTACCGTGCACGTGGCCCAGGGGTATGAGGTGCATGACTCAGATATCCAGACCGCAGTGTGTGACTGCAAGATGAAGTCATATTTCCTTTTAAAATTTCCCAAACGTGATCATTGGAGCCCCCGGCAGCTTGATTGCTGAAAATGAGCTCCCATCACAATGGCTCCAGCTATTTCTGAGTTTCCTGGGAACTGTCTCACGTGCACGCGGGGAACTGTCCCTTGTGGTTTTCTCTGTGGCCCCTGGTGTTACTACCCGTGCTGAAGATGACCCTCATAGATGGCTGGGCTCCTGGGCACCTGGCCCACCTGTGGTCACCTTTGCTCTAGCTTGGGGTGCGGGAGGGTGGTACGGTGCTTTCTCTAATTTTGCTATTGAAACCCCAAAAGACAGCTGGCCCTGCTCCCTGTGTCCCCTCCGCACAACTGAGACCAGGCTAGAACTTTAAATAAAATTGGGCCAACAGTGTAGGGATCATGGCAGAGAAATACAGCACAGGGGAGAACTCACAGTTGCGGCTGTTGGATGCAGCTGCCCTCAAGTCCAGGGGTCTCGGAAGGGTGACTCTGCCTTCCTTCTGCTCTCCAACTCCCTTGAAAGGGCAGGTGACGGCCCCAGGCAGGGAGGGTTCTGCCCCAGCACGGGGTCAGAGCCATGAAGCCCAGAGCACAGGCAGTTTCACGCTTGTCTTCTCCTCTGGCCGAGGCTGGTGTTAGCAGTGATCGGGACCGAGGGGGCCGCGGTGGGCGTCCGGCGGAGCAGGGGGTCCTAGGTGGGCCTCGGTGGGCCCTAGGCAGTTGGAAGGTCCATTAACAGCAGACGTGACGTAACGTGGACACTGTCCTCATGGATCCTCTGTGAGAATCCGTCTGTATCTGACCTTCACTGGAAGTAGTCCTGCCCATGACTTATCTAGTCAGAGACTTTATTTTAGAGGCAGAGGGTAGGCTCCAGGGTCAGGAACTCAGCGAGTCAAAGGGACCAGAGTCCCCACTTTTGTCACCAGCTTAGTGGGTGGGAACGGGAAGACACAGGCCCCGGAGTCAGGCGGACCTGGTGCCATTGTTTACTCCCCTTCTGACTAGCTCGTGTTGGACCAGTGGCTCAGCCTCCCTAAGATAAGATGGCAAATGAAAGTACAGTTGAACGGGCCAGCCATGGTTCATGGGCTGTAGTGTTTAAAAAAAGTTCCTCTCCTCTTAGATACTTACGTCTGTGTTCTCCCTCCAATAATCTAAAAGTAGTATAAGAGCCCTCACTTTTATGTAAATTGCCGTTGTTCACTGCAGTGGAGGTCTGTGCTCTCATTATCCCCCCTCCAGATCTGTTAGATCAAGATGATAGTCCTGTGCTCTGAGCAGCCCCTGCTTCGTGCACTGGACGCAGAGCCATCAAGGACACACATGGACACAGGAGGGGACAGACATCCTACTCTCACCGACATCTGAGCACAGCACCTGCGTCCAGTCGGACCTGTCCTTCCATCCATCCACCCATTCCATTCTTTTTAAAAATTTATTTCTGTCAGTGGATGTATACTGAGGGCCTCCTTGGCCTGGGGCGGTGGGTACAACAGTGGGTAAAATCAATCCCTGCCCTCATGGAGCGTCCCCTCTGGCTCAGAGAGCCAAACGACAAGCAGATGAAGAGGTGGGTGCCTAGTGTGCCGGTGCTGGTTGGTGCTGGGGGGCAGCAGGGACAGCTGATGCAGAAGCCTCCGGGAGTGAGGGAGCAGGCACTCCAGGCAGAGGGAGCAGCAAAAGCAAAGGCCCTGAGGCTCCAGCCGCTTTGCTAATCTATGACACCTGAAACCCAGCTCTACCCACCTCCAGCATCTTTTTTTTTTTTTCTGGTATGCGGGCCTCTCACCGCTGTGGCCTCTCCCATTGCGGAGCACAGGCTCCGGACGCGCAGGTCCAGCGGCCATGGCTCATGGGCCCAGCCGCTCTGTGGCATGTGGGATCTTCCCAGACCGGGGCACGAACCCGTGTCCCCTGCATCGGCAGGCGGACTCTCAACCACTGCGCCACCAGGGAAGCCCAGCCAGCATCTTTTCACATCCATCTTGTTCTCCTGCCCGGCTGCCTTGGCCTCCTTTTACTTCTCCTTCTGCCAGATGTTGGCATCTGAACGTTCCCCGCCCTTTGCCCCAGAGCCGTTTCCCTTCCATGACTGGTCCATTCTGACTCGTTGCTTTTTGTCCCAGGTCAAAACCTCCCTGCTTGGCTAACCTAACCCCATTCCCAGGCCTAGCATAGCTGCAAGAACCATGACATGCTTTGTCCGTGTGAAATATGTTCGTATGTGTGATTATTTGCATAAGGGCAGCTGTCTTCCCTGGCCAACTTCCCTGGCTCCAGGAGGGCAGGATTATGCCTGGTTTTATTCTCCGTGATACCCCTGGAGCCCAGCCCTGAGCTTGGTACGTAAGAGGCACCAGTGGTTACTCTGAGGAGGGAATGCCCAGTTCTGATTAGGGGCCATGGGGGTTGGGGGAAGAAGACAACTGCCCTGAGCAGGGTCTGGAAGAAAAAGTCGATGCCCTGATCCCAGTGTCTAGCTCTCATCACTTCCGAAACCAAGCCAGGTGCCATCTGCTGCAAAGGGTGGCCTTTGGGTCCTCCTGGCCATGCGTGAGACTGGGGACATGTCCAGAGACAGTAGAGCTCAGGCTGGAACATGGCGTGTACACCGTGACGCAGTCCCTGAAACGAAGTGTCTGCCCCTCAGCCGGCGTCAGTCATCACCGTAGCGTCGCTGTTCCAGGTGGGGTAGAGACTGGGCGGGGTCTGTTCCACTTCTAAGCTGCTAATTCTCTATCCTTCTTTAAAAGGAATGTGGGGTGATGTTGGTGATTCTTAGTAAATAATGCATTTTCGCCTTTACAAGTCTGCCTCATCTACATAACCCAGTGAACCAAAAAGTCGGTATTTTTCTGGCTAAGTTATTCATCTTATTCTCGGCATTTGGCTGCAATAATATCACTCCATCAGCGTGGTCATACGGTAATTCAGGCATTTTGTTCTAGCAACAAGGACACTTATAGTTAATAACACATGAAGCCATTTCACTAAGAGGAAAGTTTTGTTCGGATCCATTAACACAGGCCGCCAACCAAAACGCAAATCATTTCCTTCCTTGGATATTAAGGAAGCAAAATGAATCAGGAACCTAAAGCCATTTTTAAAAGAGTCTTTCTTATCCTCATGTCGTCTGACTCTTGGCATTTAACAATCCTCCTAAAGGGCGTCTGAGTTTAGAGTTTATAGTGCTTGCTTTTCTCTGGGGCGGAGACCATGCGACATAGGCTTGGGTGTAGCGGCAATGTAAGGCCCAGTTCTGGTTCTTCTCCTTGCTTCCTGGCTCGTTTTGGGCACGATGCTTAGTTACTCCAAGACTCCATTTTTTTAGGCATATAAAATTTCAGGACTTTGGTGAAAATTGTAAGTAAAATGTCTGGCCCACGATTGGCACTACTAAATGGTACATCATCTTCTCTAAGTCTGAGGACGCTCACGTAAGTTAGCTTTCACTCTTGACTATCACAATACACGTAAAAAAAGCATTTGGTTCTAAGGTGGAGAAGTGTGGATAACGAGAAGTCACCTGAAGCTGCAAACAGAGAGGCGGGCATTGGATCTATGACGAAGGAAGTTTCCAAACAAGCAGTGTGTAAATGAACATTTATTTCAGGGTTCTTGCTGCGTTCACATCAGCAGGTTTTTCTGCAGAGGTTAGTAGCATCCATCATGAGGTCCCTGTCCTAAAATAGCAACTTGTCTGGGAACCTTGGTGCTTGTGTCACAGGGGCTGTATAGGTGCCTGTGCACCGAGCTCGTCTTGAGTCAGAAGCCCCAGCAGCACTTCCCAGGTTTTGTTTGCATACTTGAAAACCCGCCCCAGAAAGTCGTTTACTGAACTCCACTGTTGCTGTTGACAGTTTTTTGGAAGCAGAGGGGATGCTTAACTGCCCAGCCCACAGACTGTGCGTTATGTTTGTTTCCTCACCTGCCCAGCATTTGACAATTCATTAGGCATGGTAATTACCTGCTTTAATTTCATGATTGCACACCCTGTAATTACCCCTAATTCTGTAATAGCGAAGTTCATGTACACAAAGGCAGACGATGATGAAGGTGATGGGGTTACCATATTAACAGCCGCCATTGCTGCCTGCCTACCAGGCACAGCATCTCACAACCTCCCGACATGATTGGTCTTGGCCCCATTTTACAGATTGAGAAGCTGAGGCTTGAGGTGGAATATTTGAATCCAGGCCTCCCTCCTTGTATAGCCCATGCCCTTTCTCTGTGCTCTTCTGCCTTGCAGGACAGGCCTCAGACGTGCCT
This sequence comes from Delphinus delphis, assembly GCF_949987515.2. NCBI lineage: Eukaryota > Metazoa > Chordata > Mammalia > Artiodactyla > Delphinidae > Delphinus > Delphinus delphis. The sequence goes on from NC_082697.1 coordinate 59,287,600, forward strand.
AACATCCAGCATGCTGCTGGCTAAAGAGCCTGTGCTCGGCAGACCCTTGAAGCAGATCTGGGATTTCAGTCCACTGAGAACAAGCTCTTCAATCTTCATTCTCCCTCTCCCCTTCTTCCTTCTCTGCCTGCTCCCTCCCTTCTTCATATATATACATATATATAGAGAGAGAGAGAGAGAGAGAGAGAGAGACGGAGAGAGAGAGAGAGAGAGAATGAGAATTGAGGCTTGAAGAGGTGAATTAACCTACCTGGGATGGCTTGGCTAACAAGAGGTGGAACTGGGATTCAGACTCAGGTCTCCCTGAGGCCAGAGTCCCATCCCTGGGCACCCCTCAGCACTGGCATCTGACTGTATGTCAGGTCTACATGGCTGCTCACAGACTAGCTTAGATGTCCTACCATCATAAGTTAGGGTAAGACTCACTCTCCTGAGGATAGTGTAGGCATGGCTTTTTTTGACTTTCGCTTTTACATCCAGGTTTAATATAAATACCATCAGATGCATAAATTTTTTTTACTGAAGTCTAGTTGATTTACAATGTTGTGCCCATCTCTGCTGTACAGCAAAGTGACTCAGTTATGCACATAGAGACATTCTTTTTTTATATTCTTTTCCGTTGTGGTTTATCACAGGGTATTGAATATAGTTCCCTGTGCTGTACATTAGGACCTTGTCGTTTATCCATAGATGCATAAATCTTAAATTTATAGTTCAGTTAACTTTTACTTCTGTGTATATCCATGTAACCACTGCCCAGAGATATAGGACATTTCCAGCACCCAGAATTGTGCCCTTCTGAGCTGTGAGCAGGAATCCTTACCCATCCCCAAGGTCATGAAGATATCCTTCGAGGTTGTTATCCTGGTAGCTTTCTGATTTTACCTTTCACATTTAGATCTATGATCCCAAAAGAAATGAGTGCAAAAGCCAAGTGCGTCAATGCCCAGAGCTGCCTTGCCCATAACAGCCCCAACTGGAAACAACCCAAATGCCCATCCCAGCACAGCGGGTGTATGAGCTGTGGGGTATCCATACCGTGGATAGGCGGTGAGCAGGAACACGTGAGTGCTCTCCACACCACATAGAAACATCCCATAAGCACAGTATGGAGTGAAAGGAACCAGACACCAAGGAGCACACTCTGTGGGAGTCCATTTAGATGAAGTACAAAAGCAGGTGAAAGAAGCTGGGGAGAGCGCCCCGCAGAGCGGATGGGTGGTGCTGACGGGTGAGGGGCACAGGGGGCTGATGGGAATGCCCCAGCCCGGCAGACGGTCTTCGTCTTCTCAGTGAGTGTCTCCCAGAGGGACTGTCTACACAAGAGTTTGTTCTGGATTCAGCTCATCCAGGCCGAGGTTTTTGCCTCCTCCCCCACTTAACCTCTCTTCCCCCCACAGGATTATTACAGGCATCTTGGGGTCCTTCTTCCCAATGGAAAAGAAACCTCAAGATTCCAAGTTTCTCTTAAAAGAGAAAAGAGAATTTGCCCCGATTCCTGATTACAGATATCACCCTCCTATTTTATTTTTCTTTTGCTGAGTCGAGGAGATTGGACTTGAAGTGTCTCTTTATTGCTTATTTTAAAAGGGAACTTGGTTTTGCTAGAAGAGGTCAACTCTTTTTATTCCTCCAAGGATTTGGTATCCTTACGGCTCAAGCAGCTGGAATTGGGGCCCATCGAACCTAATTTAGAGGGGGTGAGCCCTTTAAAAAAACAAAACAAAGCAAGAACAAAAACCTGGTAATTTTGGACATAAGCCCTGTGAATTCTTCAGCGAAATAAGTGCACAGTTTGGTTAAGTATAATTCAAGGACAACTTAACTTGCAGAGAAAGTTTCCCCTTTTCAGATGCTTAAAAGCATGGCTGCTGAGGGTGGATAGTTCAGGTAATTCTGGGCGATTTTAATGGCATTAGATTCCTGGAGGGCGAGGCATGAGTGAGGAAGCACAATTGAAGCATCTGGTACCAAGGAGACTCTTGTGAGGACACATGATCTGCCCAGGCGAGGGGCATTTGGGCCTCAGACCTGTTGAGCAGGGACCTTCCTTGCCAGTTGCCAGCGTTGATGGCTTGGGGTCCCTGGGGTCCTCAGGAGCCTGGGTTCTGCAGCAATGTGCTGTAATAGAAAGGGCCGGGCCTTAGACATCGGGCAGACCTGGGTTCAGTCCTCCATTTCCCCACCTCCCCTGCACAAGTGATACACCCCCTCTGAGCCCACGTCTTCATCTGGAGAAGGGGCAAGTTCACACCGTGCCTTGCAGACTCATGTGAGGATAAGAGGTGAGGCGTGCGGAGTGCCCAGCACATAGTAGTTGCTTCATAAATGGCAAGTGTTAGCGTTGAAGGTATTTATCTTATTGGAATTCTGAAAAACACTGTTTTACTCTCTTGGGTCTGTCAGTGTACTTGACTCTTGCTGGGTTTCTCACTGAGCTTCATAACGTTGACTGCTAACCGGAGAGATCAGGATTTGATTGACATCCAGACAACAGCAGAAGCTGAGAACAGGGGGTGCTTGACTGGAAGGGTATTGCTGGTCTCCACGGGCTCCGTGACTAGCTCCCCTCCCCTCGCTATCAAATGGCCTCCAGCTGGAACAGAGGCAGGTGCCAGAAATGCCCACTGGCCACTTTTCACCTCTGAGAGGGACTCAGTCTAATGATGCTAGCAGAGGCAGGACAGTCTAAACTTGACGGAAGCACCTGGAACCCTCTCTGCCCCTGGTTCTCCCTTGGGCATCAGTTCTCCCCACCCAGTGTTCCCAGGAGGCTGCTCTTCTGCTTGTCAGGGAGACCCAAACAGCTGAGCTTTCAAGAAAGAGGCTCCGGGGATGGTACTGCTGTTGCCTTTCCCGTTGAGTATGAATCCTCCTAACTCAAGCCTGAGGTCAGACCTCCTGCCTGATACCATGAACACCTTGGTCTCCGCAATGAAACGGGAGTGAATGTGGGTGGAAGAGGCCCAGTGAAGTCCATGGGGTTTATGAATCACCTGAGGACTCAGAGGACCAGAACTGGGGGCATGTGAAGGGACCTAAGGCCGTCTAGTTCGACCCCTGCATTTTATGCAGGAGGAAGCGAGGCCCGGGAGAAGCAGGTGTCCTCCCAGGAGCACACACAGTGGCTAGAGGGGCCATGCCATCCAGTCTCAGGGCCAGAGCTGCTTTCACGTACTCCTGAGAAATGTGTTTGGGGATTTACGTTTGTGGAGCTTTTTAGGGGTGGGGCATGATAATTTGTATTTTTATTTAAAGTTTTTAATGACCCACAGCATGATTTGTTCAAAGCTCTTGGTCTAAGGCTCAGCAGTAACCTGCATACTTGTCCTTTATTAAGCCGAGCTCCTGTGGTGGAGATCGTAACGCTTAGACAGGTGTGACTTCAGTGGCAGTGCTTCCTCCGCTTTGCAGAACTTCATGCTTTTGATGATGGTGGTGGTAACAATAACAGTAATAATAATAGTAGCAACAGCAGTTAACCCTTACGGCATTTTTATGGATGCTTTCAGGCATGGTTTTTCCTTGGATTATATCCATTTCTCAGATGAGTAAACTGAGACTCAGAAGCAATTTGCCTGACATCACATAACTGGTAGGTGGTGGAGATGGTGAGTTTCTGGGATCCCCCTACAGTTCATGAGCCAGCCAGTTCCCGTCAGTCAAACCATTGGAGGGGATGAATGTTAACGCTGACCACCAAGATCAGAGACTTACGAAATCCAAATCTTCGTCAATTCCCAGCGTCAATCTAACCAATAGGTTACATTTTAAATTATTTATCAAACACTTACATGGCATCTTCTATGTACCAGGCCCTGTTCTAAGCCCATTATACGTGTGAATCCATTTAATCCTCCCAAGACCCAACGAGGGAGGTAATATCCTCATTTCTCAGAGGAGGAAGTGGAGGCACAGGGAAGTGAAGTGACTTCCTCAGGGCACACAGTTAGTGCACCAGCAGAGCCAGGGTTTGAATTCGGGAGTTTGGCTGCAGAGTCTGTGCTCTTAGCCACCTCCATGCATTGCGTCTCCTTACTGATCACACTCTGATGACGTCAGATCCCCTCCTGTCCACCACCAGGATCTTGCTCCCCTCCCTGCCCTGGTCATCATGCCTGTGACCTTCCCTGTCTCCGGAGTGTTTATTCAAATCCTCAGTCCAGGTGGCTTTCCCCAAGCCATTGGCCCTCTGGAGCCAGACATCAAGGAGGATATGGGATGAGGAGAGAGTATTTGTCACAGCAGTCCTATGACTTGTGAAAGGAAGGGTTGAACTAATGGTTTCTGAGGTCCTTTCTAATCCTGGCGTTCTGAAATTCTGAGTTCTTGAATGCCTGCTGTCCCCCGGAGCAGGGGGTACAATTCGGAGAGAGTTGGAAGGCAAGGGATGATGCTATTTCTAGGACAGGATATTTGCTCTGATCTGAACATTTTTAAGGATGTTTTAAAGAATGCAAGCAAATTGGCACCATCCTGGTTGTAAAGAAACTTTTAAGGATTTAAGAAATTAAAGGATTTTTTTTTAATTTTAAGAATTAAAGAATTTTAAGAAAATGCAGGCAAGTTGGCATGATCCTGGTTTGCCAGAGTGAAGGGTGGGGCCTGAAGTAAGATGACTGTAATGACGCAAGAGCCTTCCAAGCCCACTGTACCTACCCCCGAACCCAGTCTCTGGCACGAGTGTTCTTCACGGACAGTCACTGAAGGAGTTTGAACAGGGAGGTGAAAATGAATTGAATGGGAAAACAAGGGAGGCCAGAAGAGCAACTGGAAGCCTGCTGTAGTGGTCCAGGCAGGGGCGGGGCTCACTCTGGAGGTGGGCTTGGCAGGCCCTGCTGTTCAGTACTTGGCCGTGGAGGTGAAGAGCAGCGCTGGTCAATGCTGATGCCCAGATTTCTGAGTCAGGCAACTCGGTGGTCCGTTCGCCAAGAGAGCAAGGTGCAGGTCCCGAGTGCAGACGTAGACACGAAGAGCTTTATCAAGTCTGAGTCTGGAGTGTACATCAGAGGTCCAGACTAGAGACAAAAATTTGAGCGTCATTGAGCTAAGAGTGAAATGTACAGGCGTGGGAGTGGACCACTTGTGGAGGGCAGAGGAGGGCCTTGGGAAAATCTCCACGTTTAAGGCATGGGCAGAAGAGGTGTCCACATGGAAAGCCAGGGACGGGCCGTCAGAGAAGCAGGAAGGACTCAACGCTTTCACAGAGTGAAGCATTTGGCTCTTGAATGTGTTATAAAATGTAGAATCACAATTTATAACCCACAGTGGAGCTGCCAATTTTTATCGTTACGTGAGAGGTTTTTAAGATGTGTATCGACATTCACTGATGGCAGATTATAAGAGCTATTTATCACTATTTTACTGTCTGGGCTGTGCTTAACTCATGTAATTTTTTAAATGCATTGATCTCTCTCCTACTGTTTTCCCTTGCGATGTAGTTGCTGGGTGTCCCTAGAAGGTACGAGGGCCTGGAAAAAGCTGATGAAACAGCCCTCGTATGTTGTACCCCCAGAGTGTTCTCTTGATTAAAGACAAGACATTTTATGCCCCAGTTATGCTTATCCCATCTGGATGTGACTTTCCGTCCAGTTGGGCTGATCTCAAGTCTGGCCTCTCCCTCTTTCCCCAAATCAGTTTGCTGGTCTTTGTGGTGCTTGCGTAGCTGTGTGTCCTGTATACCTGAAGAGTCTCCATACTGCCTCGCAAGCAGGCACTGTTAATCAGCTCCATTTTATAGACATGGAAACACATAGAGAGGAGGAGTGGTCTGTGCGTTACCTCAGGGGTTCCCCAAATTGCCCATTGTCTAGTCCAGTTGCGCTGCTGTAACAACTATAGACCACAGTTTTGGAGGCTGGGAAGTCCAAGATCAAGGCACCAGCAGATGTAGTGTCTGCTGAGAACCTGCCTCCTAGTTCATAGACAGCTGTCTTCTCACTGTCCTCACGTGGCAGAAGAGGCAAGGGATCGCTCTGGGACCTGTTTCATAAGGGCGCTAATCCTATTCATGAGGACTCCACGCTCATGACCTAATCACCTCCCGATGCCCCACCACACTGGGGGTTAGGATTTCAACATGTACAGGTGGGGCACAAACATTCAGACTGTAACACCCACTCATCAGAATCACCGGGAAAGCTTTGGAACACTATTCTTGGTTCCCAGATGGTTAATGTGGCCCACCCAAGGGCTGGTAATATTTGGAAAGCACTGCCCCTCTCCACGCTAGATTTGGATATGTTGGTAGAAAAATAACAATAATGAGGACTTTCTGAGTATCTAAATCAGGGATCAGAAAAGTTACTTTGTAAAGGGCCAGAAAGTAAATATTTTCAGCTTTGCAGGCCACATGGTCTTTGTTGCAGCTGCTCAACTCTGCCATTGTATTGCGAAAGCAGCTGTGAACAATAGCTAAACAAGTAGATATGGCTGGATTTGAACCACAGGGCCATAGTTTACCTCCTCTGATCTAGATAATTAGTTTTGTGCATGATGATCAGATAAGCAATTGAATTTGCCACTCTCCAGGGCATATTTGAACTTGTGTAAGAATATACTACAGGCAGATACAGTCCATTCAAGATGTATCAGAGCACAATTGTATCCAGCCACTTGTACAAAGACCTCTAAGACATTAGCTTGAACAAATTAGAGGTGAATATGTCTCTTTTGTTTAAAAAAAAACAAGTTTTGAATCAATAGTCTAGGATTTGGTGTGGTGACTCCATAATGCCATCAGAGACCCATGGTCCTTCTAGCGTCTACCTCCATTCTCAAGATCGCCTCATGATCAAAAAATGACTGCTGGAGCTCCCGTCTTCACATCTGCGTTTGAGAAAGAAAGAAAAAGAGAGAAGAGTAAAAAGACACTTGTCAGCTGAGTCAGCTCTCTCCTAAGAGCTTTCTTACATCTCATTAGCCACTCTTATCTGCAAGGGACACAGGAAAACGCAGTTAAATTTTTTTTTGCTTTCTGAACACATTGCTATCCCCAGAAATACTGGGGGGAAATGGATACTGAGTGGGCAACTGGCACTTGCTGTGACGTGGGAGGACCCAAAGAATGCCCCAAATGAGCTGCATTAAAGTCCCGTGAGCTCTGCTGCGTTTATTTGCTAACTGATCCATCATGTCTCAGTCTCTGGAGGTTGAATGCCTGAAGTCCCTCTTCTCCACAACTAGCCAGGCCTTTCCAGATACTTCTGGGGTCTAATGTATCCTTCACTGTTGTCAAGCAAATCCTTGCAGAATTGTGTTAGCAGTCCTATTAGTCGTCATACTACTGCTTGAACACCTAGTGCCAAGAAACCTTTGGAGACATACCTTTTCCTCTCTGGGCAGCTTTGGCTGCCACAAAGTTCTTTCCTAATGAAATTTGTCTTTCTCTAGTTTCTATCTGCTGGAAGTTTGTCTCCTGGAATCATCCAGGACACATCATCTTGGTCTTTCCTCTTCCTCATTATAGCCTTCCCAGGAATTCAGAGATCTCTACTTTCTCCACCTTGACACTCAGGGTATCATTCTCCAGTGTCTTCCATCTTCCTTCTGATAATTTGTTTGCAAATCAGCTCCTAGGACCTGTGCTTCTAAACTTTAAAGTGTGTATGAACCACTGGGGGTTCTGCTTAAAATGCAGATTCTGAATCAGTGCACCTGGGTGGAGCCTGAGGTGTAGCATTTCTACCATCTGACCACGTGATGCCGATGCTTCTGGTCTGTGGACCACACTGAGTAGCAAGTGATCTGGGCCTTTCTGAACCTACTTCAGTTCATCTTTTAACAGGTGGCAACCAAAACCTAACTAAGTTGGTGTGGTCGATTTAGAATAGAGCAAGACTTGTCAACCTCTTTATTCTAGAAGTTAAACTGTACCTTTTAATGAGGTCTAAATAGTACATAGGCTTTTTTGGTGGCCCTTTCACATTATTCACTTAGCTTGAATTTACTAAAATCCATAAGTCTTTGTCCCACAGGCCATTGCTGTGCCGTATCTCCCCCACCTTATACTTACAGTGTTGGCTTTTTGGATTATATTGTAAAATCTGACACTGATCTTTTAAAATTTCATCATGTTGCATTAAACTCGTTCCTTAGGCCAGTTGAGATCACTTGATGTCTGTCATTCAGTGTATTTACTGTCTGTTTGTTAGAAGCTTGGGGGCTTCTAACAAACTTGACAGGCCTCTGTTTCTCCATCTAATTCCACCGGCAACTTCCATCCATTGATTGGAATTCTTTGGTTTAAATTATCCTTCCTTCATCATGTTCACAAGAATATTGTGAGAGACGTTGATGGTTGCCTTACCAAAGTTCAAATACATGATGTCTGCATTTGGGGATACAGGGTGGTTTTTATGTAGAGGCAGAATTTATCATTCATATTAGAGATGCCTACTTCTATGGTTAAAGAGATTTTAAGATGTGTATTGACATTCGCTGATTGCAGATTACAATAGCTGTTTATCATCAGAGACTTCACTCTCTGGGTTATTCCTTTTTTTTTTTTTTTTTTTTGCTGTACGTGGGCCTCTCACTGTTGTGGCCTCTCCCGTTGCGGAGCACAGGCTCCGGACGCGCAGGCTCAGCGGCCATGGCTCACAGGCCCAGCTGCTCCGCGGCATGTGGGATCTTCCCGGACCGGGGCACGAACCCGTGTCCCCTGCATCGGCAGGCGGAGTCTCAACCACTGCGCCACCAGGGAAGCCCTCTCTGGGTTATTCTTAACTCACATAATTTTTTAAAAATGCATTGATCTCTCTCTCAGTTCTCTGTTTTGCCTTGAGACGTAGCTGCTGTGTGTCCCTGGAAGGTGTGAGGGCCTGTAGAAAAAAAAAAGCAGGTGAAATAGCCCTTACATTTTATATCCCTAGAATGTTCTCTTGAGAGTCACATCTTGATTATAATAAAGAAGTTTCATGCCCCAAGTGTGTTCATCCATCTTGATGTGACCTTCCATCCAGTTGGGCTGATCTCAGTTCTGGCTCCCTCCCTCCCTCCCTCCCTCCCTCCCTCCTTCCTTCCTTCCTTCCTTCCTTCCCTCCCTCCCTCCCTCCCTCCTTCCTTCCTTCCTTCCTTTCCTCCTTCCCTCCTTCCCTCCCTCCCTCCCTCCTTCCTTCCTTCCTTCCTTCCTTCCTTCCTTCCCTCCCGAGATTGATACCGCCCCCTCTGCGTGCTAGTCTGTGTGATCCCAGGCACAGCTGCATGGCTTCTATGTCTGACTGTTCTCTGCACCACCTTGGGAGGAGGTGCTGTTAGCTCCATTTTACAGAAGAGGAAACACATGGCCAGCGAGGATGAATGGTCTCTCCCCCGCAATCCGTCACCATTACAATATGCATGTGACAAAAGTATGAAAAATGTGTCTCTAAGATTCATTGGGCTGCGGATTTCTGCTGATACTGGGAAACTGATGTTCATGAATATGCAGCCTGCCTGATGGAGTCATTCTCTCGTGTACCCATTGGTACACTCAGTACACTGAGTCCCTCCTCCGTGCCGGCGCTGGGACTCCAGTGACACGGGAGGTGGGCTGTGGCCCTGCTCTTGCAGAGCTGGTTTTCCTGAGGGGAGCGTTGCCAGAATCCCACCCCTTTGTAATGAGAGCTTTAAGAGACATTTACATTTTCTTGCTCTTTCCTTTTCTCGAAAGGTCTACATCCGGATAAAAGACAATGAGTGGAACGTCTATCGGCGGTACACGGAGTTCAGGAGTTTGCACCACAAGTTACAGGACAAGTACCCTCAAGTGAGGGCCTACAACTTCCCACCCAAAAAGGCCATTGGAAACAAGGTAGGTACCGTCACTGCCCAGGGCCAGGCAACTCTCCAACTGGTGCCTCTGTCTTCTCCTTCCATTGGTGATTTAAACGTATGTGCTCCTTTATTTAACTCAAAAAGTTGGCTAATATGAGAAAAAATAGGAATGAAGAAAACAGTTACCCATCATTCCGCCCGCCTAAAGACAATCGCATTATGTTTCGTCTGTGTCCGTCCTCTCATTTCTCTAAGGCAGGGGCTGTTCTGTTAAAGGGCCAGAGAGTAAATATTCTGGCTTTGCGCACCGTACCATCAGCCAAAACTACCCAGCTCCGCCCTCGCGGCAGCAGCTGCAGACAGCATGGGTGCACGTGGGTGCGTCTGTGTGCCAGTGAAACTTTACTTTTAAGAAGAGGTGGCAGCTGGACCTGGCCCGTGGGGCATAGTTTGCCAGCTCCTATTCTGGACCAAAAAAAAAAAGTTTTCTAGTTTTTATCCATGGTTGTCATGATATTTACTTGGACTTAAGAATATGGAGTTATTTCCCAGGCAGGGCTTTCTCAGAGGAGCTCCTTTTATTATTACTGCCTCATGAAGTTTAGTCATTGATAATGACGTAATTTGTTTCTATGTATTCTCCAAGTACCCTGGAGAAAGGAGGCGCTTGCCCCGCGCATGCTTGCTGGTCGATTAGCGTTCATTCATTCATCCAGCCGGCATTTATTGAGCACCAGTTAAGTGTCACAGCGCAAGGGGCACCGAAGATGACAGCCGAGCCAGGCGTCGGGCCCCATTGTGTTGTCTGCCTCAGCCGGTCAGCATCGTTCTGTCCTCCATCACGTTTGCAGCCGTTCTCCATCCTGGCTGTGCTTTGGATCACTTGGGAAGCTTTAAAACCTCTGAGACCTGCCCACCCCCCAGCCCCATCCCGAGTTCATTGGTCTGGAGTGAGGACTGGGCGCTGAGGGATTTAAAAGCTCTCCAGGTGGCTCCTGGATGCGGCCAAGCCGGAGAACCCCTGGCTTCCTGTCAAGTAGGAGACAGAGACATTTCATCAATTGCAGTGTATTAACTAGCTCGGCGGGGCAGTCGAATCAGAGGAGGTAACGTGGACCCTTCTCAGGGCCTGGGAGGAAACGGGCCTTGGATAGGAGGCATTCCTCTCCTCCTGTGGTTCTCAGAGTGTGGCTCCTGGTCAGCAGCGTGGGCCTCACCTGGAGCTTGTTAGCAATACAGATTCTCAGGCTCCATCCTGCACCTGCTGGAATACAGGCTCTGGGGCTGGGGCCCAGCAGGGTGGGTTAACAAGCTCTCCGGGTGGTGCTGAAGCATAGGAAGTGTGGGGACCAAGCACCATCACATTGACAAAGCTTGTGCAGATTCCATTAGCCGTGAATTTCCTAGTTTGTCTCTGGAGGAGGCGCCCTGCCTAGGATTTCCTACAGTCTTTATCATAGAAAACCCAGAGCAAGAGTTTCCATAACCCACTCCCCACACTTGGGAATTCCAGAGAGAAAACTGTTATTGACCGTTACGTTTACATCTTCAGCGATTTCTGTGTTTAAACCAGATTAGAAACCTGATCACATCAGGGTGTGCTGGAGCATAATTTAAACAGTTATGAAGCAGGTTTATCTCAGGCCCAGAATAAACCTGTTGTTCTTTTTTTTTTTCTGTTGAAGGAAAGTAGAGTTGAGCCCATAAAAACGGAAGACTTAGAAATTCTATACTTGTTCATAGCAAGGAGTACAATAATTCTTAATGAAAAGAGGTGGGGGGACTATATACTGATTTAATCTCATGACTTGCAGGCTCATACAAATCTTGGGACCCATCCAGAATGTCTTAAAATGTCACAGAACAAAATTCTACATAACCAGCATATTATCCCTGTAAGATGTTCTCATTTGCAGAGAGCATTACACGGAAGCAGCCCTTCCACGATACCTGCAGGGAATGCGGTATTGCTGAGAGAATTATACAAGGCTGAACTGGGGACATGTCTGTCTTTCACTGTGTTTTCACTTCCTATGGCTGCTGTAACAAATTCCCACACATCTAGTGGTCTAAAGCAGTTCAGGTTTATTATCTAAAACTAGTCTCTCTGGGCTCCAGTTAAGGCACGGGCAGGGCTGCGCTCCTTCTGGAGGCTCCAGAGGAGTCTTGCCTTTTGCAACTTCTAGAGGCCCTTGGCTTGTGGCCCCCTTTGTCTTCAAAGCCGCAATCACATCACTCTGGTCTCTGCTTCTGTCTAGATAGTAGTCACATCTCCTTCTCTGACTCCTCTTCCTCTAATAAGGACCTTTGTGACCACAGTGCCCTCCCAGCCCCCCGCCCCCGATAATCTACGATCATCTCCTACCTCACGTTCTGCAAAGTCCCTTTTGCCATGTAAGGTAAGATGCTCTCAGGCTCTGGGATTAGGATGTGGACGCCTTTGGGACCCACACTTGCTGAATGATTTCTCTGCAGCCCAAAGGGACGCCCTCCCCACTCCATGTCTCCTCAAGCCTTATAGTTAGGCAACACTTACAAGGCAGAGTTGCCAAGAACAACACCAGTCCTAAGTACATTGGTGTTCGAGGCTCGGGTCTAGTGAGAGGAAGCGTAGGCCTGAGGGGTAGGAGGGGCTTTCCGGAGTTCCGTGACTTAGAAAGAGTGTGAAGCAGTCCTGTCTCTGCTGTGCCGGGAGCAGGGACCACGAGGGAGTTTCCCCTCTGAGGTGGGTCACCTGCAGCCCTGCCCCCCGCCCTCCCGTCCCTGTCAATCCGGAACTGACCTACAGCAGCAGTGGCCTTTTCGCCTGTGAAATCTGTATCAATAGGGCACCCAGGACAGCCCTATTTGCAAATAAATGAGCTTGGCATTAAGGTACCATCTTGGTGGGTTTGGCGCAGTGATGACCGGCTCATACACAGGCACTGGCTGGTTCTTAACTAGGTCTTTGGTCCTGCCCCGCATGGTCAGGGGTGGATCTGACAGTTTCCTCTCTTACTCAGGAATCTGACAGCTCAGAGCTGTCCTGGGGTCTCAGCCTCTTTTCTCGTCTGTGCGACCCTTTAGCTTTTAATTGGCTGGTCAGGGTCCGACTGTAGTTTGATTCCCTCCACTCGCCCACACCCCATCCCCCACCAGAGTACACTTGGGCTGATGCCAGGACAGATCTCAGGATCTGATTTCCAAGGGCAGAATGAGTCAGGATCCAGGACTTGAGTGCCCGAGAGAGGCCGACGACGAACTCTTCTTTAGAGACCAAGCTTGCGCGGCCACAACTGGGTCTGACTGCTCAGTGTACCTGCTTTGGTACCCTGAGGGCAAATTTTCTAGAGAGCTTTGATTCTAAATTGACCCAGAAAAATGTACTACATCAAAATCTTTTCTTTGATTGGATCACTTCACCAGTGAAACGCTTGCCCACTTGGACCATTAAGGCACGTTGACACAACATCCTTGGGTGGATTGAGTTCCATGCACCTTGTTGCTCTAAGCCTTGGACCCATTAAATGACTGACTCTGGAATCCACAGTCCTGGACTGTATTCAAGGACATATTAAACATAGTGTAGCCTTTTAAAATTCATCAGATGAGTATCTTTCTAGCCTGAATTTCTAGATATTTCCCCAGCTTTAGAAGTAAAATGTGATCTTAACCCCAGTTTGAACTTTTAAAAAATGGATTAAATTTACACATTTTATAGTTTCTGGCTGCGAAATTTGTCTTCGCCAAATCATTTCTTTTACCTCCATATGCCACGTATGTGTTTAGTTATAAATGGGCAGGGTGCCCAGAGCACTTGCTAAAGATATTTCCATTCTTGCCCTGCCTACAGTCCCTTTCCCTCACTGTAGCCAGAGTGAGGTTTGTATAACGTCAGTCAGATTGTATCACTGTTGATTAAAACCCACCAGCGGCACCAGTTAAATTCAGGACTCTTTGCTGTGGCCTGTGAGGTGTCCCCCAGTAGGTCCCCCACTTCCTCCCCTACCTTATCTCGTGCCCCCCTCCTCTCCCACTACAGACCCAGCCACTCTGACCTCCTAAGACTTCCATGGCATTCTCTGGCCTTTGCACCTGCTGTTCCCTCTGCCTGGAACGGCTTTTCCCCATCTCTGCACGGACAGCTCCTCCAACTTGTGAGGTCTCAGGTCAATTCCACTCCTCAGAGAGAAGCCTTTCCCAGCACCTTTGTCAATGCCACTCTCTAGCCCGTTACTCTGTTTTCATTTTCTTCCAGCCTCTCCTGGCACATACCATGAGTGGAAATGATTTCTTTGTGTACTTGAGTAGCGTCCATCTCTCTGCCCTGGAATGGAACCTCAGGAAACAGGGCCTGGGTCTGTTTCTGTTCACTGCTCTCTCCAGCTCCTAGTATAGAATCTGACACACCAGAGACACTCGTGGCCTGAATGAATGAATAAATGAACAGAAATTAAATGGAAGTTTCCCTTTTATTTTCTTCTTTACTTCACTGGGTCTTGGCACAAATTCAAAAAAAATCTGAATTCCAAAAGTGAGTAGAATAACTTTCAGGGTATCTTTGGAGGTTGTTCCCACTCCACTTTTGGCTGAATATTTCTTGCAGAATGAGCAAGAGCCTGGCAAGCCTTTGCAGACAGGAGAGTGGGCTGCCTAGCAACCTGAGGATGTGGACTGGAGCTCGCTGTCCAAAAGGATTTCGCTGGCGTGAGGGCTTAGGTGGAGGATGTGTTTTTGATGTTGCTACTAAAAGTCTACATTATTGCTCAGTGAGCAAATGAGAATTGAGGGACTATCGTTCCTTCCTAGGATAATGGAGTCGGTCTCTGAAAGTTCATTTGGCACTAAGGCAAGGCAAATCGCTTTCCCCCGGGCTGCAGATAATTCAACTTGTTGGAGAAATTATGCGTTAAAATTCTCATTAAAAACACATACGCCAGTGTGCGGTGGAGGAATCGAGGGGCACTCGCTGAGCTATGGAAAGCGCCTTTGCAGCTCCCGAGAGGCATAGATTGCAATGCAGCCCCAGGGATGATGGCAGGACCCCAGCCAGCAGTGGGAATGAGCAGGCATCTGGAGGAATGCGGAGGCTGATGAATTCTTCCACTTGGCAAACATGTTACAAGTGCAGGGGTGTTCTGCTAGGTGTGGGGAGTCGAAGATGATTTAAAGTATGGTCTCTGCCTTCACAAACTTCAGGTTCTTGTAGGGAGAAAAAGTAGTGAATCCTGTGGGCTGGCGGAGGGTTCCAGTGCACTTGGAGAAGAGCAAGGAGGGGAAGCAGAGCTTGCTTGCAGCAGGAGGGAAAATGCTCGAAGGGCCAGCAGGGGTCCCGATGCTGAATCTCACATGAGGGAGCAGGTGGGGACGCAGGCAGTTCAGGGGACGTCCTTCCCATCCTTGTGCCCATTTCCTCCGTGCATCTGCATTAGGCTCCTATGGCTGCCTTAACAAATACCACAGACCTGGTGGCTTAGAGCAACACACATGTATTGTCTTGTAGTTCAGGAGGTCCGAAGTCTGACACAGGTCTCACTGGGCTAAAGTCAAGGTGTTGGCCAGGTCGGTTCCTTCTGGGGGCTCCAGGGAAGAATCTGTTTCCTGGCCTTTTTGCAGCTTCTAGAGGCTTCCTGCATTCCTTGGCTTGTGGCCCCTTCTGCCGTCTTCCACGCTGCATCTCTCTGACCATTCTTCCATAGTCACATCTTCCATATCTTCAACCTTTCCTGACCACAGCAGGGAAAGGTTCTCCACTTTTGAGATTAGATGTGGTCCAGCCAGATAACCCAGGATCATCTCCCCATCTCAAGGTCCCTAGTCACACCTTGCAAAGTCTCTTTTGCCATGTAAGATAATGTAGTCACAGGTCCTGGAGATTAGGGTGAGAACATCTCTGGGGGAGGCATTATTTTGCCTACGTCGTGCCTCTTTCCTTGCCTGGAGTAAAAGAACATTACTAGTACCTCACTTTACAACTGGGGAAATGGAGACACAGAGAGGTAAAGTGACTTGTCCAAGGTCATCTCGCTCGGCAATGTCAAGGCTGATGTGTGTGCCCAGGCAGACAGTCTGCAGAGCCCTAAGCCTTCACCCTCTCACCACAGATCTGCTGCAGAGGACCCTGGAGGGTGGGTGAGTAGATTATTTAGCCATTGCCTGGTTGGTAGATATTTACATTGATTCCATAATTCAGTTTCTTAACCTCATTGGTGTAGAAATCAGGGAGCAGGTGACACCGGGGCCCCCGGTTGCCTCTCCCTTCTGCTGAACCACCCAGGCCTCACTTAGGGACCATTTTTAGAGCCAGGAGCTGCTGCCTTCATAGTTGACCCTAAGTGTATGGAGAGTCAGTCATTCATTCCTTTGTGTATGTATTCATTCTGCAGGACTTTGCCAACCCTGAGAGTTAAAAAAAAAAAAAAAAAGATTCTTGCTGGTTCACTAGCTGTGTGGCCTTGGGCAAGTTATCTGACCTCTCTGTGCCGCACTTTCCCTTCTGTGTAACGGATGGTCATGGCACTTCCCTCCTAGTGATGTTATGAGGATTTAAGGTGGTAACGTTTCTAAAGTGCTCACAACTGTGCTTGCGTGTGATAAGTACTACGTATGGGCTTGTTAAAGGGGCACACGGTCTGGTTGTGAGATGGAGCAAGCAGACACATAAGCGCGTACATACTGTAGAGGATGCTGGGACTCTGAGCCTGAGCAGTGGACGAGCCTGACATAGGTGGTCCGTCCAGAACCTCCACACCGTGTGTTTCTGTGTACAGTAATGCCAGCCATCCTGTGCCCGGCTTGTCATATATACTGGAAGCTCTGTATTCATTTTCTCATCGTGCAGTTGTTGCTAAGCCCTGTAGAAAAATGTCTTCTAGGTGAGGAAACCGGGCTCGGATGCTGTAAACACACCGCCCAAGGTCCTGTGGCTCCTGTTAGGGATTGAGTCAGACTCATTCTAATGGCACTGTGCCTCCTGGTCCAGAAGCCTCTAAACCCACACCCAAATCCAGGAGCTGGTACTGCAGGAAGTCACTGTTACCAGAGGTTTCTCTGTGGAGATACCACATCTCACGGGATTCTGCCAGAAACAGCCTCATGTGGAAGAAGATCCAGAAGACAGTGCAGATACCGGCACCCAACTGGAACGGAGACACAAGGAGCTCAGACACCATCCCCTGAAGCTGAAGTTTTTCCAAGAGAAGTTTAGGAGAGAAAAGAAACTCCAGCCGAATGAAGCCATAAACGCAAGGTTGTTTCTTATTTGACACTCTGCCAACCACCGTGTAAATAGTCCCAGTACTTAATGTATTAAACAAGAAGAAAAAAGAAATTGGGCTCATTATACATCACACATTTGTGTTTCTCTTTAATACAGTAAAGGCCTCTTAAGATGTTCCAGGAGAGCAGTTGCCGAAGTCATCTTGCCAGAAAAATTGTCTCAGGAGAGAGACAGGGCTGAGCCCTAGACCTGGACTATGTATAAGTGTACATATGCAGATATGGATATATATTTAATGAGCGGGGAATTCTTGGGAGGACTTTTCTATAACATCAAATTAAAATCCAATTTTAAAAATCAAGGTCAGGGCTTCCCTAGCGGCGCAGTGGTTAAGAATCTGCCTGCCAATGCAGGGGACACGGGTTCGAACCCTGGTCCGGGAAGATCCCACATGCCGCGGAGCAACTAATCATTACCCTGCACCACAACTACTGAGCCTGCACTCTAGAGCCCGCGAGCCACAACTACTGAGCCCGCATGACACAACTACTGAAGCCCACGCGCCTAGAGCCCGTGCTCTGCAACAAAGACAAGACACCGCAATGAGACGCCCGCACGACTGCAACAAAGAGTAGCCCCCACTCGCCACAACTAGAGAAAGCCCGCGCGCAGCAACAAAGACCCAATGCAGCCAAAAATAGATAAATAAAATAAATTTATTTTAAACAAAATCAAGGTCATCTTATAAACGAATAATCCAGAGCCAGAAGCTAGAGGTGTATTTGCTGCTCTGGTCCCATGCCCCGTGTTTTCTGCATGTGGCATATGCAGAGTTGGATTCCAAGAGAATCATCTTGGCAGTCTCAGGTCACAGACCTTGCAGGTCCCACCTCCTCCAGGAAGCCTTACCTGAACTCAGAGTGTTAGCTGTCCTTCCTCTGGGTTCCTTTCCCATGCTGCCTCTGGGCTGCCTGATGCACAGCCCTTTCCCCCACCCCCCACCCCCATTAGCCATGGAATTAGCAGAAACCAGGCCTGATGAGTCTTTGTCTCCTCAACATCGCTACCTGAGAAGTCTAAGGGTTCTTGTCAGAAAGGCCCTTAAAATAAAACAAATAAATGGAAGCTTCGTTAATTTCCAGATAAACATTCTTTCACTCTTTCATTTCACAAATCTTTATTGCGTATCTATGGTACACCAAGTCTTATGGCTCCTGAGATGAATGAGATGTGTTTCTTGCCCTCAGGGAGCTCACAGTTTCGTAGGGCAATTGGTAGAACACCCCGTCCCCAGTAAGTGCTATGGGGAAGGTTAAATCCAGGGTTTTGTGGGCGCCAAGGGGAGAGTATATCATCTAGGATGCTTTTCCCTGCAAGTGATAAAAACCAAAATCAAACTATTTTTAGTTTAAAAAGAGGTCTCATTGGCTTCCGTGACTGAGAAGTTGAGGTCTGACTTCAGGAATGGCTGGATTCGGGAGCTCAGGGACATCATCAGAGGTCAGTATTTTGGCCAGTCATTTTCTCTTTTGCTGTCTTGCTTCTTATCTGTCTGCCTATCTCTTTCTCTTGCTTCTTATCTGTCTGCCTATCTGTTTCTCTCTCCATCTGCTTTTTTTCTGAGTTGGCTGCATTTTCAGGCAGGCTCCCCTCTCATGGCAAAGGTAGTCACACACCTCTAGGCTTTCTCTCCATCACCTTAGCAGCTCAGGCAGAAAGAGTAAATCTCTTTTCAGTGTTCTGGTCTCAACACTGATGCTCATTGGCCCAGTGAGTGCCACTGGGGACTCACTGAGTCCTGTGCCTATTCCAGGGTCAATTATAATGACTGTGATTGGCCAGGTCATGTGCTCAGCCTTGAGTCAAGGAGTGGAATCAATCCCATCCCAACCCCATGATCTGAGAGTGGGAAAAGGTTGATCTCCCAGGGGAAGATTATAGCACTGCCAGCAGGAGAAAAGGGCATGGGTGGTGTGTGTAGGCAAAACAGCAAGGGGGGGCCAGCCTGGGGGAGAAGGGAAAGAGGGAGATCAGAGAAGTTGCAGAACAGAGCCTTGAAGGAAGAGCCTTGAAGGATGAGCAGGATCCAGCTGTTGAGTGAGATGGGGAATTCCAGGCAAAGGAAGCGGCACTTTGGGAGGTGGAGTTCGCGGAGCAGCTTGGCTTCTCAGGCTTCTTGGGAAGCAGTGTGGAGGATGAATAGCAGGAGACACTGGCCCAGAGAACTGCACAGAGGTCTACAGACTTATTGAGAGGAGCATCATGCATTCACTCATTCATTCAACAGCTCTTTCTTGAGCACCTACTATGTGCCAACCACTGAGGCCAAACAGTTAAGAGCCCTGCTTGCATAGGGCTTAACAATTCGGGGGGTGGGGAGAAGGGGATGAAGAGGGAAGACAGATGACGTACACTTAAACAAACATACAGATAATTTCTGATGATCTCTGAATAACATACTCAGTAGAAGAGATTTAACACTAGAACTGTCCTGGAATGGTTACCCAGGTCATAGGAGATATTAAGTTATGAACTGAACAGTATGGAATTTCTTTGGCCTGCAACTAAAAAACAAACAAACAAAGAAATAAAATTTTTTGCCCACTGCTGCCAACCACAGTAAAATTACTCAGCTCCCTTTGAAAGACAAGGGTAAAAATAGAGAGGTAGTAGGTTTTCAGCTAGCAATGGACTGTCATTTGGGCTTGACCTTCTGCTGCTTGATGTTCAAAGCAGCTCAGTGCACTGGGTAATGGATCCGTAGTTCGTTTTAGACAGGTGCATAAATCTTTGGGGGAAGCTAGAAAAATGAGCCAGCCAGGCAGCCCTGGCATTCTGCTTAATCCTCATTTCCGCCTTTTATCCTCTCCCCTCGTCCTCTGTTGATTCCGCCCTCTTACAGTGGGGAATCCCCACGGAAAGTGCAGACTGGAGTTTCACACAGGCATTCTTCAAACTAGAGCATCAAATAAGGAATGGTTCTGCTGTCTGGGGCCTTTCCCTCAGTAATACCATTAGTGTTCAGGCAGGTCTGGAGAGCTGTAAATCATGTCTTTCACCATTGCTTCGGGGACTGTTGCAGATGCCTCAAATGCATTGATTTTGGAAATAATTGGGCATAACTGTTTTTCCCTTTTCCCTTGGATTGGGCGTCACTGCTGTGCACCAGATGACCGATGGTGTGCCAGTAAAGCTGGTAACCAAGCAGGGCAAAAGATGGCTGCATCTTTTCAGATTCTCAAACAAAGTGGGAAATTATTGCCTCCCAGCGATCCCCCGAGTCTGTGTTTAGTCCACTTTGCGTGGCACTGGTCAGCACCATGGAGAGTTCCACCGTGGTTGTCATTTGTCTGATGATTTCCCTCTCTGGATGGGTATGTGAATCATTGGGTTTAAACAGATTCAGATGCTCAGACCTACTGAATTAGAATCTCTAAGGGTGAAGCCCTAGAATCTGTATTTTTGAAAAATCCTTGGAAAGTGCTGACACAGCTGGTCTGCAGATCAGTGATGGGGGTACCACTGGCCAGAGGCCCAGGAATAGGAAATAAGTTGCTCGAGGTAACATGACGACGTATTCAGAGAGCCAGGACTGGAACTTCCGATGAGTCCATTTCCCCTCTGTGGCTTCAGCAGGCTCGCTTATTCTCAACCTTGTGTCTCTGTGCCAGCGTTTCCAGCCAATATCTGGCTTGAGATTAACGATATCAAATAGGACCTCAAAGGATGGTTTCAAATTCTGTCTCATATCTATTTTTTCTAAAGATCTTGCCACTTAAAGTGTGATTTTTGCACCATCGACATCACCTCACCTGGGAGCCTGTTAAAAATGTGGAAACCCAGCCCCCCCTCCCAGGTCCAATTGACTCAGAATCTGCATGTTTAACAGGCTTGCCAGGTGAGCTGATACACACCAAAGTTCGAGAAGCAATGTTCCAGGGTTTTTGCTGTTCACTGTCTGACCTGGATGCTTCCAGCAGGGCTCTTCACCACTCCTTCCTTTTCCCCTCCAGGGGGAAGATCTCTGCTCAAGCTGTCAGGTGGGCAGGCTCTGAGCCACACCTGTCAGCGGGCAGAGTCACCGTGTGTTAAGCTGGTGCATCAGGTTGTACCTGTGTCCAGCCCCAACCTCCCTGGTTGAAACAGGAAGCTCCCTAGAAGCAGGCCGGCTTAGTCCCTTGCTGCTTTTCCTTCTTTGTATGTGATATTCATTCGTATGCATTAAGTAATTGTGTTTAAGTCAGTAGGGAAAGACGTGGTCCCTGCCCTTGTGGAACTTTTAGTTTAGCAGAGGCAGACGTTAACAAACAAACCTATAAAGAGAGATACTTTCAAGTGCTTTTAATGAGCTTTTATGTAGGAACAGTGCAGAGAGCTATAACAGAGAAGATCTGATTTAGTCAAGGGGTCCGGGTAGGAACATTTAAAGTGAAATAAAGGGGGCCGTGTAGCAGTTAGCTAGGAAACAACCCAGAAAGCCCACTCCAGGCAGAGGCAGCGGCAGACGCAGGCCTGCAGGCAGCTCTATCCTGGGGACTGGGTCAGAGTCTCTTCTCTTCTAAGCTCATTTGGCTTTTTCCTCTCTTTGGGCTGGACAGATTTTAGTTCTTGGTGAAAACTTAGGGTCTCTGTTGTCTCCAGGCTCAGGACTGCCTCACCCGGGCTGAAAATATGTTCCATATAGACATGCAAGGTTTGCAACCAAGGCCTCAAGCTCGAAATCAAGTCCGGCTCAGCCTTTGAGCCTTTATCTCCCTTGGGTCTCTGGGGTGGTGGGAGTGAGAGGAGCTTGGGTCTCTGGGGTGGTGAAGGAGAGCATGGGTCTGGGGTCCCCTGAGTTTGGACTTGAGTCTGAACCCTGATATACTGGTGTAAACCAGCACATCACCTCGCTGTGCCTTGGTGTCCTCAAGTACTGGCATCTCCCTCCTGAGGTTGCTGCCAGGGTTAAGGGAGGTAACAGGACAGGCTTAGAACACGCCTGGCCCACAGTGAGCTCAGAAACTGCTGGTGGTGGTTGGTACTAGGCCGTCTCCTGGGTCCCCTGGCCACACTGCCTTCTTAATGCCATTCCCCTATACCCCCCCCCACCCCGCACAGTGGGCAGGGCACCGTTCCCAGCCCCATTTTACAGAGGGGAAACCGGCTCAGAGTGGCCTGCTCGAGGGCTCAGCCTGATTTAGCCCAGGAGTTCCTATCCTAGTGTCTGAGGATACAATCCAGGTGATCAGTGAACAAGGATCACACTCCATTTTCACCACTGTCTCACTGACATGTGAACTTAGGCCACAAGCTGTACCAGTGGTTGTGGCATCTGCGACTCTGTCCCCAATAGAAATCAGTTACGTGGATTTCCCTCTCGTGACAGTTGCTGCAGAGGGCTCACCATCCTAAAGCTCGTTAGCACTTTGAAGGCGGTGATTAGACCTGCCATTAGATCTTGTTATCAGTGCCCCAGCAGAGAAACACTTGCACTGGTTTATCACGGTTGTGATAGCTGTGCTTAAAATATAAAAGCCGAGCTTTTCTGTCTAATTCTATGTATCTTGTTTCGGGAATTTAAAAACACGTTTCTGACAAAGGGACGGCGGGCTTCACCAAGGCCATACAGAGAGCCCTGCCAGCGCCCCTCCCTCGCGTCCCCAGGGCCCTGGCGGAGGGCTACCACCCACCTCGGCTGTTTCCAGCTGCCTTGCTCTTTCCAGGCTCTTCTCCCTATTCCTTCCCCTCCAAGTTCCTTTTTTGTACAAGCAGGTGCTGGATAAATAATTAATAGGGTGGGAAAACTTGTTGGAAATAGTACAGCCCATGTTTATTTTTAAGCAGCTGAGATATAGAGCTCTGGTCTAGGTGCAGTCTAGGTGGGGAAAACGTCTTTGGCTAAAAAGAGGTGCTGTGAGGTTGATGAG
Source organism: Delphinus delphis (assembly GCF_949987515.2). Classification (NCBI taxonomy): domain Eukaryota; kingdom Metazoa; phylum Chordata; class Mammalia; order Artiodactyla; family Delphinidae; genus Delphinus; species Delphinus delphis. The sequence goes on from NC_082697.1 coordinate 59,310,463, forward strand.
GGCTGCTGTGAGCAGGAGACAGAGGATTTTTGGATGAGCCTGGGCGCTGGGAGGCTTGAGGGCTTGGGTGGGAAGCCCAGGGAAGGAGAGTTCTGTGACCTGAATGGTGAGTGAAGGATGTCAGGGGAGAGCCACAGTTTCAATGAGGACCTGAGCAAAAACCCTCCCAGACTGGCAAAGGCGTGAGAGGAATTTGATTTACGTGATTGAAAAGAGCAGGAATGGATTGCAGCTTCAGACACAGCTGGTCCAGGGCTCACAGGATCCCATCAGAACCTTGTCTCTCCCTCCCGCTTTCCCTCCTTCCCTCCCTCCTGTGCTTTCTCTGTGCTGGCTTCGTTCTCAGACAAGCTTTCTCCAAGATGGACTCTCTGGCAGTTCTAGGCTTATATCACCCCGACAGCAACCCCAGAAGGAAGAGTTTCTTTTCTGGTAGTTCCAGCAAAAATCCTGGAATTAGACTTCATTTATCTGCCTGGACGTTGTGCTCTTTCTTTTTTTTTTTTTAACAGCTTTAATCTACTTTTTTATCTACAGATTTGCCTATTCTGGAAATGTTATATGAATGGAGTCACATACGACGTGGTCTTTTGTGACTTCACAGAAGCATGTTTTCAGGGTTCATCGGTGCTGTGATATGTAAGCACTTCATTCCTTATTGCCAAGTACTGTTCCACTGAATGGACACAGCACATTGTATTTATCCATGCATCAGTTGATAAGCATTTGGGTTTCCACTTTGGGGCTATGATGAATAACTCTGCTATGGACCGTTGCGTCTAAGTGTTTGTGTGGGCATATGTTTTCCTTTCTCTTTCGTTTCATTCTTTGGTTTCATTTCATTCCACCTAGGAGTGGAATTGCTGGGTCATGGGGTGAGTCTTCGTTACACATTTTGAAGAACTGTCTGTTTTCCAGAATGGCTGCACCATTTTATATTCCCATCAGCAACGTATGAGGGTTCTAATTCCTCCACATTCTTACCAGCACTTATTATTATCTGCTTTTTTTTTTTTTTTTAGCGCCACCCTGGTGGGTGTGAAGTAGTGTCACCTTGTGGTTTCAATTTGTGTTTCCCTAATGACTAATGATATTGATCATCTTTTCATGTCCTTATATATATTTTTGTATATCTTCTTTGGAGAAGTATCTATTCACATCCTTTGCATTTTAAAATTGGGTTACTTGTCTTTTTATTGTTGAGTTGCAATAGTTCTTTATGTGTTTTAGATACAAGTCCCTTATCAGATAGATGATTTACAAATATTTTCTTTCATTCTGAGTTGTCTTTTCACTTTCTTGATGATATCCTTTGCAACACAGAAGTTCTTAATATTGATGAAATCCAATGTACTTACTCTTTCTTTTGTTCCTTGTGCTTTTTGTTGTCATATATAAGGAAGCTTTGCCTAACCCCACAAAAATTTATTCCTGATTTCTTCTAACAGTTTTACAGTTTTAGTGCTTTCATTTAGTTTTGTGATTTGTTTGGAGGTAATTCCTGTGTATGGTGTAAAGAAGAGGTCTAACTTCTTTCTTTTGCATGTGGATATCCAGTTGTCCCAGCACCATTTGTTGAAAAGATAGTTCTTTCCCCCATTAAGTTGTCTTGTCATCCTTGTGGAAGATCAACTGACTCTAAATGTGAGAGCTTATTTCTGGACTTTCAGTTCTTTTCCATTGATCTAAATATCTGTCCTCATGGGAGTACCACACTGTCTTGATTACTGAAGTTTTTGTAGTAAGTTCTGGAATTGGGAAACGAGTCCTCCAGCTTTGTTCTTTTTTTCAAGACAGTTTGACTCTTCTGGGTCCCTTAAATTTCCATATGAATTTTAGGATAAGCTTGTCAGTTCTGTGAAAAAGGCACCTGGGATTTTGATAAGGGATTATGTTGAACCTGTAGATCAATGTGAGGGCTATTGTCATCTTTATAATATTACGTCTTCCTTTTTATGAACATGAGATGTTTTTCATTTATTTAGGTCTTCTTTGATTTCATTCAACAATGTTTTGTAGTTGTTGGAATACAAGTTTTGTACTTCTGTCGTTTCTGTGCTCATCCGTGAGCCAATCTCTGTGGCCAGAGGGAATATTGCAGTAGCTGGACCTGTCTCATGTGCCTGCTTCTGCAGCTGGAGTGGGGAGGGCAGCCCTTCCCCAACTACGTGAACTGAAAGTGAGGAACAGGAGATCTTTGAAAGGGTTATTATAGTCCTCTAAACAGAGGCGTGGAGGGGATGATTGCTGGGCAGGCAAAAATAAGAAAGAAGAAAAATTGGCTGTTATAAATTCTTACAATCACAGCCTCAGTGAAGGCATCTAAAGGGATACAGAGGCAATGGAGCCAGGATTTCAAAGGCCATTGTCCACTAGATTACCCCAGAAAAGAAGAGATGAAAGGAAATCACTGACATCTCCAGCATCTTAGGGTACAGAAGGGATTGTTTTCGGAATCTGACGTTCAGCAAAGACCTAAGACATCAAGGCTTCATCAAGGGCTTAAGACAAGGCCAGTTTAAGAGGATAGTAACAAAGAGTTAGCTGGGGAGGTGAGATCTCCTGCCTGGAAAACTTATACTAACCACACCTCCCTCCAACCAACCCACCAAATCTAGTTGAAACCTGCTCATTCTTTGATCCCTTTCCTGGGACTTGTCAACACAACACACTATCTTCCTTCTAATTATCACTCAATTTTGCATTCATTTCTCTGACTAGAGCGTGAAGACCACGTCTATTGTGCTTATCAGTCACTGGGGATAATTATCATACTGAACGCATAGGTTATTGTGAAAATTAAATGGCCCAACAAAGAAGATAGTAATGATGGTAACAGGTAGCCCCACTGAGTGCTTGCTTCGTGCCAGGCACTGCAACTACTACTCTTATCCCTCTTTCAGAGATTATAAAACTGTAGTAACTTTTCCAAGGCCACAGATCTAGGGAGCAGTAGAGCTGGGCTTCAAACCCGGGTGGTCAGACCCCCCATCTCAGGTTCTTCACCACCAATTCGAAGCACTAACACAGGGCCTGGCACAGAGCTAGCCCTCAATACGGGTCGGCTGCTGTGTGTAGTCAGAGAAGGAGAATCTTTACTACTGTGCAGAGTCGCTGATGTTTGTGCACTGGCCCCATTGTCCCAGGGCTGGACCCTCAGTGACCAGGGTAGCAAGGAGCCCTCTACCTCATCCCTTCCTCCACACGTATTAGTGGGGGCAGAGCCAGCTGCTGTGGCGAATTTAAACCCCAGACTCTCAGTTTGTTCCTTGTTGACGTTATTGTCCCACGTTTGTGGTCAGAAGTGGCTTGTGCCTGGGCCCAAGGTCTTTCCATCCTGAGCCTTCATTATGCCCTGGGGCAGGGCTCAGCAAACTTCTTCAGTAAAGAGCTTTGACAGTAAATATTTTCGCCTTTGTAGACCCGATGGTCTGAGCAGCAACTACTCAGTCCTGTTGTTGTAGCATGAAAGCAGCTACAGACAGTGCAGAAACAAACCGGTGGACTGTGTTCCAATAACCTTTATCCGCAGAAACAGGCAGCGGGCCGGATTTGGCCCATGAGCTCTCCTTTGCTGACCCTTAGGGCCTTGGAACACTTCACCAGGGGTAGAGAAGGGAGGAGAGAGTGTGAAAAAGACACATCCACTTGTGCCTCGGCCCAAGAGTGGAGCATTGCTTCTCCTTACATTTGATTGGCAGGAGCTAGTCCCTCGGCCTCACGTAGATGCAGAAGGGGCTGGGGAGCGGAGCCTCTGGCTGGGTCACTGCTTTCCAGAAACAAGTCTCCCTCTTGGAGGAGGAGCATGCATTTGGGGGTCAGCCAGCTGGAGTCGCTACCCCATGCCCCTGAGGCACCTCCCCATGCTGCAGTGAGTAAACTGGGGGCGTCATGGGCCCCCAGTTTGAGATACATTTGCCTGTTTATTAAGTAGACAGGCCAGGGTTGGACTTCTGGTTCCTATTGTCCAATGGATGTTTGACCTTGGACAAGTTCTTCACCTCAGTGCCTCCATTTCCCCATCTGTCAAATGGGTCTAATAATAGTGCCTGCCACCCAGGATGTGAGGATTAAACAAGGTAATATATGAAAACTGTTTACCCTTGAGCCTGGCACAGAGCTGTCAGTCCATGGCAGCAGCCGTTGTTGTCACCGCCATCACCATCTGCAATTCTCTAAGCAGACACCAGGGGAGCTGACACCCAAGACACTCCCAGGAACCCTTCAGGAACCTCCTTTGAAGACCCCTGAACTCCATGAGATCAGAAGGCCCTTTGATTCTCGGGGACTCTGAGTCTAGGAGTCTGGGTTAAATCTTCGCTGCCAGGCAGGTCTGTGCTTCAGTGGCCCCATCTGTGCAGTGGGGTTGGCAACAGCTCTTCTGCCATCAGCACGTCAGCTGAGGCTGGAGGGGAGAAGGGCGGAGCACGTTTTGAAGGAGCGTTGAAGAGAAAGAGGAGGAGGGCAAAGTAATGGCCCCCAGGTCACTGCAGCACCCCCTGCAGACAGAGGTGGGAGAGACACCAGCCCTGAGCCGCCACCTCCCAGTACCGGTAGGGACCACTTCTGTTCACCGCCCGTTGGCCAGAACTGGTCCTGGGACCCCGCCTCACTGCAGAGGTTACTGAGAAATGGAACAGAGCATATAGAGTTTTTGTGAGCACCAACTTCCTATGCTGTAGTCTTAGCCACCACTGGACCTCAGCCCCTGGCACAGTGCCTGGCACGTCGTGTTGGTTGAATAAATGCATGGTGACAGCACCCACTCTCATTTTACAGCTAAAGATGCTAAGACCTCGAGTTGGGACATGTCTTGACATGTGGCTCCTTATTGGACCCTGACTTTATTTTTACTTTGCTTCGGAGAGGAAAGCTCCAGAGGCCCTGTCCAGGGTAAATCAAGTTCCCAAGTAAAACTTTAAAATAATCCCTTTATCCTCCCAACTTCATCTTATCCGCTTGGTTTTATGATATTGTGATATAATAAGAAACGCACATTTGCTCTTTGTCCCTGGTTCCCGGCAGAGAGCTCATAAAACCCTTGCAATCTCCTGAGTGATAGGGGTGAAAGGAGCATCTTTTGGTACAATATTTGGGCTGACACAAGAGCTTCTAAGACCCTTAGAAACCCTGGAGTGATAAGAGTGGGTTTTTAGTATGCTAATGAAATGACTAGTGGCTGGAGCTCCAGATAGCTTCAGGATGGGTTCTGGTCCCCGGAAGGACAATGGCATGATTAGAAGGTTGGAACCGTTAGCCTCTGGGGTGGGAGAAGAGCTGGAGATTGAGTTATCACCAGTGGCCAATCATTTAATCAGTCACTGCTGTGTAATGGAATCTCCATAAAAATCCTAAACTCTGACGTTTGGAGAGCTTCTGAGTTGGTGAACACATGGAGGTGCTGGGTGGGAGGTGCACCCAGAGGGGGCATGGAAGCCCCATTTCCCCCCCGCCCAATACCTTGCCCTATGCATCTGTTCCATTTGGCTGTTCTTGAGTTGCATCCTTCATAGTAAACCAGTAATAGTATGTAAGCTGTTTTCCTGAGTTCTCTGATCCATTCTAGCAAATTATCGAACCTGACAAGGGGGTCGTGGGAACCACTGATTTATAACCAGTTGGTTAGATGTCCCAGTGGCTCAGGCTTGCACTTGGCCTCCGAAGCGAGGGCAGTCTCATGGGGCTGAGCCCTTAGCTTGTGAGATCTGACGCTAATTTCAGGTAGTTAGTGTCAGAATTAAGTCGAATCGGTGGATACCCAGTTGGTATCCAGAAAGTTTGAGAATTGGTTGTTGGTGTGAAAAAAAACCTCCACACGTGTGGTGTCAGAAGCACTGACACCAGTAGATAAGTAGATAAAACAGTTGAGGTTTGTGTTCAACTCAGATGGCCTGAGCAGTAGGACCCTGCCCTCTACCTTCTCATACCTCCAGCGTCCACGGTGGCACCAGGCACACGGTAGAGGCTCAGTGAAAGTTTTGGAAATGGATGGATTTTTTTTTTTTTAGATTTTTTTTGATGTGGACCATTTTTAAAGTCTTTATTGAATTTGTGACAATACTGCTTCTGTTTTATGTTTTGGTTTTTTTGGCCCTGAGGCATGTAGGATCTTAGCTCCCCGACCAGGGATCGAACCCGCGCCCCCTGCGTTGGAAGGTGAAGTCTCAACCACTGCACCGCCAGGGAAGTCCCTGGATGGATTTTTTGTAAACTTCCCCTGTGTAAACAAAGGAACAGCGTGGAACAGCAGAGTCGCTGGGCCTGGAAGTTGTCTGGACCTGGGTTAAAATTCTAGCTCTGACCATTCTAGCGTGACCATGGACAAGTTAACTCATCTCTGTGAGTCTCAATGCCCTTACCTGTAAAGTGGAGAGACCACCACCTTCCTGAGAAATGTGTTTGGAGAGTTAAGAAAGATTCTGTGTTCTGAATGTCTAGCCCCAGGCGGGTGTTCAGTCTCTAGGAGTACAAGCAAGGGTAGAAGTCCCGAGGAGCAGGCCGTCGTGTATAGTCCCAGCCCTGCTCTGCAGGGTGGGCTGGGCCTCGCCCCTTCCCAGGTGTCTGGGTTGTTTCTGTAGAAAGATGCTGGGCCCTTGGAAGCATGGAACCATCCCCACCCCGCCTCAGTAGCACAGCTTGGGGGGACTGAGTTTGCAGAGATCTGTTTTTGAAGACCTAATGATTTTATTCTCTTGCTTCTGATGGCCTGTGGACGTATGTTGTTTCGTCTGCACCATCATATTCAAGCATGTGAGGTAGCTGCCAACTGATCTGAGAATCGAGAGATTTCACCTCACAGTCCAGATTTGCCGCTTCCCTTAAAAAGCGGGGAGCGGCTCTGCAGGCCCCCGTCCCCCCGTTGCAGTGGTCTGCGGGAGCCTTCTGCGCCAGCATTGCTGTCGCTCTTGTGTCTCACGCATCAGGCCTTGGCCCTGGCCCTGCTTGTGCCCCTGGCCGCTGAAGTGTGGGTGTGGCTGGCGGGTGTTGGCCTCTGTCCGCCTGCTCTCGGGAGGGACGCAGCTGCCTCACCGCCTTCTCTTCCTTGGCTTTGAAGCCTGCTTGTCCCTCGCAGCCGTGTCCCACCTGAAGGGCCTCCCTGGAGGGCGTGATGGCTGAGCAGAGCTGAGGAAGATGGGCTCTCGAGTCAGTTCCTGTCCTGGCGCTGCTGCTCCTCAGCTGTGTGGTCCTGGCCACAGTGCTTAACGTCTGTGAGCCTCATTATGAAACGCAGTTGGAGTCAGCAATGATATTCATAAGCGTCTCCACTCAAGTCCTGGCATTGGACACGCACCGGCTGGTATTAACGTTTTGGCTCCATTTATGCCTCTCTTTGCCCAAGCAGCCGTATCAGCCTGTGGCATCAGCAGTTAAGGATTTATACTGATCGTAGAGGCTACACCTAAGACAGAGATGGCCCCACGTAATGCCGCTGCTGCTGCCGCCAAAACCTTCTCTAAACCAGACCCTGTGTGACCATCGCACTTTCAGCAGGCTGTGAAAGGGTCCCGGGCGTTGTGGGGGGACTCTCTTGGTGATAACGAGGAAGTGGCTCTGTGGGTGCCATCTGTCTGCCCAGCGATCACCGCGTGGTCGGGAGCCAGCCCAGGCAAAACAATTGCATGAGGAGAGAGAGGGGCCCCGTGGAGCCCGCAGGAAAGACTGGACATAAAATACATGCGAGCACTCTGCATTTCTGGTTGGGCTTTTACAGCTCGGTCTCAGCCTCTGGAATTGTTGGACTTGGAGATTTTCAGAGCAGGGCACATCTGAACCCAGGATCCCGCTGGGGTCTTTGGAGGGAGGTCCTGGCAGTAAACAGGTGCAGACAGGAAAATACCACATCTCTCCTTTTTGATTTTCCTCTTTGGACCTCACGTACAAAACAGCAAGTTCATGCTATCGCCCAGCTCCTGATACGTGGATCTCACCGTCCACTCTGAAACCTTAAGCCTCAAGTTCATCATCCCTTATCCCGTCAGCCTCCTGCTCTTCTCGCTGCCACAAGTAGCTGCTCCGGTGTGTTTGGCTCAAGCTATAAATTTGTGTGTTTCCTTCTAGAATATGTTGCATTATTCATGTTCTTAATTGATTTACGTGGCATTGTGCTAGAGTCTTCATTCTTTCACTGTTTTCACCCAGCATCCTGTTTACGCTCTGCTCGTGTGGCCGTGTATGCCTGTGCTTTGCTTCCGTAACTGTTCAGTATGTTTGGGGGAGTGTATCCACCACAGTCCGCTTGTCCTTTACTCCAGAGATGCTGCCAAGTGGCTCCTGATTCCTCCCCACTCAGACCCAGCGCGGCAGCCAGTCTCCTTGTATGTGATCCTTTGGTCCATGTGAGAATTTCTCTGGGATAGATACTCAGGGCTGGAATTGCTGGGCCGCGTAGTGTACCTTTTTTTTTTTTTTTTTTAATTTTATTGAAGTATCGTTGATTTACAGTGGGTCATGTAGTGTAGTATATTTAATTTGACCAAATACTGCCAGACTAAAGAATATGGTAGTTTTAAAGTCAGAGGAACCTGAATTGTGCCTGCTTCTACAAAGGAAATCACGCGTGCTTGAGTGTCCTGGGAACACGTTAACTCATTTGATCACACAGTAATCCTCTGGGACAGGCACTATTAACATGTGTGTTGCACAGGTGGAGAAATTGAGGTCCAGAGAGGTGGAGTGACTTGCTCAGGGTCACCCAGCTAGACAGCCGCTGGGGCTGAGCCTGACTCCGAGTGATTCTTGTGGACATACCATGCTGCTTTCCTAAAGAATCCCAGGTCCTAGGCCTGGCTTCCGTAAATTTGTAGAAAGCGTTCTAAGTTAAGGAGCATCTAATTAGATCAGACGTCTGAAATTGGTGGCTTTGTGTGGCCTACACTCTTGTTTTGTTTGATCCACCTGGTCTTTAAATCTTTTATAATTTTCAGTATTTAAAAATCTGGGATTTCACAGAAAAATCGAGGCGACCTGGCAACAGTGGGCCCACTTTCCCATGAGGCAGCAGTTGCTGGGATTAAAGTCGTGGCTGCATCTTTCCAGGTGACCCTGTCCCCACCGGCCCCTCCTGGCCCTGGAGCTCGCAGTTCTGGGAAGAGGCGTTTTTGCACGAGGGCAAGGACTTTATTTTCCACTCTTGAGTTCTTCCCAGTAAGTGCATGAACCAGCCTTTCGCCCGTCCCCGACTCAGCTGTCCAGCCTGCAGTTTCCCTTGGCTGCAAAGTCAATAACAGAAAAAAATAGGCTTTAGCTGTGACAGAGCCTGCTGCTCTCCTGCCAGGAGATCATTTGTTGTGTCCTGTCTGGGACCCAGCCTGTGCCAGGCACCACGGAGGGTGGAAGAGACATTGCAGATGGACTCCCACCTGTGGCGGACAGGCCACCGTATCCAGCCCATCTTGAGCAACAGAGGCTGCTATGAAGCTTCTGTCCGTAACCCCCCCTCCCACAGAAGGTGGGGTTCCGATGGTAGGAAGACGAGACTTCATCCAGACACAAATACGTAGCTCTGTGCTAAGAGGAGAGTTTTTAGAGCCATGGTGTTTGGTTCACCCCATGTGAACTGAAGGACTACTTTGTTTTTTTAATTCCTGTTTTTAACAGAGCTGTAGGGCTCCTGCTGTTGTGAACACATTGACCCTAAGAGCCAGGACAGCATCCTGCTTATGGGCTGAACTCAAGACAGACATGGCTCTAAATCCCAGCTCTATTCCTCCCTAGCTGGGTCACCTTACTTCTTGGAGCCTCAGTTTCTTCATCTGCAAAATGGGAATATTAGTATCTACTATACAGAGCTGTAACAGGGGTACATTGAAATAATTCAGGTAGACACTCCACATAGTGCTCAGCACGTAGTAAACTGGCAATAAAGGGTATTACTATTATTATTATCGTCACTTTGAGAAGCACATGGGCGGAGAATGTCAATGTACCTTGAGCCCTGGAGGTGGGGGTGGGGGCGTGGGGGCGTGTTCCTTTTCTGAAATAGAGGCTTGCTTTCTTTCCTGTGTTTGCAGTCAAGGTATGGAATGGGCATACCTTCATTGCAGGTGGGGGTCAGGACCTATCTTCTGTTCTGACATTTAGCGTAATTCACTGACATCACGCAAGTGCTGTTTTACAGTCCCGAAGCTCTGTCACACATTGTGTTCCCTCCTGGAGCTGCCCAGCCCTGAGGGTCTGATCTGTTTCCCCCATTTTAGAGTAAGGTATCGTGAGCAATGGGGCTTGTCCGTAGCCTCACTCGGGGCTTTTTGAGCAGAGGAGGAGGGTCTCTTGGGTCAGCGGGAAGCACAAGCTTGGATTTGGTGTGGCACTAAGCCCCTGGCCTTTCTCGTGAAGCAAGTGTGGAGAGGACTTTGGGGTCCGTGGTGTCCCCTTGAGTCTGCCCTTTCTCTTCCTGTCACAGGCAGCGTCTCACCCAGAGGCCATCAGAGCCTTGGGCCTGCCGACAGGGTCGTACAGCTTCCTGTGTGTCGTATGGGAAGTCCTGTTTCAGATATGATGGGGGAGGTAGAGGCAGTTAGGTCTTCAGTAGCCCCTTGCCCTTCCCACGGGACCATTAGCATATGCCATTGATGGAGCCAGAGGACCTGGCTCCCTAATTTTCCAGATCCATGGGCTTGGGCAAGGCTCTTCCTTTCTCTGCACCTCTGATTCCTCATCTATGACACGGGGGTGATAGTAGAACCTACCTTGGAAAGTCGTTTTGTGGATGAAACCAGATGGATAGGTGTAAAGGACTTAGTAGGCACTCAAAAGTCAGCCGCTGCTGCTGCCGCTGTTATTGTTGTTCTTGCTGTCGTTCTTTATGCATCTATTGTGAGGATGTGTTTAGCTTCTTGGGAGTTCCTGTTACCCGTTAGAAAGCGGTGGTGGGGGGGGCGGTGTTCATGGTTTTCTTTGCCTTCCCCACACACAGTGTTCCGCACAAAATAGGTGGTGGCGATTTAACAAGTCAGTGCAAAAACAGGAGTAGGGTTTGGATCAGAAAGTCCACAGTTTGAATTCTGGCCCTTCCCCTTTCTGTATGGCCTTGCAGAGGGTGAGTAGCCTCTTCGACTGTCTGTCACCGCCTCCCTCCCCCACCCCGTCCCTGTGCAGCAGGGATGAGCCTGCCTGGGGTGCTCAGTGGTTTAGGGGGTTATATGCACTCCCAGCTGTAAATGTGCCTCCTGGCTGTAAAAAGGTCACTGCCTTTAAGAAATGTTGATCTTCTCTTTTAAGTAAATATTATTGAAAGTGTTACCAGGTGAATAGGAGCAAGGGCTCTGATGTTGAACCACCTCAGCTCAAATCCCAGCCCCATCACGTTCTCCTTGTTGGCTTTGGGCTTTGAAGGCATGTAACATCTCTGAGCCTCGGTTTTCCCAGCTGCAAAATGGGGATAATAATTCCAGCCTCACTGGAGGCCACAGGAGTAAATAGCCAAACTCATGGAAAGCACATAGAGGGATCCATGTTACATGGCAGGCATCAAATCGTCAACTCCTTTCTATTCCTGCCCTGAGTCTTCATCTCCGGGCCTCCTGAACCCCCAGCGTGTGCACCTGGTCTCTCTCCCAGACCCTCTGCACTGACTTCATGACTTACCACCTGCCTCTTTCCAAAGCCTGGCTGCTTCAGTCCGTACGCTGCCCCCCACCCACTGAGAAGATTTCACCCCACACCCTGAGCCCAGGCTCTCCTCACTCCCTTCAGTCGCTCCGTCTGGATGCCTTTCCTCCCGTCACCGTCTGCTGAAATCTCACCCACCCCTCCAGACCCAGGCCGGAAGTGCCTGCTGATTCCCAGCAGCCCAGCTCAGAGGGAGCACCCCCCCGGCCCCAGGAGCTCTCCTCCTGTCTGCCACAGTTTTGTCACTGGCCTCCCGGCCTGTTGTCCACCACTGGCCCATGAGCTGACACCAGGACGTGTCATCTCGTTTCAGGGCCCCCAGCACAGGGCCTGGCCTGTCCCTGTTGGAAGAAGGAAGGGGCTCTCGGTTGCGACCTCCGTGAGGGCATCTGTCCTGCTCACCTTCTCTCGCACCTGCTCATCACAGGCCCTGGCGTGGGGTGGGCGCCCGGGGCAGGCGTGGATGGGCAAGTGGAACCTCCTCTACTCTGGTGTCTGGTAGATGCTGGAACATATGAATGAGTGAGATGCCATTCATGCCTTTAGGGCAAGAACTGGGTGTTTTTTCATCCCAACTAACTGGGCCTGGCAGGAGAGGTGTCAAATAAATGTTTGCTTGGATGGATAACTGTGTAATATCTCCGGGACTCAGTAAATGTTCCAAGCAGGAGACGCTGAGCTCCCCAGGGCGAGGCCTGTTTCCTGTCTTTGTCTGTCCATCCCAGCCCGTTACCAAGCTACTTGCTTGGTAAATGGTGGCCCAGCTGAGTCGCCGGGGGTAAAGTAATTCAATTAACAGGACTTTGCTTCCCTGTCCCTGCAGGAGGGGCAGTGACTCTGGCCTCTAAATTAGTGGGTATCTGTTGAGGTTTAGGGCCTGAATTTCTCACCAAGGGTGCCTTAGAGACACATGGGCCTTCCTTTCCCCTCCTCTGCCATCCCCTCCCCGAAACCGCTCCAGAGAAAGCCCTCCTCCTTCCCCTCTCATTCACACCTGGTACCATCCAGCTGCTGATTACTTGGAAAAGAACTTGTTAAACAAAACTTGTTTAAAGCAGCCAGGCTGCTCCCCATCTGTTTGACCCAGACGAGAACATCAGGACCTCCATCCTGACCCCTTGGAGTCCACTCTCAGCGTAAAGGTTAGGAGGAGACTTCCCTTTTTTAAGTTCACGATTTTATTATTTCTGAGTTAAGCAAGTGAAGATATTTGGTGTAGTTTTGCTAAAATCACCCAATCAGACGCTTATCAGAGGGGCTCAGTGATGTTTGGGAAGCTGCTACGAGGGTCCTTCGTGCCCGGCCATTCATTGCTCTCAGAGGTCTCCGTCCAGAGTGTTTAGAGTGGCAACAGCAGTCATTGTCTCTTTTCAGGTTCCCGTTAACAAGTGCATGACGGTCACCCTAGAAACAACCCTCAGGTGTCAGTGTTGGGAACCCAGGCATCACCCTTGTAACAAAGCCGAGTTCATGGGTTGCAGCATTTGCCCCAGGATGACAGGATTGGGCCTGCGGTTCAGATGAGCTGCCTCCACACCTCACAGCCGACCCACACTTGAAAGAGGAAGGGCAGATTTCAGCATTCCAGGGACAGAATAGAGTGACCGGGACAAAAGAGGGCCTTTTAAAACTGAAGCATCTTCTTTCCATTCTCATGGAAGGAAGAGCTGATTGTCACTCTCTTGCTTAAAATACCCGTGGCCCTGAGGGTAGAGTCCAGATTCTCTAAAGTGACTTCCCAGGTCTGCCCCTGCCCTCCCGCAGCTCCCTCTCTCTCGGTGCCCCCTCTGATCCTCAGTCCCATGGTTCCTTCTGGCTGTGGTCTTTGGAATCTCCGGGTGGTTCTCTCCCTCTGTCTTAGAGCAGAGCACAGGCTTACTGGGGCCGAGTCCTGTCTGCACTCCTCAGTCGTTAGTGTCTGGGCATTGGCCCTTACCCGCTCTGAGTCTCATCTTCTCTCTCTGACATGGGAATACTAAAAAGTACCTATCTCAGTGGGCCTCTGAGAATTCAATAAAATAACATATAAGTGTGATCAGCCCAGTGCCCGGCAGAGAAAATGCTTGGTAAAAGTTAATAGTAACACTTTCTCCCCCTCCTGCTGCTGCTGCTATTATGATAGCTATTACATCACACGATCCCTGGGGAGGGCCCACGTGCCCGTGTGCTCCCTACACACCCCCGCAGCAGACCTTGTGCGCACCTTTATCCTGTGTTGCTGGCTTTATAGCGCTGTTTTGTAATGATCTGTCTGTCTTTTCCATCGACTGTAAGCTCTATGAAGGCAGGATCCGAGTTGCATTTATTCCTTCACTCACAGCACCTGGCTCACAGGGGGCCCCCGAGGAGTATCTGTCACATGAATGAGTGCATTGAATAAACGAATGCAGGATTCCAACCCATCAGCATGTCCCACCTGGGTCGTTGACTCTAAACTAGAACTCGAAGTCATTCGCTAATGCTGGGCTCCTTGGGAAGCTAGTCATCGTTCTGGAATTCTCGAGCCATTGAGGTGCCCTGAGATCAGCTGATTCTGCAGCAGCCTTTCTCGACAGGGCCCTGAGCTGCCTGCTGTTCCTGATGGACAGGACCTTCCGTTTATTTTATAAAACACCATGATAGGGCTTCCCTGGTGGCGCAGTGGTTGAGAGTCTACCTGCCAATGCAGGGGACACAGGTTCGTGCCCTGGTCTGGGAGGATCCCACATGCCACGGAGCGGCTGGGCGCATGAGCCGTGGCTGCTGAGCCTGTGCGTCCGGAGCCTGTGCTCCGCAACGGAAGAGGCCACAGCAGTGAGAGGCCCGCGTACCACAAAAACAAAACAAAACAAAAAACACCATGATATCCTTAGATGAAAATAAAAAGGAACTCTGGAAGTGCAGAATCGTGGGGAAGGTCCCCTTCAAGAGGCAGAATGTGGTCTAGAAAGCACTGTTGTCAGGAACGGCCCAGGAAGGAAAATGTCACAAAGCACAGGGGGCAGGGGGTCTGAGCATCAGTTCCAGGAACTGTAGCTCGTCATCTTGTTCACAACATTCCATCATTTTAAAAATAGCTCTTATTCATTTGATGGCGTCTTTATCTTGTTGAAGCTCAAAATAAAACTAACCTTTTCTGGAGGGAAAAAAAACCACTCCCATGAAAATAGTCCCGAATGGTCTTTTTTATTTTTTATTTTATTTTTTTTTTTTGCGGTACGCGGGCCTCTCACTGTTGTGGCCTCTCCCATTGCAGAGCACAGGCTCCGGACGCGCAGGCTCCGCGGCCACAGCTCACGGGCCAAGCCGCTCCACGGCATGTGGGATCTTCCCGGACCGGGGCACAAACCTGTGTCCCCTGCATCGGCAGGCGGACTCTCAACCACTGCGCCACCAGGGAAGCCCCTGAATGTTCTTTTTTTAAAGCGAGGACAAACTCCCAGTTCTATTATTAGTCCTCAACCATAATTGACAATACTATTATGATAGGAGTGCCTCACAAGACGACAGCAGGGCCATGGGCAGCGAGGACTCATTAAGCGGCCACCAGAGGCGTCTGGCAGATTCCATGAGCTGGGCTTCGGTCCAGCCCATCGCTTCTAATGCTGCGTTTTGGCTGCCGCCTTAGGAGCGCAACCAAAAAGCTCACAAACGTTCCTTGGCCCTTTAAGTGCTGGCCCCTGCCCAGCGGGGCAGGCCCTATGGGGATGCTCATGTCCTCCCAGGGGTCCTGGGTGACACACGGGGTCCCTGCAGGACCAGCTCCCTGTCTTTGCTCACTCGTTACCCGTTGTCTGCCCTTTACTCCCTGCCCACGGGGAGCTGGGAGCCAGGGGGCGCGCTTGCAGCTGCTTCTGTCCATCCTCCTCCCGGGTCAGGGGGCTTTGTCGTCTCTGTTCTGGCCTTGCTCTCCCCGGCAGCCTGCCTTGCTGCTCCTCAGTCCACCTCCCGCATTTCTAAGTTCCTGCAACAAATGCTGATGGGGCTGCTGTGATCTCCAGGACGCGGGGCGTGTTGCTGGGGGGTGCGGCCGTGAAGGGAAGTGGTCGGCAGGACACGCTGGAGCCACGTGGAGAAGGTTCCTGCGAGCCACGCTAAGGGTTTAGATGTGCGTGTTGGGAGGGGGCAGAGTTCATGGGACGCCACTGAGGAATTCCAAGCAGGGCAGTGGCGTGGAAGATCCCTCTGCCTTAGGCTGCTGTGGCTCATTCCCCACCAACAGTCTTTCCAAATGCACCCCCTGGGTCCCACCCCCATCAGCTTCTTTCTTGGTCCACGAGGCTGTGCGTGATCCTGCTGCTGCTCCAGCTCCAGCCCTGGGGAACCGCTAAGCCTAGCCACGGGGCCTGCCTTCCGCTGCTCCCGTAAGCTACACTCCTTCTGCCTTCGGCCTTTGCATTTGCTGTTCCCTCCGCCTGGCATGCCCTTCCCCCACTGAGGGCACCCACCTGACACAGACACCCCTGACAGGTGTCTGTCCTCCAAGAGCTGCTGGAGCAGCACCTTCAGGAGGCCTCCCCTGAGTGAAACGCTCTCTCCGTTCCTCGTGCAAACCTCCGGCGCGCTTCCCTGATCACACATGGATGGCAACGTCCCAGCACTTGCCCCTGCCTGGCTCCCCACTGTCTGTCTGCCTGCCTGTCTCCACCCCGTCGTACACATAGAAACTCTCTGAGGAAAGCTTCCTGGCTGAACGTCCAGAATCATCAGCTTCTGTCGCAGAGCCTGGCGGGCGATGCTGGCTACCGGGCGCTTAGCCTCGGCTGCCGTGAATGACGTAGGCACCATCCTAATCCCCAGTTTACAGGTTAGAAACCCCAGCTCTGCGTGGTTTAGCTGCCAGACCGCAGAGCTGGCCAATGGCAGTGCAGGCCGTTCTTCTGCCTGAGGGAACATCACCTGGAACGTGGTCACCTGGAACGTGATCGTCTCACGGGGTGGCTCTTGGATGGCTCTGTAGGGCCTCAGGCAATCCAGGTGGTACAAATTCGGGGTCCCACAGAGCCAGGCCGGGGACGGGACTGAGGGGAGGAGGCTGGGTGGGATGGTAGCCCTGTGCTTCCAGTAATGAGGGCCATTTCTCAAGGGAGGCCAGAAACCTGGATCTGAGGCAGATACACCTTGGTTTTTAATGTTTTTAGGCCATTCAAGCTGTTAGCAGCTTGTGGTGAAAAAGGCACCGCCATCTTCACCTTTTGGTCAGAACCCACCTGATCCCCGAGGGGGAATCTGATCTGAACGAGGCTGCGTTCAACCTGCTGGAGAACTGCCAGCTTCATTCTGGGGTGGAGTCCGCCCCTTTTTAAGAAATCCCAGAAGCAGTAGGCACATTTGAAAATTCGAACGTTCACACACCGACCAGGTATGAGGTAACACCAACAAATTATCGTTCATTTTGTTAGAGGTGATCATGGTATTGTGGTTCAATCGGAAAATGTTCTTAGTATTTTAGAAATACACCTTGAAGTGTTGAGGGGTAAAATGTCACGATGGCTGTAATTTACTTTAAAACACCTTCGCAAAAAGGTAAAAATGATGTAACGTGGAAGAGGGTTAAGACTTTATTAGATAAAGGGTCATGGGGGTTCATTATACCATTCGCTCTGCTTTTTGCCCTCATTTGAAATTTTCATAGTAAAAAATGAAATGACAGTAATGGGAAAGAATATAGGCTTCCTTGAGTTGTTCTGAGATCTTCCCGGCCCCACTGCGTCCTGCCAAGTTGTGTGCAGCCACTCGAGGTGTCCATACCTCCAGGATCATATTGAGCCCCAAAGGCAGGACATCTAGGCAGAGGCTGGCCATCAGCACGCCCATCCCCTCAGTGACTCGCTTCCTTCTGCTACAGCTGACGGGCAGGTGCAAGTTCTGTGAACTGCATCTTGGCTGGGAGATACCTGCAGTTTAGAGGACCTGTAGATTTTTCTTATGTAAATTGGAGAGTGTCTTCTGGATTGAGGGCAGCTCTCACTGCTCACCCATTGATGACCTGGGACCCTGCTCAGCCACCTGCAGGTCTTGAGCCCTGGGGCAAGTTTCTTACCCTCCCTGAGCCTCCGCTGTGCTGTAAAGATGCAGTGCTAGGAAAGTGCTGAGCGCAGAACGTGAATAAAGACTCCACAAATACCATCGCTTGTTCTGAACAGCTCAGGTAGAAATTGCTCGGCTGTCAAACTCAGATTACTGCCATGTTGGGTTTTCTCAGGAGCTGGCTGGGGTTTCCAGGGACTGCCTAGCTTGAGGAATCAGTAGGATTTGTGATTCCTCCAGGGTGATAACCTTTCTGCCAAGTCCCTGTTGGCCCTGGGACCTGGGCGAGAAGAGGCCCAGGTGAAAATGGGCAGATTCGACTCCTGGGTAGGATCCTCTGACCTTCACTTTGGGGGATCCTCACCTTCCTAGGACCCCATAGCCCAGCCCAGCCCCACAAGCAGCACAGGGAGCCATCCCCAGCCTTCCCTTGGTGCTTAGAGAGTTTTGAGCGTCCTCCCCCCGAAAAAGGAGAAATCCCCACGAGTTCTTCCAGGGATGACTAGCCCCTTTCTTGCCTTCCTGCAGCAAAGCCTCTCGAGCCATCCTTGAGGGTATCTTGTGCAGATTGAAAACCAGGCCCGATTAGCTCCTTTGGGCACTAACCTGGCATATTGACCACCTTCCCAAGGAGGAGCGTCTAATTGCTTAACGATGGGTTGAAACTTGGAGACCGTGGAGCGGACTCTGGTATCAGATGGGTGAGAGGAGCCGGAGTGGCTGAGCTCCAGCTGAAGACCACGGCTCTCCTAGCCTGGTGCCTTCACTCCCCGCACTCAGCGCCCTTCCAGCCAAGCTGCAGGAGATTTCAGCCCCAGACGGGGACTGCGCTGGCGGTCAAGTTGGAGCGGCCAGCAGCAGTGTTTGAGCGCTGTCCCCCTCTGGAGAAACATCTGGCTGAGGCAGTGCACCAGGGGGTGGTTTCGGGTGAGAGGACCTTGATGTGACCTTGAAGTGGCCCCCAGGGATCAGCGGCTGCTCTGTGTTCCTTCCTCCCCCCGGTACTCGGAGGAGGATTGCCAGATGAAAGACAGGATACCCCGTGAAATCTGAATTTCAGATAAACAATGGATAATTTCTTAGTGTAAGTGTATCCCAAATATTACACGGAAAGGGTTTATTGTACAGGCCATACTTGAACCCTGAAAAGTATTGAGTCATGAATAGTGAGAAATTCATTGTTTATCTGAAATTCAGATTTCACGGGGCATCCTGGCTTTTTATTTGCTAAATCTGACAACACTTAAGAGGGACTCTCCCTGCTGTGCTCCGGCCCTCGGCAGAGCCTCGTGGGGAGGGCATGTCCTCAGACGTCTCTGAGCACATGGGCTCATTCTGCACACTGTTCCCAAGCCCCAGGCTGGTGGAGAGGGGGGATGACTGCACTGCTCCATCTCTGGGGCCTCGTGGGCGAGCGGCCCGGCCCCGCTCTGGGCTACAGTTTCCTCGTGTGTCCTGTGAGGCTTCTCGTGTCCCTGTGAAGCCGAGTGACCCTGTTCCTTCTGCCGCCCTCGCTCTGCTCTCCCCTATTCACCCCACTCAGCCTTCAGTCTGGAAGGAGCGTCACTTCCTCAGAGAAAGCCTTTCCTGCCCCACACCAGCCCTGGTTTCCTGGTTCTAAGCCAGGCCCCCAGGGCAGCTGCACATGAGCAGGACAGGCTCCAGGCTCTGTGGGTCCCAGGGCAGCAGGCAGATGTGAGGTCCCTCGTGCCAAAATGATTGAGTTTCCACATGAGGACAGCAGATCACCACCCAGGTTGAGTTCTGACCCTGAGGGACTGACCAGAGCACACGCCTAGGAGCTGGCCCTGCCGACGAGGGCCAGGCAGGGGCCCTGTGCCTGCCCCGGGGCGCACTGAGCAGCCCCGGCCCGGAGTAGCCCTGGGGGTGGGACTGCGCTGCTACCTCTCCTAGTTTTTCAGAGAAAATGGAATTTGTTTATTAATGAAATCTTTCTTAAATAGTGGCAACTGATTCATATTTCAGAAAATTCCCATGAAGGCAAAGTTAAGCATCCTCTCTGGAGGGTGGCATTGAGTGTGATGAATAGTTATATGCTGACCTGTGTGGCCACTGGATTTATCGGTGTCTCCCCCACTGGCCCCGTGACCTCCACCAGGGCCACAGCAGTGACCCTCTGTGTTTATGGTCTGTCCCGGGTCCCAGCACCATACTCGGCACGTTGCAGGTGCTGAGACTTCATTCATTCCTGGGAACACACTGCAGGAAGTTTCGTGGACCTGCCTTCCCCCACTTAACAATAATACTATCACGAGCATCTCCCATTATTAAACATGATCATACGTGTAAAGCCTGAGGCACCCCTTGCACTCGCTCTGGGTGGTGATGATTGATGGTTGCGTGTTCTCCGGGTCGTCCATCTCCGAGTGGGTGAGGAAAGCATAGCTGAGCACACCTGTCTGTCCGTCTTCCCAGGACGCCAAGTTTGTGGAGGAACGCAGGAAGCAGCTCCAGAACTACCTGCGCAGCGTCATGAACAAAGTCATCCAGGTGGTCCCCGAGTTTGCCGCCAGCCCCCAGAAAGAGACCCTGGTCCAGCTGATGCCCTTCTTTATGTGAGTACCGGCTGCGTTCATGTGCTCCGCCCCACACCTCCTTCCTTCTCTCTCCGGCGGTTGCATGTGTCTGCGTCCTGGACACCCCAGGACCCGGCTGTGCCCCAGAGCCTGCGAGGTGCTGATGTGGAGACTTGGGTCAAGGCATCTGGGGGTTTAAAGGGCTCACGAGAGAATGAGCCCACGAGTGAGCATTGTCGATTTGAGGCTCGCGAAAAACGCAGGGCTCTGTGGTTTTATACTTTGGTACATTTTGATCAAAGGAAAGCTTGCAGCTCACAGGTGTTCCAGAGCTAAAGTGGTCTCTGTCAGGCGTTCTTCAGCATGTGGGCAGTGAACCCAAGGAAACTTCTCGCAGACTCCCACTGGTGCCGACTTAGATTACTTTCATGTTAATGTTACCTAAGTATGAACCAACTTAAAACTAGGTATAAATTCCTTGTTCTTGTATGTCTTATAAAAGTAAAAAAAAAAAAGAAAATTAAAGAAGTTTACATGTTAAGCACTTACAAAATCATTGCAATTCAGAATCAGCAGTTAACAGAGCGAATGCTACTTTTTCTGAAACCAAATCTTTGCTCACGACAGTGTGCAGCAGCTTCTCCTGACCTCACCACATGCCGTGTACCGCGCCGGTGGTCCGCCTGCTGACCACACCTCCCCCGCCATGACTTTCCTTGGGTCACGTCGCTGGGAAACATGTGTTTGGGCCTCACCTTGGGGGCAGGTGGGCCTCACTGGTGTCACTACGTTATCACTGATCAGTTCCCTCTGTTCTCATAAGTCTCTCGTCACACCGCGACATTTATACCCTTGGATTCAGGGAACCCAAATGATGAAGCATCCTTAGTTTTTATAAAGTCTTCAGATGCCAGAGAATATAATTACACTCGACCCTTGAACAATACAGGGGTTAGAGGTGCCAACCCCCCATGTAGTTGAAAATCTGTGTATAACTTTTGACTCCCTCAAAACTTAAATACTTATAGCCTACTGCTGACCTTACCAATGACATAAGCAGTCAGTTAACATATAGTTTGTATGTTACTTGTATCTCTACATTGTATTTGATGCATTCGTGACATACCTAGCTTTTGCTTAATTTTTTCAATATTTCTAGGCTATGCAGTTTATCTGCGAGTTTTTTTCAAATTGTTGCAAATCTCCAAAATTTTTTCCAATATATTTATTGAAAAATATCTGTGTGTAAGTGAACCTGTGTAACTCATACCCATGTTGTCCAAGGGTCAACTGTATATTATTTCTAAAACGTTACCATCATGGTGGGAATGATCGATGTAAGAATCCATATAGCTAACCTGTGGGCCTCTGAAAGTGGGTTGGGACTTGTCACTTGAAAAACACTGATTTGCTGGGATGAAGCAAGAGTTTCCTTTCCCCAGAGCTCTTTTAAATGGTGTGCTGAGGGTTTGGGGATCTGTTTTGTCCTAACGGTGATGCTATGACTCAAGCCGGGGCTCATTTCTGCGTCTCTCTGTGGGGGGAACGGTGTGCCTTTGGCATCACACTTTCCAGAATTTCCAAGTTGAACTTGCAACCGGACAGACATCGGCAGGGCTGCCCCTCTTACCTGCTTAGGGCTTTGAAATTGCAGTGAAGCCACTCGCTTATGTCTTTCTAATTGTTTCAGGACCTTTATGAGAAGGTATAATTGTACTGTGCTATCTGTGATAAAAAGATGCCTTTTTTCCCCCCCAAACAAAATATACCATATGGAAAGCTGAATTTTTCTTTTTCTCAGTTATTTGTGATGCTAGGGCCTTGATCTTGCTGTTTTGAAAATGCCACTATAGTTCATGAGAGGAGGTCCCCTTCATCTTTTAAAGGCAGCCCCCTGGCCTGTGATGAGTGTTGGAAATCAACCTGTCACTGAGTCAGGTGTGTTTTGGCCAAATTTCCTGATGAAAATTGAATCCGAGTGGTAGTCCTGAGACCCCAGTACTAAGAAAGGTTGCCCACCTCACGTGTGAGAAGAGGCTGCCTCGTACGGGAGAGCTGGTGCCCCTACTGCCAGGGCAGGTGGTCCAGGCAGCTCTGGTGGAGAGTGTACCAAACATCAGCCCGCCGAATTGTGACAATTGCACTTTAACTCAAGTGTCTCGGCGTGCTGTGAAGTCCCAGCCACTCTGGTTGCCATTGATGAGAGCTGAGGGAGAAAGCGTTGTGCCTAATTAGCAGAGAGAATGTGAGGTTCAATTTCATGGGCTTTAAAAAGTACAAAGCATTTTGGTAGGAGATTGTGGCAAGAGACACAATATTGACACGAGACTCTGGACTCAACATGGGTCTCGACCCCGGTTGAAGTTAAACAGCTTGCCCTTCGGCTTTCCTTGCAGTTCCACAGTTAGCTGCCCTCTCCTCCTTTGTCTTTTTTGAGTGAGATGGGATTTCAGGTTGGAGCTTGCAGATTGTGTCATTTGGGGGTGCTGGAAGGTGAGCTGCAGCCCAGTTTGTCCATGCTGGTGAGCCTCCACGTGATACCTTCCTGTCTGTGCAGCCCCAGAAAACAGCAGGTCTGGTGTCACAGCTCAGAATCTCACCCTGAGAGATTCCTACTTAAAAAAACATCTCTCTCAACTAAGGAAATAAACTCCCCGAAGTGTGATTATTCTAATCTTGACAGATTTCCTCAGGTCTTTCAAATGCTGATTCAGGGCCCTAAGGATCCCTTTCAACTACTGAACATGAGTGGACTTGTTGACTAAGGATGGCCTTGCCCGGCTTCCTCCCCTCGCTTATTGAGCATTTACTATAAGCTCTGGCTGTAGGTTTCACCTCATCCAGTCTTCCTGAGAGCCTGTTAATTAGGTGGACACCATATCTTCATTTTATTACATGGAGCCTTACAAAGTTGCCAATGAAAGGGCAATTTCATAAGGTTCCACCTAATACTGACAAGGAAAATGAGGCCAGAGAGGTTACCTTGTGACCCCATGGTTACCTACCAGCACATGGGGGGCCCGGGCTGTTTGGTGCCAGAACCCATGGCTTGAGGACATGGGTGACAAACCCGCAGCCTGTGGATGGAGCTTGACCCTCCAACCTCTTTTATTTGACTATTCCGGTGGGGTTTTGTTATTTGTTGTTGTTGTTTTTCTTTTTTTAATATCTATTTTATATATAGTAGTATGTATCTGTTAATCATGGACTCCTAACTTATCCCACACTTCACCTTTCCCCTTTGGTAACCATAAGTTTGTTTTCTATGTCTGTGAGTCTGTTCCTGTTTTGTAAATAAGTTCATTTGTATCATTTTTTTAGATTCTGCATGCAAGTGATATCATATGATATTTGTCTTTTGCTGTCTGACTTACTTCACTTCGTAGCGTAATCTCTAGGTCCATATTATTGCTTTTTCTTTTTTTTTTTTTTTTTTTTTTGCGGTACGCGGGCCCCTCACTGTTGTGGCCTCTCCCGTTGTGGAACACAGGCTCCAGGCGCACAGGCTCAGCAGCCATGGCTCACGGGCCTAGCCGCTCCATGGCATGTGGGATCTTCCCGGACCAGGGCACGAACCCATGTCCCCTGCATTTGCAGGCGGACTCTTAACCACTGCGCCACCAGGGAAGCCCTATTACTTTTTCTTAATTAAAGTGTTGCCAACATCAAAAAATTAGAAGGTATCATATTTTTTTAAAAAATCATATATCAGCCTTCTCTGGAAAACTCAGAATTGGTCACACCCTATTATGGACTGAATGTTTGTGCCCCCCCGCCCAAATTCATATGTTGAAGTCCTAATCCCCAGTGTGGTGGAATTTGGAGATGGGGCCTTTGGGAGGTGATTAGGGTTAGATGAGGTTATAAGGGTGGGTCCCCATGATGGGATTAGTGTCCTTAGAAGAAGGGGAAGAGACACCAGAGTTCTCTCCTCTGCCACATGAGGTCACAGTGAAAAAGCAGCCATCTGCAGGCCAAGAGGAGAGCCTTCACCCAGAACTGAATCTGCTGGCACCTTGATCACGGACTTCCCAGCCTCCAGAACTGTGAGAAATAACTGTCTGCTGCTGAAGCTGCCCGGTCCGTGGTATTTTGTTATGGCGGCCAGAGCAGGCACATACCCACCTGCATTCCCACTGGACCACACTTGGCTACAGTCAGACTGTGCTGCCCTCTCCGCACTGAGCCCGCCACTCTGCTGCCTCCTGCGCACTGAGCCGAGCCTTGCCTGCCATTCGCTGTTAGCGTTTGGCTGTTTCTCTCCCATAGTCACTCGCATTACCTGCCTGGCCCCCGGAGACACTTGAGTTTGTGGTGCTGGCTCTTACCTGCTGCTCAGCAATATAGGCTTTGACTGTGAGGCACCCATGATGCACTGCTCACACTCTGTGCTCCAAAGTGTGTTCAACAAGCTCATCCGCTGCTGAGCGTCACTCAAGGTGGTGCCTTTCCCATATGGGGCGGGAGACGGAAGGTGTACAGGGGATTAAACCTAGTGGGTAGAATTTGCTCGTTTTTCTTCACCAAAACCCTTAAAACCTTCAGGCTCAGGCAGCCTGGAATCCGGTATTCCATGGCACCTGCTTTGACACACACGTCTCCATTTCGTCTTTCCTTTTCACTGTGTCAGTATTTCACTGTGTTCTGCAAGGGGCAGCATGACTTCCAAGGATTCTGCCATCTGCACAAATCTGAGAGTTGAAGAATCAGCAGGTTCAATTTTTTTCTCCAGATCTCTCTGCCGCCCATTGCCTTCCTTGCTAATGCCAGCAGCAGTCTGAATTAGAAAGTAGGACAGTAGGAAGTGGGCCATTTCTTTCCCATTTTGAACCCTGTGTATGTCTGGCCCACGTGGGGACCAGAACCTGCCTCCAAACTAGTGAGCAGACACCACCCCCTAATGCCCTCTTCCTCTGGGGGCCCCATGTTGTTTTCATCCTCCTGGCGTGTTGGAGGGAAAGGCGAGAACCCCAAGATGTGACACATGGCAGATGTAAGCAGTTACTTAGGGAAATGTCAGGTGCTCCTTTGAAGGTGCATTATCGAAGGGAGACCAGGATTCCAAGAATTCATTCTGCGGAACTGGACTGCAGATCGGTGAAGACTTAAGTGATTTGTGGTGCTGTCATTTAGCACGTTATTAAAACGTATTTCTGCAGAGTCATTCATCCTTGAGAAATGCATCGTGCTCTGCCATTCCGTGAGGGGAAAAGTTCCGGGGGTGGAAGCCAGAGTAATGTAGGTCACAGCACAAATTCTCCACCGGATTCTCAGCAGAAAACACAGTCGATGTTTTCCCCACTCCCCACCCCCATCTGCTGCCATATTTACTCTCAAAGCTGTTAAATATATTTTTGCTGAAATAGGAGCTGCCATGTTCTCCCAGCGAGCGGGGCTTTGGCGTGGGGTTGAGACGCTTCAGCCTGGGCAACACCAGGATCACGTGGACCCCGGCGGACACGCTGCTTTGCCAGGGGCGCTCACAGGAGTCACGTGGTTCCTTCCTAGGACCCTAGACCCATGTTGCTTTTGTGGCTGATCCACACCTCCAGGTTCCAGAATGGTCTACGGCGGCCAGAAAGGGGTGCAGATCCTGTTCAGAAAATCTCAGTTGTGTGGCCAGACTGGCAGACTGGTTAGGTGTGGGCTGTGCTTTAAAATAAAACACCAATGTGAGTGACTGTTGATGGGAGGAGTGCGCCCCAGCTGGCGCCTCACCCGCCGCTCCCTCTCATGTCGCCCCTGGACCTGCTTCGCTGACGTACCTCAGCTTCCTGGCCCTCGAAGGCAAATGAGCCTGAGACCCCTGGTGTCCAAATGGAATGCATGGGAATTTGGGAGTCAGCGCTGTTCCACACTACCTCTGCCACGAAGGAGGAGGGTGATCTCGGGCAAGGATCCAGCCTTTCTGGGTCTTAGTTTCCTTATGTGTAAAATGGGAAGATAAGTATTTGACATCACTGTTCTGCTGGGATGTTAGGTGAGGATTCTGTGTGAGAGCAGGATACAGCAGCTTCTCCGTGTCAGTGGCCATTGATAACGAAACTCGTGAGAAAGACCAGGAGAGAAGCCCCACAAAAACCCTACAGACATTTCTCCATCTGTCTCTTCATCCATCCATCCGTCCATCCATCCATCCATCCATCCATCCATCCATCCATCTATCCATCCATCCATCCGTGTCTACAGGTGAAAAACTGGAGTGCCAGGAAATTTAAGTGGGTTGCCTAAGGTCCTTGTGAGAGTAAATGGCAGGCCAGGGCAAGAGTCCACTGTGCTTCCCTGAGATACAGGGCACATAGTAGGTGCTCATGAAATGCTGATTTATAACATGAATTATTCTGAAAGTCAGTTTTTCCCTTCCTCCTTCCCCTGTGGGGATCTCTCATCTAGATGGAGCGACTCAGGGCCTGCCCCAGGGAAACTGGGTGCGACAGCTAGGCTCTGGCCTTTCTGGGAGCCCAAGAGCTCAGCCGGGCCTAGATGGCAGTGCTCCCCACTAGGGGCCAGGCCTCCCCTGCAGGAGGATGCCCACTCCTCAGAAGCTCGTTACCTGGAGGCCCCTCCCCAGGGAGACCTGCCACCTTGTCGCCTGGAGAGATGATATGTAAAATGGCACTTAATCACCTCCATCTGCCGGCCTGGCTATTTCAGGGGCTGTGTTAAGGGATGCAGAGAAAGTGCAGTCCCCAGGGTACTGGTCTTCCACGCCCTCAGTGCTCCCACCCACAGCGATCAGAATGAATCACTCTTTCTGAAAATGACCAGGGCGACAGCTACGCTTCTCTGATACGGAGATGGCCTCCCTAGCCCCTGTGCATCCCACCGGTCACAGTAATTATGGTCTACTCCTGCCATTTCTTTTCTGTTTGGTGGTGAAGTGGGGAGAGGTCAGCTCTACAAAGAGGAGGAGAAGAGGACGATCGTGCAGCTTTTACGAGTCCCAGAGAAAGTGGGGGAGCCTGGAGCATCTCCAGGGCAGAAACGCTGCTGAGCGGATGCACGGAAAGCCTCTGTCAAAGGGGCTTGTGTTCAGCAAACACCTCTTTCATCCAGTCAGTGTTTAGTGAGCACCTTACTAAGGACTCAGCAAGCACTGGGGATGTAACAGAGAACAAAACAGAAAAGAGAGGATAAACCACCTTTATGGAGTCGGGGAAACGGAAAATAAACGTATAATACACTGCTAAACAAGGTCTTTGAAGAAAAGTAATGCGTAGTTAGAGGCTAGAGAGTCACAGTCGCATGGGCAGTGTTTCCACCAAATGGTCAGGAAAGACGTCTCTGAGAGAAGACCTTGTGAATTTCTGGGGGAAGGGTGTTCAGATAGAGGGAACAGTAAGTGCAAAGGCCCTGAAGCAGGAGCAAGCTTGGTGTGTCAGGTAAGGCCAGTTTGGCCAGAACAGAGAGAACAGGGGAATGAGGCTGGAAACATCACCAGGGCCGCATCACATAGGGCCTCGGAGGCTGTAACAATGACTTTGGGATTTACTCCAGACTGATGAGTTTGGAGCAGAAATGTGGCATAACCTGGTTTGTGTTTTTAAAACCTCACTCTGGATGTGGGGTAGAGAATGGAGTCGGCGGGGCCGGGTGGGGAGGCTTTTGTAGGGCCCAGCAGGAGGAGGGCGGTGGCTTGGCCAGGGTGATTGGACCCTGGACATATTTAGGACTGGTTGTCGGGAGTGAGAGAAGAGAGTTATGACACACCCGGGGTCCTGACAGACCAGGCAGATATAGAGGTGCACCAAGTTATTCCATACGGACGGCCCTGTATTCAAGTCAACAAATGTCTCCTGAGCAGCTGCTCCATGGAGGCCCCTGGGGTAGTGGGGAGGTTGGTGGGGGTGTTATTACACATAAGACTAAGACAGCGCCCCAGCCCTCAGGGTCAGCAGGTGTGTGGGTCATGTTATCATTCCATGGCAGCATTTCTTTCCCTCATTCCTGTTTTCATTCACTAGGAATTTGCAGAGTGCCTAGACAGGTGTCATACTGCCCTGTTCGTAGCCCAGCTCTGCTATGGACTAGCTGTGTGGCCTCGAGCAACTAACTTAAGCCCTCTCGTGCCTCAGAGTCTTCCTCTGTACAGTGGAGATGTTGCCAGCATCCCTTCCTGGGGCTGCCGAGAGGGTTCCACGAGCGCATGCATGTCAAGCTCGTAGAACAGCGCCTCGCATATAGTAAGCTCTGTATGTGCGTAACTATTTTCTACCAGCAGAAAGGGAGCACGGGAAAAGGAGAGTCTGGGGAGCAGACGTTTTGGAGGAAGTGATAAAATCATGGTATTAAAAAAAAAAACCTGAAACGCAACAGAAAGATATAAGAAGGAGAAGTAAACATCACACCCCACTCTGCTATGCATCGTGCCCCCCACCCCTGTGATCGCTGTCAAGTTTCTTATGTAACTTTGCAGAAATCGTCAATACTTATGTAAGCCAAAGCCAGGCTCTACCCAGCCCTCTGTAGTTTGCCTTTTTAATTTAATAAAGCTGGCTCATTCCCTTTGAAAGCTACAGAGTACTCACTGCAGTGGCTGTTTCATAATTTATTTCACCATCGCTCCATCTGAACACTTAGGAGGTTTCCAGATTTTTCTCCCTCAAACAGTATTGCCAGGGATGTTTCAAATAGATGTACTGGATGTACAGTTTGGCAGGTAGGTCTGTAGAGTTTATTTTTAGAAGCGGTTCTGGCTCGGGGGACAGGTACATGTTTAAATTTTGACAGATATCACTGACCCCTACCCTCTCATGCCAATTTGATACTCACCATTTTGTTACGCATGAAGGGGGAGATGTTCTGTCCAGATATGCAGAACAGCTGCAAAGCTCGGGGGGCCCTCTTCTCCACTGGCGTAGAGCACACGCTGCCCTTGTGGCCAGGACGCCCTGGAAAGCAGGGCTGGGAGCTGGGGGTGGAAGGTCTTGGAAACCAATACCATCTTGGTCTCTGGGAAGGGAGCCCTCGCAGGTCTCTGAGCTCAGGTCCATGCCTTAGGAGCATCCCACTGGCAGCTGGGAGGGGGGGGAGTGAGAGTGGTGGGGAGATGGGGCAGGGTGCTTTCGTAAGCGTCGAGAGAAAGGGTGGGAGGGCCTGAGCCAGACGATGCCAAGATTTTGAGGCTAAATATCTGGGCAAAGGGGACGGAGGGGAAACTGGTTTGGGAGCAGCGAGGTGAGCATGAGGCGTGGGATTTAGAAACCACTCTCTGGGGGGTCCCGAAGGCAGGAGAGAGAGCTGAGCGTCTCCTAGCATTGCAGCCTGTGGCTTGGCATCGGGTGTGAATTCCTGACTCCGTTTCTCAGGAAACATAAGTTTTTCCGGGTCTCAAGAAAGATCAGTTAGGAAATCAGGAAAAAGTATTGTCATTCTCCTGTGAAAATTAAAGTGTAACAGTCCCTGGTTTGAAGGAATCCACGCCGATGAGGTAAAAGCGAGAGCAGGAAGTGCCACGCATGGAGTTGAAGGCAAAGGTCGACGGTTCCAGGAACCGGGACAGGAGCTCGTAGGAGAGGAACGGTCATGATCTACCGACTTAGTCTTGCTTTAGCTGATGCCATGTCATAAGTAGTGTGTTCATGGCTCTGTCTGCTGCAAACAATGAATCATTCTTGCAAATAAAATAAATACTAATAAGTTTATGTACATAGTATACCGCTGTGAGTGGCATTCCAAGAAATACGTTTTGGAAGCACAAAAAGTCCTTAAACCGGCAATTTCGACACAGGAGATTCGCATGTTGCATTATTATCCGAACGTGACCCAATAGTGTTCGCTAGCATTTCCCAGCATTTGAATACTTGCTCTAGGCTACGATTCTTTGTGAAATACCACTGAACTTAATATTTCTTATTTATTAAGCAGATCATGTTAGAGTTCCACAATAATGAATAAATAGTATGAAGAATGTTGGGACTATTTTTAAGAATAACGTATGAGTTGGGGAATTTCCGAGAAAACACCCAGGAATTCTGACTTTTGCTTTCCATTCCCAAAGAGTCACGTCCTTCAGGATTTTGGAAACACTCCTTGGGAGACAGTTCCCTAATATGAACTGGGGAATGGGTGTCACAGGTGGGAAAGGGCGCCCAGAGAAACAGGAGGAGGTGACAGGGTGGAAGCTGGGACAGAGTAGGCCAGGAGCCAGCACAGCAGAGGGGAGGGGAGGCAGAAACTTGGAGAAAGCTGGGTCAGGGTTGTGAGGGGAGAGAGCGTTTCCCAAAGAAGGCTTCCTCTGTGTGAAGGAGCCGCCAAATTAACACCTAGTCCCAGAGCAGTAAGAATAGCAAGCTGTCCTCCTTCCTCGCCGCCAAGCTGGCTGAGGAGCACGGAGCGGGTGGCGCAGCGCAACTGTGGTGGCATCCCTGCCACCGAGAACAAGTCATCGAGGGCGGCAGGGGGAGGCGCCTGCTAGAGCCCCCAGCTGCCTGTCGGGCCTCCTGGTGGGGGGCGGGTCAGCTCCACGGCCCTGCTTAGAAATGTGTGCCTTCCACGGGCAGGCCTCGCTCTGCAGGGACCCGTTCGGGACCTGGCAGCTGTCCGAGGTCCTGAAGGACCGCTGGCCTTGTCTCGCAGGATGGGGCAGTTTAGTCTGGTGTGGAGCACTTTGCACAGGTCAAAGCTTCCTCCTGGGGAGTCAGCTCTGGTGGCTTCGGGGCTGGTACCTGGCCTCCCCTTTCAGGAACCATGACACTTTAGGGGTCCTGGAATAACTCACATCAGATAGAGGTCAGCTGGGATTACAGACTCTTTGACTCCTTTTCTGACGTGTTGGTGCTTTGTTTGCGTTCTATGGGGGCAAAGCACTGATGTCTCACCCCCAGCTCAGAGGGGGAGCATGAACAGACTTGGATAAATTGTACAAGTCTTTTTTTCCATTTCAGCCTTTGTCATTGTCTCTTAGCTTCCACCTCTTACCTGCATGATTAGTCAGGTGATTATTGGGAAAGGAGGCACCTCACCACCAGGACTGCCACCCTAAATGGGACACATATGCCCCGGTGGGAGGCTGCCTTCTGACTTATTTCTGTGATCTTTTAGCATCTTGCTTATCTGGGTTTGGCACCTTCCCAGCATCCAGGGTCAACAGAGCAGACAAGTACCCCAAATGTATCCCTCTTGACTGGAGGACCATGGCAAACTCAGATGGCTGTAGGGTCCAGGCAGGTCATGTAAGTGAATAAAGCCAGTGAGCTGGGACGATAGAGAGGGGTGTGGAGTGGAGCTCAGAGACCGCGTCTAAGAGTTGACCACTACTCAGCCTAGTTGATTATCATCACGTGAGACTGCAGCTTGCCGATCTGTGGATTTTCCAAGAGATGGCAGAAGCCCACATCTTGATATAAAATCTGACTTTTAGATTAGTTGGCAACTAGTTTGTCTGTGGGCCAAACACAACAGCTGTGGGCTGCACGTGGCCCATTGGATATCACACGCCTTCTAGAGCCCAAAGGGCCTGCGTTAGATGAATCTGTCTCACACCTGAAGAAATGCAGGGCAGAAGCAGGCAGTGATCCACTCAGTTCCAGAGGACAGTGATGACAAGATATCTGCCAGGGTAGCTCTGACCCCAGGCACTCAGGACTGAGGTTCTGACCAAGGCCTGAGGAGTGACGGGTCCACCAGCACAGGCCACGGGTGGTAGACGTCAGCTCAGCATCCAAGTGCATGCAGCCCATCAGTCCTGCCCTCTCCCTCTGTATGGAAGGTACCGTGTTCCCAGAGAGGGGCCCTTGGCCAGCCAGATGTTCAGCTCCTCCAGGCAAAGCGCCCGCCTGAGTCTCCCACGTCTTCTCTAGGGTGGTTCTTTTGTTTCTTGTCATCTTTGTGTAACCATAGGCCGTGCTTGTTTACCTGTAAAAAGAACGCAGCCAGTAATTATGTGGTTTTCGTCTTAGTAAGAGGAACGTGGGTCCTTGGAGGACAGTCATGTCTATTCCAGGAAATTGGGCACAGGTTGTCAGAGTTGAAAAGGAAGTCTGGTAATCTCACCTGTTAAGTTCAAGGAACAAATTCTGTTCTTGAGGGCAATTTACCTGAAGGGGTTTTGTGCAGAGCAGCTGTTGTGGGACATTTTCTTATTAGTTTGTTCGTGTCGCTCATTTTTCTCACTCACTGCTCCTGCCCTGCTAACCCCTGTTGGGTCTCCTTGTGCCTCTGACTTTATAGTGGCATTATTACCTTCTTCCCCAACCCCAGGGACAGTTGGCAATGAATGGAGACATTTTTGGTTATCACAGCTGTGGGTGGAGGCCAGGGATGCCGCTCAACATCCCACAGTGCACAGGACAGCCTCCCACCACAGAAAGCCACCTGACCCAAATGTCAGTCGTGCCAAGGTTGAGAAACCCTGATCCAGCCCAAGAAGCTGGTATATCATTGGATCTTGTAGAACCAGCTGCAAACCCTTGTGGTTCCATTGCCAAGAAAGAGATAAGAAGGATACATCAGGAAATGGGCAAGGAGCTGTTCTTTCATTAAGTCCCCACATCTACCCTCTGAGGTTGGTGTTATTATTGGTTGAGGTTGGTCCCTTTTATTCAGAGGAGGAGACTTGAGCCTCTGACAGTGGCGTGACCTGCCGTAGTCTCACAGCTGGAGGCGGTGCATTGGGGAGCGTAAGCTGCGTTGGTATGGTTTGGCCGCCTCCACTCTGTGTCGCCATTACGTCAAAATGAAGCACATGATACAGCATTCCTAAGTATCTTCTGATGGCCTGTTTCCAAGTTCAGGATTCTAATTGTGGGTCCTCCACGCCCCTAGGAAAGGAAGCCTGGCTTTGTCACACTTGTCTTTGGCCACCTGCCTCTCCTCTGGAGGGTCTCTGGCATGGGCTACGGCCACTGGTTTAAACCTATCCCCACCGTGGCCTCTTACTGTGCACAGCTGTTGCAGGGCCGCTGCTTGTCTAAGGTCCTACCCTTCTCCGCCTCTTTGGGATTAACTCCCGAAGTAAATGTTGCAGAAAGGAAGGGAAATGGGGCTGAGGCGGTTCAGGAACTCATGAGGGCTCTGACCCGGTTGAGAAGAGCCGCCTTAGATACCTGTTCCTCATACGCTTTCCACCCCACTCCCCATTCTGAACCGGTTTGCTCACAAGCCTAGGTCCCTTCTTGTTCTTCATGAATCTAATAGTGGCTGTTTTTACTGGACCAGAAAGGAGAACCGAAGTCCTGCTTGGGCCCTGGGAACACTCTCCTTTGAACACGTCATCTGCTGGCTTAGCAAGCATCACTCAGAAGATAAAGCGGGTCACGGGCTGACTGTGATCCCTTGTTTTTATTTTTCTTTTTCACACATGAGAACTTAATGTGACAGAGTTGTGGATGTTCTCCTCACTAGCTTGTTCTGGGAAGGCAGGTTGAGAAATTACTAATGTGACAGGAAGCAAGCCATTCTGTCAGGGTCTGGGATGCGGCGTGTTTTATGACTTCCACATTAAAGGTACAAGCTAACGGCATCATCGTTAAGAGAAAGAGATGCAGTCACGCAGGCCTGGGTTCCACTCGAGGCCATGCTATTTACTAGCTCGGTAATCTCGGATCAGACCCTTTAAGGGCTTTGTGCCTTGACTTCCCCATCTGTAAAATGGGACTGAGAATAGGCCCTCCCTCAGAAGGCTGATTCAGAGCGTTGACAAGACAGTGCTGAAGCGCTTACACCAGGCACGTAGCAAGCACTTAATGGGTTAGCTGCGGCTGCGGGAGTAAAATGATTGCTTTTGTTGTTAGCAGGATACACAGCTCATTTCTGGCTCCTTAGAATCAGGGCAGACCTTGGAGCTACGGCCTGATGGCCAGAGGAACACACAGCAAGCACACTCGTTGAGGATGTGTGGGAGACAGTATAGATTTCTCTGTGACTCTCCCAGCCGTGGTCCCTTTCTCCCCAAATATCAGTCAAGTTGATGTGGGAGGCTGAGGCTCTGTGACCATGGTAGTGTAAAGATGGCAGCCCCATGGCCAAGCCCTAAACTGCCGAGCCCAGTGAGCAGGCAGCAAAGTGCCAGGTTCCTCTGAAGTAGCAGACCTTCTGTTCACCCCCGTAATGTTCAGTATGATGGATAGGTAGCATGATAACAGATGAGCCAGAGCTCTGTTATTAATTTCTTACAGAATTTAAGCAGCAGCTTGGTATCTAACTGAAAGAGCAGTATTTTTTTATTTAAATTGAAGTATAGTTGATTTACAATGTGTGTCAATTTCTGCTGTACAGCAAAGTGATTCAGTTATACACAGATATACGTTTTTTATATTTAAAAAGAGCAAGACTTGGAGTCAGACAGATCTGGGCTCAAGGTCAACTGCACTACCTAGTGGCCTGTGCCCTTGGCCTCTGTGTGCCTCAGTGTCCCCATCTGTAAAACAGGACCAGTAGCACAGAACTTGCTGCCTTGCTACGAGGATTACATGAAGTATCACCTACTAGGAGCTTCTCCAAGGGGAGCTGTTTCAGCTGCAGTCACGTTTCACTTACTTCCTTGTTCAGGCTCTCACTTCAGTCTCAAAATGATTTGAGTTGGCAGCTTCGAGATTATTACAATCGCTTGCCCTACTTCAGGTCTTTTATTCTTAGACATTGGAGCATCTGAAAATTCAGTTTGGAGCAAGGGAAGCCGATTATGTTATCTTTGGCACCATAACCTCCATCCGATTTGGTGTTAGTAAAAAATAATAATAATAAAAGTTTTCTAATATCAGGGGGTGAGACCACAACACACGAGAAGTTGATTGCTCGTTGTAGACAGAATTATTCTATTCCACTACATTATAATCAACCTCGGTAACAGCTTTCTTCTCAGCGGGTCAGACAATTTCACAGCTTTCTGCATTTCCCCTTGCACTTTTCAAATGATATCTCTGAGTGGTAACTGAGAATGGTTACTTAATTGGGTGATATATCAGTTACCTACTGCCACGTTAATACTGTGTAATAAACAACCTTGACACCTTGGTGGCGTACCATAATAATAACGTATTGCTCACGTATTAGGTGATGGGCCAGGAGGCTCAGCTGATCTTGGCTACATTTGCTTCCATGTCTGGGGGGATCAGCTGGCTGTCAGCTGGTCCAGGATGGCCTTGACTGGGAATAATGGGGCAGCTGGGACCAGCGGCCCAGCCTGAGAATGTACGGCAGACAGTGAGAACAGGGAAAACCCAAACACTGCAGCACCTTCCAAGCTCTGACTGTGTCACGTTGGCTAACATCCCATGTCGGGCAAGACACGTCCACAGCAGAGACCAGAGTCAGAGCAGGAGAGCTCTGCAGAGTCATGGGCAAAGGACAAGACACAGGAGGGTAAATAATGGGGGCCATTTGTTCAACTACCACAGATGAATAACTTGTTCTAGGTAGAAGGTGAAAGGGTGTGGGGGAAACACAGCTGTAAAGTTCTACGACAAATAATATTTCAACTAGTAAGAAGATGGAAGGGAGACCAGTGATTAGAGCCCCAAGAGCCCATAAATCAACAATGGGGCTCAGAGAGGGGTCATCCACTGCATTCTGGGCAAGGGCCAAGTTAGTATCTTTCATATATTGACCAGAGTCCTGCTGGCCTTGACTTTTTTTAAAAAACTTCTTTTTAAAATCAGCATACAGGGAATTCCCTGGTGGTCCAGTGGTTAGGACTCGGCGCTTTCACTGCCGGGACCCGGGTTCAGTCCCTGGTCAGGGAACTAAGATTCTGCAAGCTGCGTGGCACAGCCAAAAAAAAAAAAAAATCTGCATATAGTAAAATGGAATTTTTTTTGGTATTCAGTTCTATGAATTTTAACACATATATAGATTTGAGTAGCCACCATCACAATCAGGATAAAGAACAGTCCCATCACCCCCCAAAAGCTGTCTTCTGCTGTCCCTTTATGGTCACACACTCCCCCATCCCTAAGCCCTGGCCACCGCTGCTCTGTTCTTATCACTAGTTTTGTCTTTCCGAGAATGTCATCTAAATGGAATCACATAGTATCTAAGCTCTTGAGACTGGATTCTCTCACTTGGCACAGCTCCTTTGAGATTCACCCAGGTTGGCAGGTATATCAGTTGTCTGACCCTTTTTATTGCTGAGTGGTGTTCCATCATGTGGATATTCCATAGTTTATCTGTTCACAAAAGACACTTGTGTTCTTTCCAGTTGTCAACAACTTTGAATGGAGCAAATATAAACATTCGTGTGTAGCTTTTTATGTGAACTTAAGTTTTCATTTCTCTAGGGTAATACCTAAGAGTGGGGTGCCTGTGTTATATGGTAAATGTAAAAACTGCCCAACTGTGTCTCCGAGTAGCTGTGCCATTGTGCATTCGCACAATCAGTGTGTGAGAGTGTCAGATGCTCTGCACCCTCGTCAGTGTTTGGTGTTGTCACAGCTTTTATTTTAGCCACTTGAAAGGATCCATTGTGGTATCTTGTCATGGTCTTCATTGGCATTTCCCTAGTGACTAATGATATGGAGTATCTCTTCATGTGCATATGTTTCTTTGCTGTGTCCTCTTTGGGGACGTATCTATTCAAGTCTTGTGCCCATTTTTAAAAATTGGGTTGTTTGTTGTTTTACTGTTGAGTTTTTCTTAAGTATATTTGATTTATATAATTTACATGCTGTAATGTTTTATT
The DNA here is from genome assembly GCF_949987515.2 of Delphinus delphis. Classification (NCBI taxonomy): domain Eukaryota; kingdom Metazoa; phylum Chordata; class Mammalia; order Artiodactyla; family Delphinidae; genus Delphinus; species Delphinus delphis. The sequence goes on from NC_082697.1 coordinate 59,347,237, forward strand.
AGTTTCAGGCGTACAACATAGTGATTTGCTATTTTTATAGATTATGCTCCAGTTAAAGTTGTTATAAAATATTGGTTATATTCCCTGCATTGTACATTGCATCCTTATATCTTATTTATTTTATATTTATTTATTTATTTGGTTGCGCCAGGTCTTAGTTGCAGCAGGCGGTCTCCTTAGTTGCGGCACGTGGGCTCCTTAATTGTGGCATGCATGTGGGATCTGGTTCCCTGACCAGGAATCGAACCTGGGCCCCCTGCATTGGGAGCGCAGAGTCTTAACCACTGCACCACCAGGGAAATCCCTATCTGATTTATTTTAGACCTAGTCGTTTGTACCTCTCAATCCCCTTCCTGTATCTGGCCCCTCCCCCCACCCCTCTCCCCACTGGTAACCACTAGTTCTCTGTATCTGTGAATCGGTTTCTGTTTTGTTATGTTCATTTGTTTGCTTTATTTTTTACATTCCACATGTAAGTGAAAACATATAGTATTTGTCTTTGTCTGACTTATTTCACTTAGTATAATATCCTCCAGGTTCATACATGTTGTTACCAATGGCAAATTTTCATTCTTTTTTATGGCTGAGTAGTATTCCATTGTATGTATATGCCACAACTTCCTTATCCATTCGTCTGTTGATGGACACTTAGGTTGCTTCCATATCTTGGCTATTGTAAATAATGCTGCTGTGAACACTGAGGTGCATATATCTTTTTGAATTAGTGTTTTTGTCCTCTTGATATACACCAAGAAGTAGAATTGCTGGGTCATGTGGTAGTTCTATTTTTAATTTTTTGAGGAACCTCCATACTGTTTTCCACAGTGGCTGTACTGATTTACATTCCCACCAACAGTGAACGAGGGTTCCCTTTTTCCACATCCTCACCAACATTTGTTATTTGTGGGGTTTTTTGACAATAGCCATTCTGACAGTTGTGGGGTGATGTCTCATTGTGGTTCTGATTTGCATTTCCCTAATGAGTAGTGATGTTGAGCATCTTTCCATGAGCCTCTTGGCCATCTGTATGTCTTCCTTGGAAAAATGTCTATTCAGGTCTTCTGCCCATGTTTTAATAAGGTTTTTTTTGATATTGAGTTGTATGAGCTCTTTATATATTTTGGATATGTTGCGTTTTGATGGTTCTTTATATATTCTGTATACAAGTTCTTTGTCAGTAGGTAATTTGCAAACATTTTCTCCCTGTCCGTAGCTTGTCTTCTCATTTTCAAAAGTGTTTTTTGCTTTACAAAGCTTCTAAATTTTGCTGAAATTGTTTCTTAATTTTTTCTATTGCAAGTTATGCTTTTGGTGTCACGTCTAAGAACTCTTTGCCTAAACCAAGGTCACAAAGGTTTTCTCCTAGGCTTTCTGCTAAAAGTTTTATAATTTTATATTTAGGTCTGCGATTCATTTCAAGTTAACTTTTGGATAAGGTGTGAGGATTGGGTTAAGGTTCACATACCTCCCATGACTGTATCCGTGTCCAGGGCCAAGTGCAGGAGGACAGAGAGATAAAAAGCACTGAGGGTTTGTCCTGCCCTTGTGGGACCACAGCTCTTTCATTTGAAGAATATTTCCCCCATATTAGTTTCCTATGTCCACTGTAACAAACCTACCGCTAACTTAGTGACTTAAGACAGCTCAAGTGTATTGCCTTCGAGTTCTAGAGGTCACACAGGACTGAAGTCAAGACGTCAGCAGGGCTGGTTTCTTCTGGAGGTTCTAGGACAGAATCTGTTTGCTTGCACTTTCCAACTTCTAGAAGCTGTCCGTGCTGTGGCACCTTCCTTGCATCACTCAGCCTCTGCTGCCATCAGCTGCTCTGTGACTCTGACCTCCAGTCTCCTTATGAGAACCTTGTAATCACACTGGGCCCACCCAGATAATCCAGGATCATCTCCTCATCTCAAAGCCTTAAACTGCAAAGACCCTTTCATCATATAAAGTAACAGGGATTAATACAGGACATCTTTAGGGAACTGTTATTCATCTTACCTCACCCTTCCTCAGAGTTCTAGGTGCTTCAGGCCCAGACTGAGGCATGAGAGCATAGAGGAAGGAGAGAAAAGAAACACAGGGGACTTCCCTAGTGGCACAGTGGTTAAGAATCCGCCTGCCAGTGCAGGGGACACGGGTTCAATCCCTGGTCCGGGAAGATCCCCATGCTGTGGAGCAACTAAGCCTGTGTGCCACAACTATTGAGCCTGTGCTCTAGAGCCTGCAAGCCACAACTACTGAGCCCGAGCACCGCAACTACTGAAGCCTGCGCACCTAGAGCCCGTGCTCCACAACAAGAGAAGCCACCGCAGTGAGAAGCCCGTGCACCGCAATGAAGAGTAGCCCCCACTCGCCGCAACTACAGAAAGCCTGCACGCAGCAACCAAGACCCAACATGGCCAAAAATAAAAAAACAAGAAAAGAAACACGGGTGTCCCCTACTCTTTCTGACCATTAGGAACCCCCTTGAGTAGAACCAGAGGGCTCGCCCAGAGCGCTCTCTGTCCACACCCTCCCCACTCTCAGGTGTCCGGCTCCCTTGAGTCCAGGCTGAAGGATTCCAGACGTTAACAATGGTGAACTCACTTGAGGTTTAATGGTTCATCAAATTCTGGTCACCTTCCTCAGTCCACCTGCTACTATGACTTTTCAGGCTCCTGGAATAGCTGCCTCGCGCATTCTCTCCAGGTTTTATAGCCACGTTTGGTGGGAGGCCCAGGGTGGGGTGAGATTACTCTATCTTCCCCAGATCTGGACGCCTTCTTTTACATTTTCTGCACCAAATATCATGGAATAGTTGTGCATGCAAAGAAGAGTATGCTATGTAAACATGTATTGTGTCAGGGAGTGAATGCTCAGTGCTGGGGAATGTTACTAGGAATTATGTTAGTCAGCATTTATCAAGCACTTTCTGTCTGCCAGAATTCTCTCTGTCTGCTTGAATTATCTTGCTTAATTTTTGTAATACTCCCTCTGAGGGCAGATACCATGTTTAGGCCCATTTTACAGAAGAATAAACTGAGGCTCAGAGAGGCTAATGAACTTGCCAAAGGATCCATCCATAGTAATGGGGACAGCATCTCGGACTCAGATGTGTGTGACTCCAGGGTCCCAGGTCGTAACCGCTCTGTCATGTGGTTTTTAACCACCCTGCCCTAGCACGGACTGCCAAACCTCTCTCCACGGCCCGGTCTCTCTCCCGAGTTCATACCTTGGCCACGTCTCCATCTGGCCCTGTCAAGTCTTCCTTTAGCTGTCCTGATACCCTGTTACCACCACCATCAGGCAGGGGTGGCGGGGCCCTCTCCTGATTCCCATCACCTCGTGTGCTTCCCTCCGTCGAGGCCACTAGCGCCTCGTGCTGACCTGCCACGTGGACGTGTGTCTCTCACCCGCTCCAGTGTAACCATCCAGAGGGCAGGAACCCCCCTCGCCTTTTATCTCTGCTGTGGAGCACAGGGCTGGGCAATGGCCAGTGCTCAGTGAATGTTTATTGTAATGAACCAAAAGCTACTTTCCATTGATTCCCCACAGTGGGGACCTCCCCAGACGAGAGGTCCATTTAAGGAGACTTATCTGATAAATCCAGAAGGGTTCCTGTGTGGGACACTGCCTCTCTCTGTTTTCTTTTTCTTTCTTTTTTTTTTTTTTTCAAATTAGTATAGCAGAGATAGACCTAATGACCAGTTAGCTCAAATTCTGCAATATTGTCTCTTCCCAGGCCGATTGATCCCTGAAAGGAGCCACCATTTCAGATTCAGCCACGTCACCCGGTGCTCCTTCCGTGTGTCAGGCCTTGTGTTACACATTTTACAGGCAGGACCTCACTTCATCTGCCGTTCTAAGAGAGGTGGGACCCATCCTTATTCCCAGTCTGTAGATGAGGAAGTTGAGGCCTAGAGTGATTGAAGGACTTGCCCAAGATGACGCAGCTGGCAGGTTTCAGAGCCGGCATTGAACTTGGGTCTAACTCCTCAGCTTGTGCTGCTCGAAGGCAAAGTATTAGGAGCATGGACTTTGGTCCGAGGCAGGTTTTGATCCCTGGCCTCTGACTCGAAGGTCATTCATGCATGGAAACACTATATTCTCACTGCTTTTTACAAAAATAAATTATTAGCTAAGTGGAAAAATGAGGTAAAGGCCTCTCGTCAGGTTATCTGGACCCATGACAGGCATTCAAAATGCTAAATATCTGAGTCTCTGAAGGCCCCAGAATCATGATATATGTCATGAGGGACTCTGGTTTGTAAAATTTAAGAAACCTACTTTGAATTATCCTCAGCTGAAAAGAAGTACTTTTTAGTTCACGTAACTATAAAGCCCAGGGATAGTGGTGGCTTCAAAGGCTGGATCCAAAGTTTCATATAATGTCAACAGGACACTGTGTTGGCTCCATTTTCAAGCAGGTTTTCTCTATCAGATGGAAGATGGCCCCTGGCAGCTACAGGCTCTTATGGACCCTACAGATGCAGGCCCTGAAGAATAAGTATCCTATTCACTGGCTTCTGCTGAAGTCCCAGGGAAGATTCTGATTGGCCGAGCTTTGGGTCATTGGCTCGTCTCCAAGCCAGTCACTGTGGCCCAGGGAATGCAGTGCCTTGATTAGCTGAATCCGGGCCAAAGGGGAGGGGCATTCAGCCACCTTGACTCATGGACTGAGCATGATGGTTACAGAAGGAGGGAGGGTGGTTTCCTGAAGGAAGAGAAACATATGTGGACAAACATATGTTCGTTCGGTAGGTCTGTTGCAAAGCCACAGCCAACTACTGTGGTAAATTTTTGTGTAAGAAGCTTGTGACAGCTCTGGGCCAGCCTTCCACGCCCACTGAGTCACGAGATCAGACTTCTGCACAGGAATCTTCTGCATGGCCCCAGCTTATCACTCCTCGTGGAGTGGGAAGTGTGCCTTACCGCTACCAGCAGGCATCGTCTCTCTTTAGACACGCTTCCAGCTGTGTTGGTAGGGCATTCTGAGTGTAACATGTTCACCAGGATGGGTTAGTGGATTTGGGGGTTGCATGGGTTTGATTGGGACTGTAGAGTAGATTTCCCAGGTCGTTTCCTCCCAGCCCCTGGGGTGGAGGTGTGAGGGAATCTCTCTGTGTTTGGAGGAGGGCAGTCTAGGCTGAAAGGTCTCTTACCACGCTACAGGAACCCTCGTGTCCCTTTGCCCTGGGTCACAAAGGTAGGATCCGGTGCCGTCTTGTTGCAGATGAGGAACAGAGACGGTGAGAGAGGTGGGGGACAGGAGGGAAGGGGCTCAGGCAAGGTCACACCACAGCTCAGCTGCAGAGGCCCTGGACTCCAGGCCTCCAGCTCTGACTTGTCACATCCCGAAGCCACAGGAATTCCTGTTGCTCACGTCAGCAGGGGCAAAGGTCTTTCAGCAGGTTTGGGTGCTGAAGGCTGTTGTGAAAAATAAGTCCACAGTCCTAGATTTTAAAATAAGGTTTCGTCGTTGAGAACACATGGCCGGAGGGAGGGGGAGGCGTGAGCATCAACCGGGAACTAGACACCTGGTTCCTTAGCCCCCAGGGCACAGCTCAGGGTGTTAGACTGTCCCTGAGAACTGCCTCAGGGCTCCCAGGGACAGGTGTCCCCTGACACTCAGGCAGGGTCGGGGAGGCAGACCCTGTAGTCTCGGGGCAGCAAACGTCAAGAGTGTTAGAAAAGGGGAGCTGATGTTGGAAGGGGTCCTGGGGCTTGTCTGCTGAAACTCAAAGTCTCTCATCTGTGGAGACTCAACTTCCTTTCTAGCCTTTGTCTTCTGAAGAGGCGGGTCCCTTATTGGGGCCTGGATGGAATGTTTATGTGCGCACTGCGTGGACCAGGGCCGTTCTCCCAGGATACTCCATTAAGTGGCTCATTTGTCCTGCAGGTGTTTATTAGTCAGTGCCATTCCTTATTCTCTGTCAGACCCTGGGATTGATGGGTTCGTGGGAGATCCCATTTATTTCTCCCTACAGCCCTTGAGAGAGCTACTACTCGAATTATCTTCACTTACCATCCTTTCCATAGGGGCAGGAAAATTAAGCCCAGAGATGTGGTCACTTGCTGTGGGTCAAACAGCTGGTGAACAGCAGAGCTGAGATTCCGAAGCTCAAGCTCTTAACCCTTCCAGGGCCTCGTGCCAGGGAATTCAGCAAGATGTCCTCGGTGGGATGCCCAGAGCTTCCGAGGGAAGGATGATAAACTAACTCATTTATATTCAAGTTGAAGGATTTTGGAGCTGCACGAATTCCAGAGGGTAGGTGTGGCAAGGGCTGTAGATCAGGCTCAGAAATCCAGGAAGTGGGGAAGGTCACTCACAGCTAGTTCCTCAGAGAAGAACCCTGACCATCAAGGCGATAACACGCCACCTGTGTGTGGACTGCCCCTTGCCCGTGGTGGGGGGCCCAGTAATCAGCAGCTGTTAGATATTATCCTCACCAGTCTCTGTGCACATTATTTCCAGATGAGGAAGCTGAGGCTCACAGAAGTTAAGCAACTTGCCCAGGCTCACACCGCCAGGAAGCGGCAGAACTGGGCTTTCATAGCCATTCTGTGAGGCTCCACAGCCCAGGCCTGCTCTTCCCACTCTACTAGCATAGTTACCAAGTGCACACACTCTGCTGGCCCCCAGAGAAGTAGGAATGATTAGGAAAAAGGGTGGGGGGGGGGCAAGGAGAAAGCCCCTGGTCCCAAATAGCTCCACAGAGTTTTGATGAGTAGCTGGCTTGCCATGTGGACCTGTTTAAACATGGAGGCCCTGCAGCCCCAAGGAGGGGGCGACATTGCCTTCCAGTGCACACGGACGCACCTCGCTGCCCGATACCAGATACACAGTCACCTTCACAGCCCGCCCCCGCCTGGCTCCACCCCCGGGACTATTTCTGTCTGGCTCATGGGCTGATATAATACCACTTCGCTGGCTCTAGGGCCTGCAGCCTCGAGCAGGACTTTGCCCTCCTGTAGACGGTGTGTCTTGAGAGAGCAGCGTTCGGCTCCCAGTGGGAGCTAGTGATGAGGGCCTCTGCCAGCAGGGGCTTTTTGGAAAGAGCTACTTGGAAACAGACCGAGGAGCCTGTTTCCTCCAGAATCTGTACATTCAGAAAACAAAGGTCTGGCTGTTTTCTTGTGTTCTCTGAGCCCAGACTGTGGCCCTTCTCTGGCCTGTGGCTTCCAAATAAAGGAGAGTGGATGGTTCAAAATTGGCCCCATTATTGCTTAAACTAGGGGTCCACAGACAAAACCCCAGGGCCAGGTCCCCCTTGCTGCTTGTTTTCATAGATCGAGTTTTATTGGAACGCAGCCACGCCCATCTGTTATGTACAGTCTGTGGCTGCTTTCACACTGCAATGGCAGAGGTGAGCGGTTCAGAGACTGTGTGACTCTCACAGCCTAAAATATTTACTATCTGGCCCTTCACAAAAGCTTGACGACCTCTGCGCTACACAGTTCCCAGCAGTGATCTCAGGTGTGGTTAATCCTGGGAAGGATGACCTTATAATTCAGAGTGCAAGTTAAAGAGGGAGGTTGGTTCCCACCTCAGCAGACAGTATAGGACAGTGACCAAGAGCATGGGCCTGGGAGCCAGGTCTGGGTTCCAGCCTGGACCCTGCCCCCAACTAGCCATCAGACCTTGATCAAGTTACTTCACGTCTCCGGGTCTCAGATTCCTTGTCTGTAAAATGGAGTTAACAGTAGCACCCGGCTTGCTGGCTTGTAGTGAGGATTGCACCTGGAACAGCGCCTGGAACAGTGCCTGGCCCTCGGTAAGCGTGATACATGCTTTTGCCATCTCCACTGCTGCTGCTGCTGCTGCTGTGATTGTTCTTATCAGGAGCATGGACATGATGTCAAAGCATGGACCAAGTCTTCTGTTGTTTGATAGCTGTGTGAATCTGGGTGAGTCACTTAACCTCACTGGGCCTCAGTTATCACCTTTACAGAATGGGCACAATTGTAGTTCCTCCCTCTTGGGGTTGCTAAGAGGACTGAGACTCATGCATTTAAAGTCCTTGCTGCACAGTCAGGCCCAGGGTTGTGCTCCAGAAGTTAAGGGTGCAAGGGTGTTTTTATTGTGAAAGAGTGTCAAATTTTGTCAAATACTTTCTCTGCGCCAATTGAGATGATCTTTTTTTCTCCTTCATACTGTTAGTGTGGTGTGTTACATTGATCAGTTTTTGTATGTTGAGCTATCCTTGCATTCCGAGAATAAATCTTACTTGGTCATGGTATGTAATCCTTTTACTATGCTGCTGAATTTGGTTTGCTAGTCTTTTGTTGAAGGTTTTTGCATCAATATTCTTCAGGGATTTGAGTCTGTAGTGTCTTTGTCTGGCTTTGTGCCAGGGCAATGCTGGCCTCATAGATGAGTTAGGAAGTGTTCCCTCCTCTTCCATTTTTTGGAAAAGCTTGAAAAGTATTGGCATTCGTTCTTTAAATGTTTGGCAGAATTCACCAGTGAGGCTATCAGGTCCAGTCCTTTCCTTTGTCAGGAAATGTTTAATTACTGATTTATTCTCGTTACTAGTCATACATCTATTTGGATTTCTTATTTCTTTCATGCATTCAGTCTTGGTAGGTTTTTTGTTTCTAAGAATTTGTCGTAGGTTGTCCTAAGAATGTCACCTAGGTTGTCCAATTTGTTGGCATACAGTATGTCACAGCACTCTTATAATCCTTTTTATTTCTGTAGAATCAGTAATAATGTCCATATTTTCATCTCTGATTTCAGTAATTTGAGTCTTTTATCTTTTTTTTCGTAGTCCGTCTAGCTAAACGTTTGTCAATTTTGTTGATCTTTACAAAGAACCAACTTTTGGTTTCATTAATTTTCTCTACTGCTTTTCTGTTCTCTATTTTGTTTTTCTCTGCTCTCATCCTTATTTTCTTCCTCCTGCTAACTTTGAGTTTAGTTTGCTCTGTTTCCAGTTCCTGAAGTCATAAAATTAGAGTTCTGATTTTACGTCTTTTTAATATAAGCATTTATAGCTATAAATTTCCCCCTTAGCACTGCTTTCACTGCATCCCATAGGTTTTGGTATATTGGGATTTTGTTTTCACTCCTCTTGAATTATTTTCTAATTTCCCTTGTGATTTCTTCTTTGATCCAATTGTTGTTTAAGAGTGTGTTTAATTTCCACAACAATTTGTGAATTTTCCAGTTTTCCTTCTGTTATTGATTTCTAACTTCATCCTCTTGTGGTCGAAGAAGATACTTTGTATGAAATCCATCTTTTAAAAATCTGTTTAGACTTGGTTTGGGGCTTAACATATGGTTTATCCTGGGTAATGTCCCTTGTGGCCTTGAGAAGCATGTGCGTGTGGTGGTTGGGTGAGTGTTCTGTGTGCGTCTGTTATCTCCAGTTGGCTTCTCATATTATGTCTTCTGTTTCCTTACTTATCTTCCCTCTGGTGGTTCTTGTCCACTGTTGGGAGGCGGGGTATTGAAGTCTCCTCCTGTAACTGTAGAGCTGTCTATTTCTCCCTTTGATCCTGTCCATTTTGGCTTCATATTTTTGATGGTCTGTTGGGGGGAAAATGTTTATAATTTGTTTCCTTTATAATTATTTCTTCTTGCTGTATTGAGCCTTTTGTTAATCTATAATGTCCTTCTCTTTGTAACCTTTGATTTAAAGTCTATTTTGTCAGATATCAGTGTGGCCATATCAAGGGTGCAGGGGTGAAAAGGAGACTTGCAGTCCCCCCGCCTTGAGATTAATTCCTTTATTTAAAGCTACATGTTGAGCCCCCTCTGCCCCTCCCAGGCCCCAGGCACCATGCTGGGCGTAGGGAAGACACAACCAACAGTCTGTGGTCAGGGAGCTTTGGGTCAGCCTGGAGGCTCAGCTGGGGGCCAGGAGGCACAGTCGGTGGCGGGGTCTGTCTGACTTGTGCTTTACACCACTGGGGATGGGTGTTATGAGGGTGGCCCCTTGGCACTGGCACCCTTAGAGCAAGCCATGACCCCCTTACCCAGGGAAGGGTTAAAGGGGTCAGTTACACCTGTAGGTGCCGCACAGGACCCACATGCGGTGCCCTAAAACATGACATGGGAGCCTCGGCTGGTCTGGGGTCAGGGAGGTGTTTGCTGAATGGGGAGGATGACGGGAGTCAGGCAGCCAAAGAGGGCGGAGGGAGAGAGGAGTGAGGAGTGAGGCTGGAGGGTGAGGGCCGTGAGCCAGGGCCGGCAGGTGGAGGAGACGAGGGCAGTGTCCAGGCCAGGGCTTCAGGGCTCACGGTGCGGCCTTTCGATTCCAGCCTGAGACCCAGGGGCAGCCTTTGAAAACCAGCTCCCTCTCCTTCGCTGGGCACGTGGGCGCTCTGGGTGGCTTCCTCATCAGGCCCTGAGCGCCCGCTGTACAGGCTGCCGGGGGCGGGGAGGGACCACCCTCGGCCGAGCCGGTGAGGTCTTGCAGGCACCAGGCCTGGGCTCCTCCCGCTGTGGCCGGCTGCCTCCGCCAGTTTTCCAGATCTGTACTTCGCGGCCTTCCAGCCTCAGCGGGACACAGGGCAGCATCAGCGTGCTGCTGAGCGAGGCCGGCGCCCCTCATCACAGGGGCCCTGTGGTCTGGCTCTCGAGATGTCCCCACCCCTCCCCCGCAGGGCTGCCTGGGGGCGGAGGGAGGGGGCGTGACACCTTTAGGTGTGGGAAACCCTTCTGAGAGAAGAAATTCGGGCACACCTCATTTTATTGAGCTTCACAAGTATTGCTTTTTTTTTTTTTTTAACCAACTGAAGGTTTGTGGCAATCCTACATCAAGCAAGTCTGTTGGCCCCATTTTCCAACAGCATTTGCTCACTTCACGTCTCTGTCACATTTTGGTAGTTCTCACAATATTTCAAACTTGTTCATGACTATAACTGTTATGGTGATCTGTGATCTTTCATGTTACTGTTGCAAAAAGATTACAGCTCACTGAAGGCTCAGATGATGGTTAGCATTTTTTAGCAATGAAGTATTTTTTAATTAAGGTATGTACATTTTTTAAAGACATAATGCTATTGCACACTTCATAGACTACAGTATAGTGTAAACCTAACTTTTATAAGCACCGGGAAACCAAAAAATTTGTGTGATTTGCTTTACTGCAATATTCACTTTATTGCGGTGGTTTGGACCACTGCACCCACGGTATCTCCAGGGCGTGCCTCTATCAGGAAGGGATGAATCTCGGAGGGGAGCCTGAGCAACCCAGATATCTGGGGGTATTTATTTATTTATTCTTTACTTCGGTGGGGACTGTAGTTTGAATATCTGAATATCAGTAAAATACAACTGGAAAGAGTGGGGCAGTCCTGGGTTCAGGTCCCCAGCCTGTCACTTAGTTACGTGACCTTAGGCAATTTATTCTCTTCTATGCACCTCATATTTCTTCATCCATAAAATGGAGCCTCATAGCATGGCGGTGGGTGCTGATGCAGTGAACATGAAGCATCCAGGCATGTAGCAGGTGCTGTCTGCCATAAAGTATCGATAAAACGTAATTTCCCTTCTCCACCCTTTGTTCAACCCAAGAAGGATGATACGCGTTGAGTATAAACACTAACTTGATCGATCGATAATTAAATGATATAGGACAAAGGGGGAACAACTTTATTTCCTAATACATATAGAACCACTGTGATTAAAGCTGCTGTTTTCACTGGAAAACTAAGAAAACATGATGAGAAAATTACAGAGACATTTGAGCAGCTACCTTCTACACAGGTACATTTATTACAGGAGATTTTAAATATAAACAATTAGGACTGCTTTCAAAATACGTAAAAATAAAGAGATTAAAATTAGTCTAAACACTAAAAGGTACGCTCAGGCTATCTTGGTTCTCCCCAGGATCTGTCAGAGTTCCAGGGAGGAAGAATCACAGCTGCTTCAGCCTCGGCTGGGACAGGAGGGGGACTGAAGTCATGGTGGGATTGGAGCAGGGATGATGCAGAGGAAAATCCCTCAGTCCATCTACCCCACCCAGCAAATATTTATTGTGCACCTACTGCGTGCACCATTTCAGATACTGATAGTTCAACAGTGACTAAAACAAAGTCTGCCCTCATGGACCTTAAATGAACACGTAAACATATATATGTCAGATGGTAATTACTATGGAGAAGAATAAAACAGGAAAGGGCACCCTGGGGGTGTGTAAGGGAAGAGGCCTGCTGGGGGTGTGTCCCATATGGTTGGAGGAAGGCCACAAGGATAGTTTGACAACGTGGAGACCTGAGGGACTGATTCAGGCGGCAGAAACAGCAAGTGCAAAGGCCCTGAGGCAGAGCCTGTTCAGCCTGCTTGAAAAACAGCAGGGAAGCCAGTATAGCAGGAGCAGAGTGAATGAGGGGGAGAGTGTCAGAGGCGAGGTCAGGGAGGCGATGAGGACAGTCGAGGGAGCACTCTGGCTGCCATCTGGGGTGAAATGGGAGCCATCAGAGGGGATCAGAAGAGAAGCAGGCAGGCCAAGCAGGGGACGATGTGGTCACCGTGGAGAGGAGGTGGTGGCTGGGTCCAGCCGGGAGGGGCCGTGGTGCGAGCAGCAGTTAGCTTCTGGATGAGTCCTGAAAGTAGAGCAGACACGATTTGCCTGTGGGTCAATGTGGGCTTCAGGGAAAGAGAGCAGTCAGGCTGGCCCCAAGGCTGCTGGTGTGAGGACCTGGAAGAAGAGAGTTGCCATTTACAAAGTGGAGATGGCCAAAGGTAGCGGGGGAATCAAGAGGTGGCCTTGGACTTGTTGGGTTTGCCATACTTGTCAGACATCTGGGTGGCGACTGAGTCTAAGAGCCTGGAGTTCAGGATGAAGGGCTGGACTGGGGATGGAATCTTAGGAGTCATCTCACACAGGTGGCACCTAAGGCCACCAGCCTGGGGGAGGTTGCCTAGAGAGGGAGGATGGAGCCCTGCCGGCCCACCTTATAGAGGGTGGTACCTGAGAGGGACCAGCCGAGAAGATGGAGAAGCCTGGGAGTTCTGAGCGGGATCCAACTGGAGAGCAAAGGAGCATGAGCACAGGCAGGGGGGCAGACACAGCGAGGGCCGGGCTCTTTCCCCCGGGAACACCCTGTGACCTTTGTCCAGGAGGCTGCCATGAGTAGGAAGAGCCGCCTTTGGGAGTCAGGCAGCCTGAGCCTGAGATGCAGTCGCACGCTTGCCAGCCACTTGGGCGCTGCAGCAGCGACCCTCTCTGGAGCCTCGTCTGTAACAGGACGCTAACGTCCATTTCTAAATTAGTTTCTTGACCCTCTTGGTCCACACCCCAGAGCTGCTGTTCCCCGTTACACCGTTCAGGTGACCAGTCTTTGATCCTCGAGAGTAACCAGCAGCCTCCAGACGCTGCTTGGAGCATTTGGAGAGAAGCGTGGTGGGATGGACGAGGTTGTTGAGGCCCTCGGCCAAGCCGGGCAGGGCTCTTCCCACAAAGCTGCGAGCATCTTCTCTCTGTCACCTATGTGAGGCGCTTTCTCTGCTTCAGCCTGGGGTCTACCCCATCATCTTTTTTTTTTTTTATTGAGGTGTAGTTGATTTACAATGTTGTGTTAATTACTGCTGTACAGCAGTGATTCCGTTGTACATATATATACATTCTTTTTTAAATATTCTTTTCTATTATGGTTTATCATAGGATACGGCATATAGTTCTCTGTGCTATACAGTAGGACCCTGTGGTCTCTCCATCCTTTATATAAAAGCACCTGCTAACCCCGACCTCCCACTCCATCCCTCTCCCACCCCACCCCCACCCTTGGCAACCCTCAGTCTGTTCTGTCTGTGATTCTGTTTCTGTTTCATAGATAGGTTCATTTGTGTCATATTTTAGATTCCACATATAAGTGACATATGGTATTTGTCTTTCTCTTTCTGACTTACTTCACTGTATGACATTCTCTAGGTCCATCCACCTCACTACAAATAACTCAATTTCGTTCCTTTTTATGGCTAATATTCCATTGTATATATGTACACATCTTCTTTATCCATTCATCTGTCGATGGTAGGTTGTTTCCACGTGTTGCCTATTGTGAATAGTGCTGCTGTGAACATAGGGGTGCCAGGTACCTTTTTGAATTAGAGTTTTGTCTAGATATATGCCCTGCTCCATCACCGTCATTCTCTTCCAAACAGTACCCTTGACTTGGGAAAGCAGCAGTGACATCAACAAGAGTATGCTCTCCTGGGGCCACGTTCTACCTCTTCAGCTTCCAAATTAGTAAAGATCCCTTCTGAAGCCAGGAAATGGCCAAGGGCGTCTGATGTCAGGCAAGGAGCCCAGGCAGGGGCAGGAAGAAGGTCCACTGGGCAGAGGAGGTGCTGGACGTGTCCTTAAAGAGCTGGAGGGAACCCTTTGATGCCTCACGTCCCTCCCCTCTCTGAGCCTCAGCTCCTGGCTTCTAAAATGGGTATATTGCACTAAGGGCATTAAGACTCTCCCTCTCCTATGCCCACCTTGAGCAGGTTTTGCAGAGGATGAGAATTAGCAGGGTCTTCCTTGACTCAGAGGAAATACAGCCACGTACAGGCTGATGTATCAGAGCCCAGCAGGCTCCTTGGAGGAGGTGGCTTCAATCCCAAAGCGGCTTTACCTCGGCCGTGTTGAGTCGGCACCCAGGATGCTCGTCCATTTGGGTCCAGCTGTGGACCACTGTCCCAAGCACGCTGGTACGCGCCATCCCAGGCTGACGCCGCTGGCGACGCACAGCCTCTCTCTGGCTGAGCCCAGGTGGCATCAGCATGCTTGTCAAGACCGTACTCAGGGCAGCCGGTACTAGTGGAGCAGGGCTGGGGCCAGAGATGAAACTGATTCGTGGTTTTTATAAAACGATAGCAGTAGTAATAATAATAACGGTAGCTGTCATTCACGGCGAGCCCCTTGTCTCTGAGACTGTGAGAGACACTCGATAGGCCTTTTCTGTTCTCATCCTCAACCCTGTGACGTAGCTACCATTGTTGCCATTTTACAGGTGAGCAAGCTGAGTGACTTGCCTGAGACTCCAAAGCAGACCCTGCTGACTCCAGAGTCCAGGCCTTCCCATTCCCTGCCGCAGCCCCTCTTCAGAGGGTCACCCCCAAAAGTACACGAGGGCTGTGTGTTGCATCGCAGCTAAAAGCAGCATCGGGGCTGTTATGCCTGCTGTGTATATAGGAAGAGGGTGGCAGAGAAATCCTAACAGAGAGAAGTCGCTCCTTGCATGCCTGACCTAGAAAGTTCACTGCTATTAGGGCTCCAGTGCAGAAAGCGTGGGAGCTGCACCTTGGTTTGCCTTTTTCCAGCTGCGAGCGGCCGTCAGCTGCTGCTGTGCCCTTACTGTGGGCTGGTCACGGGCCAGTTGCTCTAATTACTTTCTCAGTTCTGCTTCACGAGACGCTCGCTACTTCTCGCCGTGGGTCTTCTCTGACACTGAGTGTCCTCGTCTATAAGATGGGCTTCTTATTACCCTCCCTCAAAGGGAGGTAACAACTCACCTGAGCGTCCCTGCACCAGAGCCTGCGCTGAGCACCTTACGTGTACTCACTCATTTGACCCTTTCGACTTCAGGGCCATCGTGGTCCCAGCCTCACCTCACAGAGGACAGCACAGCAGCGAGGCGAGGAGCCCACCCCAGGCCCTCAGCCTCTCTGTGAGAGCAGGGATGTGAAGCCAGGCCATTTGCTTCAGATCCTCTCACTCAGTTAGACATGATGCTCCAGGAGCCTGGCATGTTACTAGGCAAACAGCAGGTGCTCAATGTACGTTAGTTTTCTTCTCTTCAGTGAGCGCTCTAAAGAAATTCCTAAAGGCTACCACGGGAGGGCTGGGCAGCCTGTCCGCTGCCCAGGTTGATCTTGAGGAGAGTCTGTTCCCCTGGCACTGCTGTCCCTCTGAGTCTGTCCAGAGCTTCTCCATGGCCTTGGGCTGGACCAGCCAGGCTGAAAGCCGCTTGAGTGGCACAGTGAGTGGGGGCCAGGCCGCGGGCAGCCACCCAGCTAACGCATCAGGCCTGCATTCTCCACAGAACCTTATTTTCCTGGCTTCCTCCCCACAACCACGGCCTCAGCCCAGCATCCTGCACCCCGTGGGGCTCAGCGGGCAGCCTCCCCAGGCCAGGCGGGTCAGAGCACTGACGGGCTCCCCACAGGCAGGGCCTGCAGCCATGAGGTATGGGGTCTCTCCTGCAGCTCCCATCTTCTGGTCAAGGGGACTGACATGCCGCCCCGTTAGTGGAGGCCTCCCTTACACCGTGCTGGGCTCACCCCTGCAGGTGTCTGAGAAGTGGGTACATTGGTTTCCCAGAGGGCTGAGCTCTTACTCCCTGCAGAGGAGCCAGACCGAGTCGGGCTGGATCCCAGGCGGGATGTCATCAGCCTGAAGCAAGTCCCTGAGCTGGACGCTCTCAGCCGCTGCTCGCTGAGGCCCCTTCTCCCTCAGAGGAGAAGGTTCTCGCTTTTGTTTTTCCTACTCCTAGCACCTCTGGGAGGCCGGGCTCCCCCTGAAGGAGGAGAGAGGGTGGGGAAGGGGTGTGCAGAGTGCCCCTATTTGACACAGGCTGGGTTTAGGGGAACATGAAATCAAGGACCCACCTGGGAACTGGGGCACCCGTGTCCTAACCTTGACTCTGCACGCTTCACTTTCCTCGTGCACAAGGCCAAAGGCTGGACTTAGAGCCGGGCTGTCCTGACAAGGAGCTTCCTCGTGCAGCGGCCAGTGAGCCCCTTCCTTGTGCCAGAAACGGAGCAATAATCCAGGCACCCTTGGTCCCCGCTCTCCCAGAACTCAGGATAAGTGCAGTGAAAGGGTGGGGTGTCCGGAGTCCAGAGACCACCCCCAGGTCCAGTGATTCACTAGGAGAACTCAAAGACCCAGCATAGACTTGCACTCATGGCTCTGATTTATTCTGCTGAACGGAAGGTGAGCAAACAGGAAAGGCGCAGGGGCTGGAGTCCAAGGAGGGCCAGGTGCAAGCTTGGGACTGTGGGTAAAGTGTCGAGAACATAGTAGGTGGTGAATGAATGGTGGTTGCTGTTAAACTGAATTACCCACCTGTGGTGAGTGGAAGAGTATCCCTCTACAGATGTCCCTGTCTTAATCCCCAGAACCTGTGAATATGTTATGCGGTAAAGGACAATCGAGGTTGCTAGTCAGCTGACCTTAACATGAAGAGATGATCCTGAGGTTCCTGGGTGGGCCCAGCGTAATCACAAAGGTCCTGGAAAGTGGAAGAGAGAGGCAGAAGTGCAGCCAGTGTCAGAGTGATGCGATGTGGCAGGGACCTGTCCTGCCCTTTCTGGCTTTGGAGATGGAAGCGGCCCCTAGAAGCTGGAAAAGGCAAGATAACAGATTCTCCCCCAGAAGTTCCAGGAGGAACACAGCCCTGCGAACACTATTACAGAACCTGGGGTCCATACACCTGCATGCAATAAAGCCAGTCTACTGGCTTTATGGATTGTGGTGAAGGAGAAAGTGATGTGGTGAGGGAAAGCACAGCGTTTATTGCAGGGCACCAAGCAAGGAGAATGGGCAGCTCGTGCTCAAAAGACCCAAACTCCCCAGTGGCTTTCCAGAAAGGGGTTTTAACGGCAGTGTGAGGGAGGGAGCTGCAGTTGCATAATCAGCTCATGCACAACTCTCTGACCGGTTGGCATCAAGGTGAAGTTTCGAGCATCATCAATCTTCTGGCTTCAACCGGCCTGGGATCTACCTGCTTGCAGTCAGCATTTTCCATCTGGTGACGGTCTGCTTCTTGGAAAAACAACTGAGGACTGTGTGTCAGGCCTTTATATCCTTCAGGGAACTGGGACTTCAGTGATTCTATACAGATAGTTTACAGTCTAAATTGCTACCAGTTTCCTGGCCCTACAGCTATTCTTTGTTTCTGCACCTTCACATTCCTTAATCATTACCTCTTGAGCCAGCAGCCCTTTGAGACGCAGGGGAGGTCCAGGAGACTAAAGCAAAAGCCTTTTACTTCAAAGGACAGGGACACTGGGGTTTATATATGGTTTTAATCCCCCCTTTTCTTTGATACTCCTCAACCTTCACAGGAATAGGTTTGGGTCAAGAAAGGGAATAAAATTTTGGATAGAGAAGTTAATCATAAACTCAGCAGAGGAACTCAGTATCACCACCTGGGTTTTAGCCCAGTGAGACCCATCTGGAACTTTGGATCCCCAGAATTCTAAGAGAATAAATACACCTGTGTTGTTGGAAGGGAGTGTGTGTTAGGGTCGTACGGCTGCTGTAACGAGCTACCTAATACACCACTGTTTCCCCTCTGTCCTAGATCCTGCTGTCTCCCCTGCCTGATCCCCTTTTGCAATCCCCTACCTTCCGAGGCCCAGTTCAGATGTCACCTTCTATGTGACCGGCCCCACCTGCCCTTCCTGCTGAATTTCTGTGGCAGGTGAGGCACTTTTCTCCAACAGCACTGTCATCGTCTGGCTCATACTGGAATGTAGGGACAGTTGGTAACAGTTTGTGTCTCCTCTGACCCGTGTGCCTTGAGGGTGAGGCCCTCTGGGAATTACCTCTGTCTGGTGCCTTCTGTCGGCTCTCGATAAAGTTGGCCTGAATCAGTCTCTTCCCTTTAAGCCCCATGAACTCGCCAGGCCAGTGTGCTCTGCCCGGGCCCCCATCTGGTCCCGGCACAGCAGGGTGTCAGTGTGAGTCCTGCTCTCCAGCCAGACCTTTGGGAGCTCGGAGTCAGAGGATGGCCCTGGCCAGCTCTCAGTTCCTTGAGTCTCCAGCCAGGGTCCTGGGTGTGTGTCCCGCAGATACCTGCATTCATTCTAGCAGCTGATGTCTTCCAGGGACCTGCGATGGGCCAGGTGACCGGGAAACCACAGAAAATATGATAGCTGAGTGCCCGCTCTCCTGGTGTTTTTGGTCTGCTGAGGGCAGCAAAAAAAAAATTGAACAGGTGATTGTAACTACAGGCCAAGGGGTCAGAGCAGAGATGTCCAAAGAAGGGACAGCTGGTCACATCAGGACATCTGGGCAGGCATTCCAACATGAAGCAAAGAGCGGGGGGCAAAAGTGAACAGGTCCTGGAATGTCCTGAAACTTAATGGCCACACTTGTAGCTGGCTGTTCATTGTAGCATCTGGGTTTGTGTTAAATGATGTCGTTTCTTGGGGAAATGGTAGATGGAAAATCCTGGGGTCGAATTTCGGCCTTTTTTTTTTTGACCTTTGATTCAACAACTTTCTTCCTCATCCTCATATTGCTGTCTATTGAGCATCTACAGGCCAGGGCCCCTCCAGATGCTTTGCATTAGTCTCATTTTTGATTCTCCCACACGGCTGGGAAGGGTTGGAATGGGGCTCAGACCTTGCCCCAGGACCCAGTCCTGAAGCCCAGGCCTCTCCTACCCCAGGCCTTCCGCAGTCTCAGTGCTTTCGACTCTGCACGCTTCTCTGAAAAGAAAACAGAGCTGCTTAAACCAACTCGAGACAGTCCCTGTGCCTGACATTTTGGCGTCCTGGATACTGTTCAGGGGGCCAGCGGAGTCGCCAAGCAAAATCTTTTCCACATTTAGCTTGAAGCGTGTTGGGTGATAAACAGATGGCCGATTTCTGTTTGCAGTCAAGTGCTCGTAGAACAGAGAAAGACCCATTCCTGGTCCTGCCCCCTCGGTGCTGTGCAGCCGTTGATGGATGGGTCCAGCTGTGCTCAGACAGCCACGGAGAGTTTAGAACAGGGGTCAGTAAACTGTGGCCCATGAGCCGACTCCCACCCACTGCCTGTTTTTGCAAATAGAGATTTGGAACACATTCCCTCCCATTTATTCAGACTGTCTGTGGTGCTTTTGTGCTACAAGGGCAGAGCTGGGTAGGTACAACAGAGACCAGAGGGCCCGCGAAGCCTGAGATGTTTACTCTCAGACCCTTTAGAGAAGAAGTTGGCCCACCCCTGAGCTAGAACGTTGGGGCTGATGTATAGGTAGTGATATGGAAGATCTCCAGGATACATCTTTAAGAGGAAACAGCAAGATGGAGCACAGTGCACGCATTTCCATTGTTAGAAATAGCAAACAAGAAATGTATGTATGCATAGTGTGTGTGTGTGTGTGTGTGTGTGTGTGTGTGTGTGTGTGTGTACACATGCACACCTGTGTACATGCTCTGTATGTGATGGGTAGCTCTAGAAAGATGCATTAAAAAGTCACCATGGGGCTTCCCTGGTGGCGCAGTGGTTGGGAGTCCGCCTGCTGATGCAGGGGACACAGGTTCGTGCCCCAGTCCGGGAAGATCCCACATGCCGTGGAGCGGCTGGGCCTGTGGGCCGTGGCTGCTGAGCCCGCGCGTCTGGAGCCTGTGCCCCGCAACGGGAGAGGCCACAACAGCGAGAGGCCCGCGTACCGCAAAAAAAAAAAAAAAAAAAAAAAAAATCACCATGGTTGCCTGGAGGATGGGGGTGGGGAGACTCAGTTTTTATACATTTCCTCTGCATGCCTTTTCATTTTACACCGCTTTATATGTTCCTTATTCAAAACAAAAGAAATAATTTTGTTCCAAGGTACATTGAGGCCAAAGAGTTGAGATAAGGAAGGTGCAGGAAGGAATATCTCTTGCCTTATTTTCTTTAACTTTTTTGGGAAGATGGAGCTACTACGTTTTTTGGTTTTTTGGGTTTTTTTTAACGGGACTTTTTTTTATTTGAATGGTATTTTCATAACAGACTCCTTTTGGGAAGAAGCCGGCAAGAGAAACTCAGAATTGTCAGTTATATTGAAATAGAAATAAATCTCCAGTTGACCCACAGAAGTAGAAGGTGTTTCTCCATCTCATGCAAACTGATCTGTGCTCCTCAGCGGGTGCGTCCTGGTACAAGGAGCAGAGCATCTTCATCTTCTAGTGACGAGGCCTGAATTGGTGTGGAGTGATGAAACCAGGGCCCACAGCTGCTGGGAAAATATTGGAAAGCCCTCGGTACTGTCCATGAGCCGCTCCCACCGGCAAAGGTCCATGCACCGTGCTCAGACCTGCCCTCTTCCAAGGATGGTTCAAATTGTTTCTCCAGAGAGTTCTGACACTATCAAATGTTCTACCAGTTTGCCAACCCACCAGAAACCCACCTTTGACTTCAGAGATAAAGGGGATCATTCTCTTTTTAGCTGGTCTTTCCATTTGCGGCTCTCAGCCCTGGCCTGCACAGCGGATGGCCTGGCGCACTTCCGGATGATACAGAGGCCCTGTCCGGTGCTGTGCAGCCCTGGTGGGGGGAGTGTGGCCTTGGCAGCAGGCTGTAAGGAGTGTGGGGTTTATTCAGAGCGCAGCAGGCAGCCTCGGAAGGGCTATCGTCAGGGGAGTGTGCTGTGATCAGCCTTCTGTCTTAAGTTATCTAAGGGACTTCCCTGGTGGCGCAGTGGGAAAGAATCCATCTGCCAACGCAGAGGACACGGGTTCGAGCCCTGGTCCGGGAAGATCCTGCATGCCGAGGGGCAACTAAGCCCATACGCCTAGAGCCTGTGCTCCACAGCAAGAGAAGCCACCGCAATGAGAAGCCCGTGCACCACAATGAAGAGTAGCCCCCGCTCGCCGCAGCTAGAGAAAGCCCGCGCGCAGCAACGAAGACCCAGCGCAGCCAAAAAAAAAGCCTAGTTAGAGGTGATCATTCTGATGCCATTAGCCGACTCTTATCAGAACTGCCCCATTGTGTGGGTTGTGCCTTGGGTTGCAAGCTGGGGCAGTCGCGGGCATCTGGCCCTGGGGTTCTTTGAATCCTTAGTCAGTGCCCAGCTGCACTTCTTTCTAGGGGCAATGCTAGAGGATGGGGACTCAGGAAAATGGAGGGAGACTCTTCAAGATCACCGTTGCCTGGAGGTACCCAGGCTGTGCAGAAAGGCAAAATCGAGAGAGTGGGGCAAACACGGATGGAAACACAACACGGCTGGAAACTCAGCAACAAAGGAAGCAGAGAAGACGCAGTCTTCCCAGAGCTTGCTGGGGACGGTGGTATATTGAACTGAAAAACAGCTTAGGCACAGAGACACTCCTGCTGGTTGAGGCCACCCCAGGCCCACTCAGGCTCTGAATGGCTTCAGCCTGGCGCAACTGCCCATGCTCGCCATCCCCGTACAGAAAAATGGAACCCAGTGAAGCTGGGGATCTCCAGGCAGCAGCTCAGATGCTCTTCCATGCAATGTTTTGGGTTTTATTGTGTTATTTATTTACTAACTTATTTTTTTTTGTTTTTTGTTTTTATTTCGCTACGTGGGCCTCTCACTGTTGTGGCCTCTCCTGTTGCGGAGCACAGGCTCCAGACGTGCAGGCTCAGCGGCCATGGCTCACGGGCCCAGCCGCTGTGCAGCATGTGGGATCTTCCCAGACCGGGGCACAAACCTGTGTCCCCTGCATCGGCAGGCGGACTCTCAACCACTGCACCACCAGGGAAGCCCCTAACTTATTGGGTTTTTTTTGGCCACGTTGGGTCTTCATTGCTGCGTGCAGGCTTTCTCTAGCTGCAGCGAGCAGGGGCTATTCTTTGTTGCGGCGTGCAGGCTTCAGTAGTTGTGGCTCGCGGGCTCCAGAGCGCAGGCTCACTAGTCGTGGCACACAGGCTTAGGTGCTTCATGGCATGTGGGATCTTCCCAGATCAGGGTTTGAACCCGTGCCCCCTCATTGGCAGGAGGATTCTTAACCCCTGCACCACCAGGGAAGTCCCCTATTATGTTTTTATTAAATGAGTAATGTATTCTAGTTGAAAAAGTTTAAACAAAGTGAATATACAGGAAAAACACAAGTATGGCCTTTCACCCCCATCCTTCTGGTCTCTGCATTTAGACGCATGTTTATGTGCACATGCATTTTGAGGTTTTTTAAAAATAAAAATAGGATCCTATCCTACACTGTCTTGTTCTGAAACCTGTTTTCACGTAATTGTACCTTGAAGATGTTTTCTTGTCCGGGCGCGTTGGTGTGTTGCGTCCTCTGTGATGGCAGCGTTGCTATTTACCCATGTGCCGTCGTGCATTTACTGCGTCTCCTGCCTCCGGGCAGGCAGGTTATTTCCACGCTTCCTCGTTAGAAACCACGCTGTCTTGAACACCCTTGCACACACAAGTGTGTCCGTAGGAGAGACGCCTAGAAGTAGTGTTCCTTAGAGGGTTTGCACGTGTATATTTGTGTGTGTAAACACGTACACGCATGCACACACAGCTCCCTCAGCTTTCCTAAAAGCTTTCACCTGTTTGTACGTTTGCAACTGCATGACCACCCGCTTCCCAGCGTCCCCAGCAAGGCTTGGTCATGGCTCTCTCCCCTTTGGCCGGTTCGCATTCTCCTGATGACTAAATGAGCGGGACTCTCTCTGGGTGTGTTGGGTCCTTCTCTAGGACTCGTTCATTCCACAAATCATCCTTGAGCACTACTGTGTCATTGTCTCTACATGCTGGGTTACAGCCACGAACCAGACCCACATCAACATAACACGCCAAGTGACAGTGCAGAGTAGCGGGGGAGAGGTGGGAGGTGGGCGGTGGCAAGGAAGGCAGCACCGAGCGCGTCCCAGAAGAGGGAAGACCTGGAGGAGGAGGGCGAGAACCCGGCAGGAGATCCCTGCCGGCTTTGGGGTGAAGAGACAGTAACTGCAAAGGCCCCGGGACAGGCATTCGCCCAGCCCCCGCTGCGGAGCCCAAGGCAGGGAATGGAGTGAGGAAGGGGACGCCCAGTCGGGCATGGCCCGGGACAGCACTGTAACCATTTTACTCGGCGGTAGGTGAAAGCCTGGAGATTTTGGAGCGAAAGAGTGCCACAGTCGGGCTTGTTTTGTTAGCTGGGTTGCTCAGCGCTTGAGGACGGTAGCAGCAGGCTGGACACGGGAGGGCAGGTAGGGGGATTCAGGCGAGAGAAGACGGCGCCTGGGGTCACGAGGCCACCTCCCCAAGAGCAGGGGCTCTGTCTGCTACGTGGCACACAGTGTGGCTTGCACAAATAGCAGAATTACTGAGAAACCTAAAACCTGTTTCTGTTTCTTCTGTCACGTGCTCACTGTATCCCTTCCCTGTGTGCTGTTGGGCCGTAGCCGCTTTCTCGTGCGTTTGTAGGAGCCCTGCACACACGCTGGACATTTCATTCCCCGCCCCTCCCAGTCTGTCTGTCATGTAAGGGAGTCACATTTCGCAGTCTTTTCCTTAACGTATTTCTGCAGATGGTATTAGGATGGAATTTTATGCCACTTTAATGTTCTCTTTGCACCCCTACTGTCATAACCACTGTAGCTTTTGCCTGATGGGACGAGCCTGGGTGATGCTTTGGACGCAGCTATTTTTCTTATTGCCAATGTCATAAAAGTAATATTACCTCCACTTTCTATGAGAGAAGTGAATATGGACTATTACTCCTGTTTTTTCGAATTGAATCACAGAGGCATTCAACGGCTTTCTCACAGTCACATGCTGGTACTTTATAGAGTCAGGTATCAACCTGGGGCTTCCTGATTCTGAGGCCTCCTCCTCGGAGTTGGGTGAGGACAAGGTCTGGTGGGGATGAGCTTGGCGTTGGCAGGCCACTTTGACCTCACCCAAAAGGTTAAGTGGACCAGGCCCAATTCTAGGCACTGGGGTTAGGTTGGTAAAGATGACACTTCAGAGAGTGACAGGTACTGTAAAGAAACTAAAACAGTGACGCATGACTGGCGGTGACTTGAGTGAGACTTGAAGGAGGACTTGCGAGCAATCCAGGCGGTCTCAGTACAGCTGGAGGAGGTGAGGGTGAGGTGTAGCCCTGGTAAGGATTTGACTGAATGCAGAGGGAAGCCATGGAGGTGGGGAAATAATGGGATAACTTTGACGAGTTGCAGAGGAATCAAGTGGAAGCAGGGAGAACACATGGGAATGTGTCACGAGAGTCCAGGCAAGAGGTGATGGTGGCCAGACCTAGGACGGTCACAGTGGAGTGGAGAGAAGTGGAGTATCGAGCACATGTCTACAGGTAGAACCCAAAGGGTACATGGATGGATTAGGTGTGGAATGTAAGGGAAAGGGAGAAACCAGGGTGATGTGTTCGGTCCTGGTTTGAGCAGTGGGGTAGGGAATTGCACCATTTACAAAAGTGAAGACCAGAGAAGGAACAGAAGTTGGACAGGGAAATCAGAATTCCCATTTTGGCCACATTCAAGGTAGGAATGCCTGTCAAACATCCAAGTGGAAATGCCAGAAAGTCCAAGGGGTCCATTGACTCTGGAGCTTGCGGGCAGTCGGGGCTGAAGCGTAAATATGGGAATCCTTGGCATTCAGACGTATGTGATGCCGTGGGTCTGGACGAGATCCCACCTAGGCACTGTAGACAGAGACGAGGAGAGAAGCGAGGCCTTGGGACCCTCCACAGTTTAGTGGCCAAGCAGCAGAGTCCGGAGGAGCATCAGAAGAGGATGGAGATGCTGCTGGGGGGTCAGGGTGACCGCTGGCTTTGACAATGTGGAGGTAGCCAGAGGGGCTCGAGGCCAAGGAGGGCTTTAAGCTGAGAGATACCAGGACATGGTGACATTTGAAGGGACGGTGCAGGAGGGGGCAGGACAGGGCAGGGCCAAGTCCTTGAGAAAGTCCTGAGGGAACTGCCCCTGGGCCCTATGGAGGGCTTGGCCTCAAGTAGGAGCAGGGATAGGTGATCCTGTGTCACAGGGAGGAGAGGAGCCCCCCGGCTGCTTTCTGGGTGCCCTGCCAGGCAGAGCGTCCAGGATGGAGATGGTCTGAGAAGAGGGAAGGAATAAAATAGTCACTTCAGCGAGAGAGGGAGGGGCCAGGTGGGGAACTGGGGCAGGATGGTTGGGGCCTGCAGGGTTAGCCGTGAACCGAATATGCAGCCGGCCAGCCAGCCCCGTCGTGGGCTTTTCCTCTCTGGTCTGCTGCTCGTCTTAACCAGGGCAGGGCTTGGCCAGGCTTTGTGACCGGGGAGAGCAATGCGAGGGGGCGGGCAGGGATTAGCATGGAGATGTGATGAGGGCTGACCTGTGTGAAGGGGACTGAGAAGGGGTCAGCGGCAGGATTCAGAGAGGGGGTGTTGAGGAGGGCCTGGCAGAGGAGGTACTAGGGGGAGCGAGCAGGAGAACGATCCAGCCCCTTTGCAGAAGAGCCTTTCAGGTGCTGGTCCCCAACCTAGGACATGATGTACAGACCTCCTGAAATGTCAGCCGAGTCAGCTCAGGAGCCCCGGAAGCCCCACTCCGGGGAACAAGGAGCTGTAACTGAAGAGGCTCCCGGCCAGGCACCCGGTGCAGCCCCGTTAGCATCACGGCCATCTGTAACGATCAGAATCTCATCTTTCACGGTTTGTAGCCATGAGGTAATGAAAGCTGATGTGTCTGGGCTCACAGGCAGGCAGTGCAGTGTTTGTATGGACTTGTGCGATCTTCCTGGCAAAAAGGTAAAACGTATCTTTACTTTTTTAAATAGCATAATTTATCCCAGAGATACACATGCCCCCATCCACCTGTCACTTTCTGTACCTTCCCCCACAAGCTCGGCCACTCCCTGTAATCCAGGTTCCAAACACAAATGAAACCTGCTCTCGCTTCCCCCCTCTGATCGGTCATGGAGCCCTCGGCATGCTCTCTCTGCAACACCTTTGGATCATCATCCCACCCCTGCTGCGCTGCCCCTGCCCCATCTCGGGTCTGTCCTCAGGCTCTTTCTCCCAGAGGGGCTACACCAGCCCACAAGGCTCCCTGTCTCTGGGGCTCATCTCTGTCCTATGGCTCCCGGCCCCGTCAGGAGATCTTTAGAAGCGGTACCTTCAGATGCGGCCCGCAGTGAACGGACCTGTTATAATTACACATCGTCACTGTCACCACTGTTTTCCAGGCCACATCACCAACATCTGTGGCATTCCATGAACAGAATGCCTTGATTTAAAGGAACATCAGATTTCAAAGCAGGTTTATTTAGGAAGTAACCATTTTCATATTGAAAGATCCACTGTAAGAAATGCACATAGAAAATGACCTGAAAAATCTACACTCCTGCACTAACAGCGGTCGTCCGCGGAGGGCAGGATTACAGGCTAGCTCTGTTCCCTTCTTCACACCTGCGTGTATTGGTTCCATTTCCTCCCCTACCATGAGCCTGTGTCACTACTCTTTAACGTCTGTTAATGATGAGAGGGTTCTCTACATCCTCTGCTTCCCTGTTTACCATCATTTAACTTGTGCGTATTCAACTACCAGGCCAGAGCTTGGAGTAGAAAAATTTAAAGCTAAAATATTAAAAATCCGTCAGCAGAGAGCAGCAGTTACATCAGAGCACTATTGAAAGCACGTGCGAAGGATCTTGAGCATATAATACGGGATTTACTGAAATGGGGTTTGTGGTCACCTGGGGACAGATGCGCCCTCCGTAGTTCCAATTGTTTCCAAAGGTCAGACGGTCTGTGCTGAAGGCACAGCCTCTCAGATGAGTACCAGCGGCCCCAGCCTGACTGCGTGGTCTCTTGTGTCATCTAGTTGTGGGCTCTGGGGACAGACTGCATGTTCAAGACCAGCTTCTGCTCCTCGCTTGCTCAGGGGACCGCGGACAAGTGGCTTCTGCGCTTTGATGTCCCCAGCTGTGAAACCAGACTGGCGTGCACATTACATGAGAATTGGTATAATTTTTAGCCCAGGACCTGACAAGCAGTGGTCCCCTTTAATCTATCCAAAAGGGTTAAATCAGCAAGTGCTTTATTGGGGTCAGGAACTGTGAGGACCCAAAGAAGAACCAGACCAAGTCCTGCCTTCAGGGAACCCTTGGTACTGCCACGGCCATTTCTGGGTCACATCCAGATGGTGACACTCTTTAGACCCAGGTCAAACTGAGGGACAGGAAACAGGAAATGCCACAGAGGCCTCCTTCCTCAAATCCACAGGGTACAGCTCACAGAGAGAAATCTTCGTGGATGTTAGCAGAGTGACGGAGTGCGTGGGTAGAGGTGGGTCCCCATCGTGTGGTCCTGAGCCTGAAGATGTGCCTACGAGCCAAGTCAAAGGCTGACTAGCCTGGCGCACCTTGACTGATGGGGGGGGGGAGGGCAAGGCCTCCCCTCCCATCCCACAGACCGGAGGGCACGAGATGCAGGGTGTGCACATCCCGGAGGCAGTTCTCCCAACTCCTGCAAACACAGGCTTTGTCAGGGAGCCGGGTACAGGAGGATGGCAGCCACATCTTCTATAGAAGGCCGCTCAGTCCCAGCTGTGTTCCAGGGTCCAGCCCAGCAGCAGGCGTGGCCCCTGCAAAGCCACCCTCCCAGCTGCAGAAGGCAGCTCCCAGCAAATGGAATATTGACCGGCCCTTGAAAGCCACTTTACAAGTGAAATGAACAGCACATCTCTCCTCATGGTCATTTTCACTGAGGAGTGGTTGAGACCGGCGGATCAATTTCACCGGTGTGCTGGGGACGGAGACGCCATGGCAGCGTGCCCCAGAGGCTTATTAATAAAGGAACTGTCCCCCCGAGGCTCCTGGCAGGGGCCACCTCCACAGACACGGACTCCCCTGGCACCTTGATGGTAGCCAGCAGTGGGGAGAGAGTGTTTCTGAATGTGTCTGAGGAACGGAAGACCTGACAGGAGGAGGGGCTCCAAACATCCCTGCCAAATACCCGTCTCTCTTCCATCTCTATAGACTTTTAGGGCACCTGTTCCAGAAAGCCTAGTATGGTCTCTTCAGAGAAGGTTCCTTCCTCTGCCTTCCAGCCTCCTGCCCCCAGGTCAGACAGATGGAAGACTTGAGTTATGCTGCGGAAAGGAACGGGAGGTTTTGAGGTATATTTCTGTAGTTTTTAAAATCTTTGTAAAAGCCTCTATCCACTTCCCTTGATATATTGATGCCTCGGCCATCAAAGTTCTTAAGATTTTGGTGGCCAGACTCTGCCTGTGCCTCTGTTATTTCCGTGATCTAGGGGCCTTGAAAGAGCCAACTCTATTCCTATTTGTAACAGACTCAATAAATATGTGTTGAATGATACATGAGCAGTAGAAAGGACCGATATTATGCCCATTTCACAGATCAGAAAACTGAGTCTTGGGGAGGTTACAGATCTTCCTCAAAGGTCCTAAGGTGTCTAACTGAAGGCACAGAGGTTTTCTGACTTTGAATATGGAGCTTCTATTACTCCACACGGCCTCTGGAAGTCTATTTTTATGGTGGAAGTGGGGCCTTTCTTGCTCTCCACACTTCCCTTTTCTTGTCTGCAAAACTGGGGTAGACATACCTCCTGCATTAAAACAGAATCGGGTGGATCAGGAACGTAATTTTACCTTGCTCAGTGGTTCTGCTCCTGCCCAGATCCAGAGCCACCAGCCTGCTTTATTATAAAAACACAGGCCGGAGGAAAGAAGAGCTTCTCCGTGGCCTGATTCCTATCAATGGGGCTGGGTAAGAAACGGCACTATTCTCCTTTAAATCTCACTAGTGCACGAGGCCAACAAAGGCTGTGAGCAATGAGAATTTCAGCCTGAGGACACAGAAATGTGATGGCATGCGCGGTGGCAGCTGCAGTGAGCTTTGGTGTAAAAAAAATCAGTGGTCCTTATTTAAGGCTCTCCTTGCAACTGTGAGACCTTCCTGCTTCCCTGGAGCTGCATGTGCACAGCCCTGGGCTCTGCTGATGGACCTCAGTCCTGGGGTGCATGTGGCCTTGGCCCTGGCTCTCTCCTAGAGGGAAGGGACCGGGGAGAATCCCAGCTCTCTTTCCCATTCAGAGCAGGCCGCCATCCTTTTCTCCATCCACCCCGGACCCCTGTCACCTCCCAGTTTATACTTACCAACAATCCCATGCCTTCAGATACTACTGTCAAACCATGTGAAATTGCCGATACTAGACTTATTTTTTGTTGTTGTTTTTGTGGCAAGAGGATTTAACCTGAGACCTTCCGCCTTCACAAATTTTAAGTGTACAATACAGGACTGTTGACTGTAGGTACAGTGCTGTACAGCAGGTCTCTAGAGCTTATTCCTCTCTCTTTTAAATTTAAATTTTATATTGGAGTACAGTTGATTTACAATGTTGTGTTAGTTTCAGGTGTACAGCAAAGTGATTCAGTTATACATATAGCCATTCTTTTTCAGATTCTTTTCCCTTATTACAAAATATCGAGGATAGTTCCCTATGCTATACAGTAGGTCCTCGTTGATTATTTTATGTATATTGGGTTGGCCAAAAAGTACCTTCGGTTTTTTAGTAAAAATAAGACATTTTTCATTTTCACCAAGAACGTTATTGAGCAACGTATTCACCCTTTTGTTCTACTACTATCTGCCGTTTTTCAGGCAACTTCATAATTCCATCTTCCCAAAACTTTTTATCTTTTTGAGCAAAGAACTGTGCCAGGTGCCTTTTACAGTCTTCCAGGAAATTGAATTTTTTTCCATTAAGAGAATTTTGGAAAGGTGGAAATAAATGGAAGTTCGACGGTGCAATGTCTGGTGAATACGGCAGATGAATCAGAACTTCCCAGCCAAGCTGTAACAGTTTTTTGCCTGGTCATCAAAGAAACATGCGGTCTTGCGTTATCCTGATGGAAGATTATGCGTTTTCTGTTGACTAATTCCGGATGCCTTTCGTCGAGTGCTGCTTTCAGTTGGTTTAATTGGGAGCAGTACTTGTTGGAATTAATCGTTTGGTTTTCTGAAGGGAGGTCACAATAGAGGACTCCCTTCTAATCCTACCATATACATAGCATCACCTTCTTTGGATGAAGATCGGCCTTTGGTGTGGTTGGTGGTGGTTCATTTCACTTGCCCCACGATCTCTTCCGTTCCACATTATTGTACAGTATCCACTTTTCATCGCCTGTCACAATTTGTTTTAAAAATGGAACGTCTTTACGTTTCAGTAGAGAATTGCTTGTGGAAATATGTCAAGAAGGTTTTTTTTCACTGAACTTACGTGGAACC
Source organism: Delphinus delphis (assembly GCF_949987515.2). Classification (NCBI taxonomy): domain Eukaryota; kingdom Metazoa; phylum Chordata; class Mammalia; order Artiodactyla; family Delphinidae; genus Delphinus; species Delphinus delphis. The sequence goes on from NC_082697.1 coordinate 59,378,053, forward strand.
CAAACATCAAAGCGATTAACATAACCAAGCTGGTGCAGATGATTTTCAACGCTTGATTTGGGTATTTTGAGTATGTTGGCCATCTCTTGCGTGGTATAACGTTGATTGTTCTCAATTAGTGTCTTGATGTGATCACTATCAACTTCAACTGGTCTACCCAACCGTGGCGCATCATCCAGTGAGAAATCTCCAGCACAAAACTTCGCAGCCCACTTCTGACATGTTTCATCAGTCACAGCACCTTCTCCATACACTGCACAGATCTATTTTTGCATTTCAGTTGCGTTTTAACCTTTCTTGAGATAAAGCATAATATGCTGAAAATGATGTTTTCTTCCACCTTCAATATTAAAATGGCTACACAAAAATTCACCAATTTTGATAAGTGTTCATTTTTAAGTGCACGCTGATATGACAGCTGTCACACACAATCTCACAAAATTGTTTTGAATGAAGTTAAAGACAACTAAGCGCTACTAGAGCCATCTTACGGAAAAAAACCGAAGGAACCTTTTGGCCAACCCAATAGTCGTGTGTATCTGCTAATCCCAACCTCCTAATTTATCCCTCCCCCCAACATTTCCCCTTTGGTAACCAAAGTTTGTTTTCCAAGTCTGTGAGTCTGTTTCTGTTGTAAATAAGTTCATTTGTATCATTTCTTTTAGATTCCACATATAAGTGATATCATATGATATTTGTCTTTCTCTGTCTTACTTCACTTAGTATGATAATCTCCAGGTCCATCCATGTTGCTGCAAATGGCATTATTTCGTTCTTTTCTATGGCTAATATTCCATTGTGTATATATACCACATCTTCTTTAAACATTCCTCTGTCGATGGACATTTAGGTTGCTTCCATGTCTTGGCTATTGTAAATAGTGCTGCAGTGAACATTGGGGTGCGCGTGTCTTTTTGAATTATGGCTTTCTCTGGATATATGCCCAGGAGTGGGATTGCTGGATCATATGGTAGTTCTGTTTTTAGTTTTTTAAGGAACATCCATACTGTCCTCCATTGTGGTTGTACCAGTTTACATTCCCACCAACAGTGTAGGAGGGTCTCCAGCATTTATCGTTTGTAGGCTTTTTGGTGATGGCCGTTCTGACCAGTGCGAGGTGATACCTCATTGTAGTTTTGAATTGCATTTCTCTAATCATTAGCATTGCTGAGCCTCTTTTCATGTGCTTTTTGGCCATCTGTATATCTTCTTTGGAGAAATGTCTGTTTAGGTCTTCTGCCCATTTTTTGATTGGGTTTTTGTTTTTTGACAGAGTTGCATGAGCTAGCTGTTTGTAAATTTTGGAGATTAATCCTTTGTTGGTTGCTTCATTTTGTAGATATTTCCTCCCATTCTGTGGGTTGTCTTTTCATTTTGTTTATGGTTTCCTTTGCTGTGCAAAAGCTTTGAAGTTTAATTAGGTCCCAGTTGTTTGTTTTTATTTTGATTATTCTAGGAGGTGGATCCCAAAAGATACTGCTGCGATTTATGTCAAAGACTGTTCTGCCTATGTTTTCCTCTAGGAGGTTTATAGTATCCAGTCTTACATTTAGGTCCTTAATCCATTTTGAGTTTAGAACTTATTCATCTTACTCAACTGCAACATTATGCCTGTCAGTTAGTAACTCCCTACTTGCCCCTCCCCCTGCCTCTACTAACCACCATTCCAGGCTTTGGTTCTCCAAGTTTGACTCTTTCAGATGCCTCATATAAGTGGAATCATACAGTAGCTGTCCTTGTAACTGGCTTATTTCACCTAGCGTAGTGTCCTCAGCATTCATCCATGTTTTCACATATGTCAGAATTTCCTCTTTTTTTTAAAGGCTTGAATATTCCATTGTATGGATGGACCACATTTTTTATCCATTCACGGAGATTAGGTTATTTGCACATCTTCCCTGTTGTGAAGAGTGCTGCGGTGAACGTGAGGGTGCAGAGAGATTTCTTCCAGATCCTGATTTCCGTTCTTTTGGATACTTATTCTACCCTAGAAGCCTTGGCTCAAAGCCAGCAAGACACTTGCCTAAGGAAACGCAGCTGGTTAGTAGCTCCACGTGGGGTGAACTCTCCCGCCGTTGCCACAGCGCTGTGAGGGCCAAGCAATCATCATCCCCGTGTGGCAGGCAGTCCAGGGCACGAGGCTCAAGGGCAGCGAGCAGAGCCCGTTGGCGGGGGACCCGAGGGTGTCCTGGCTCAGAGGCCCCGCCCTCACCCGCTGCGCTGCTACCCACACAGGTGCCTTTGGTGAAACGAAATAAAATGCCAGGATCCTGGCCCCGCTGTCTCGTAACTGTCCCCTCGCGCCAGCCAGCCTCCCGCCTCTCCCGGGCCCTCCCAGGAGCCAGCTCTGGGGACCACGGGCTCTGGTCACTGTGGGCAGAGGTCCTCCTGGCCTCACACATCATGCCCAGTGATGACAGCAGCCACGGGCACAGGGGCAACTGGCTGGACCCCTGACCCCGGACAGTGTGAGGGGAGGCCAGCGGTTTACAATGACCTTTACACCTGAGCCCACCTGCACACTTGTAATCAACAGCCCCTCACAGGGGGGCAAAGATTCCTTCCAGCATCGTCTGCCCATCCTCTAAGCGGTGTTCGGGGATAGAGAGGCTTTTGGTAATGTGTTTGGGAAGAAGAGAGGGCCGTGGCGGCTTTGGGCCCATGGCCAGTGTCGTTCTGAAGGATGTACCCAGAGGACAAGGTCAGATGCTTCTCTTTCCTCCATGTACAGAAGATAAGCACACCCTGGCTCCCATGGGAGAAGGTGGTAATTAGAAGGATTTTTCACTTTATTACCTTACTGAGATGTCGTCCCAAATGGGAAATGAGGGACATCTCACTGAGCACAGTGTCTGGGTCCCTGAAAAGGCGTGAAGTGGCCATTTCAGGGCCCTCTGCGGGGACCATTCCTCTTTGGATATGATCCATTCCTTTGCTTATCTGGACTGGGCCTGGAGACAGCTGGTGGTGATCCTGGATCTGCCACTTACTAGCTGGTGGCTGTGTTCTCCCTGAGCCTCGGGGCTCAGCTCTAGCTGGGCTCTGTCTTCCCTTGCAGAGTCCTCTAGGACTTGCGCCCGGAAAGCCCTTGGCACAGAGCCTGATGCCACAGAGACAGTCAGGATGTGCGAACAACCTTTAACCTTTGTTTTTTAAAAGCACTTTAACCTTTGTTTTTTAAAAGCATTTTGTATCAGTGAGATATAATCAACGTTTTCTCTTATTTCTCTTTTATATTTTCTGTCAGCTGTGATCTCACCATTTAGAGGCAGTTATTATTCCATTACCAAGTCGTGTTGATTCTACTTTCTATTCAAATTTCAGTCTGTGGTAGACAAAATGACACCCCCCCCAAATTCTGCACCCTAACCCCTGGAACCTATAAATGTGTCCCCTTACATGGCAAAGGGGACTCAGTAGATTTAAGGATTGGGGCAGAGGGAAGATATCCAGGTGGGTCCGATGTGATCACAAAGGTCTTTATAAGAAGGAGGCAGGAGGGTCAGAGGGAAAGAGAGTTGAAGATGCTGCCCTGTTGGCTTTGAAGATGGAGGCAGAGGCCACGAGCCGAGGCAAGCAGGTGGCCTGCAGGGGCTGGGAAGGGCCAGGAAGGATTCTCCCTTAGAGCGTCCAGGAGGTACACCTTGAATGTAGCCTCATAAGACCATTTGGGACTTCTGGCCTCCAGAACTGTAAGGCAGCACAGCATGTTGTTTTGAGCCACCGAGTGTGTGGTAATGTGTTACAGCATCCGTGGGAAGTAAGACAAAGTCCACCACCTCTGCACTCACAGCCCCAACCCAGGCTTCTGCACGTGCCTGGAGCAGCAGCCTTGGCATCGGGACTTACAAGTGCAACCAGATCGTGGAGCCCCCGCCACCGAGAGCCCTCCAGCAGATGCCCTTCACCCTCCAGCTGCTCCCTCCCTGCCTCCCCCCGTGCTCCAGGTGCCCAGAGCCTCCTGGCCCCAAGCTTCACCCAGGCTGGCCCCCTACGCCCACTCTCGGGCACTTCCTGCCATGCCCCAGGCTCCCTGCTCAGGGAGGCTCTGGTGGCATTTGTAACCTAAGTCTTTGAACGTGTGATGTTTTTAACCCTCCTTCCGACTATGAGCTCCACGGGTCCTGGGAGAACCCGTTTTGTTCACCATTTATCCCAGTACCTTGCGCAGTGCTCGGCCCACATGGTTGCGCCAGGATTCACGGAGTAAACAAACGTACCCTGCAGGTGTGTTCTGTACACGGCGGGGTTACAGCCTCCCTACTGTGCTTTAACCTGTGTTGGAATCACACGTCCTCACGGGCTCATAAACGCACTCCCGTGCCCCTGTGCGTACTGGCTGCTGCTGTCTCGCGGTTACAGGTGTTTTTTCACCAGTATATCCAGTATCGGTGATGCTTGCGTTGGACGCACAAGTTGTTCCGTATTTTTGACTCTTTTACATACTGCTGTCGTAAACGCCCTTACAATTGGACCCTGGCAGACATAATTCCCTCTCCTGTGTTTGTGCATCTTTTATGACTTTAAGTGCAGTGTTCTCCCAAGCATTTTCTTTCTTGGACTTTGAAATGTGCCTTTGCTGGAAGATCAATGAAGACAGTGAGAAGACAGCCGGGGCCAGAACCGTCTTTCGTTGACTTAAAAGCGGGTCCAGAGCTGCGGCCCCAGAGCTGTGCTGGGCGCTGTTGACGGACAGGAAGTTCACACGACAACGTGGACGCCCCTCCCCATTTCTCCACGCCGCTCTTGCCACCCAGCCAGGCAGCAGCCATGCCCCGGAGGCCACTCCCACCGTCCACCCCACCCCCAGCCGCCCTGCCTGTAGCTATTTGCACTTGGAACCCTGACTTAACCTGATTCTCCCCGCTCTGTCTTACAGTGACGTCACCCCTCCCGGAGAACCGCTGACCAAGAACAGCCGGCCCAAAGTGGCTTCCCGCTTCCCCAAGCTGTCCCGAGGTCACCCCAGGGAGACACGCAACGTGGAGCCCCAGAGCGGCGACCTCTGACCTCGATGGCCACCCAGACTCGGGCCCTACGTGCTGCGCCAGCTGCCTCCACCCAGGCCACGGCAGCTGGCCCCTTCCACCTCGGAGGGACAACCCTGTCCCCCCGGTGAACCCCAGAGAGCACACCTTCCCCGCCGGTCCCGTGACACCCTGATTAAACTGGGCCGTGTGAGAGCAGGGCAGCTCCTCGCTGGACAGACGCAGACATGTGGGCCCTGCTCTCCCCGGGCCCTGCCCTGGGCCATGAGGGCCAGCTGTTCCCCTCCCTCCAGCTCAGGGGCCAGCAGGAGGGTTCATTGAGAAACTCCCTCTTAACTCTTGCCCACGTGGGAATTCGAATGACTGATTTGGGGTTTTTTTCCCCTGTTTAACGTAATTGCCTGCTACAACCTATGGACGTGAAGGGTTTGGGTGGAGGCTAGTTCCTTACTATGCACTCCCCACCAGTGGTCAGTAGACACCCTAGTTCTTGCCACCGTGCTCCAGGGAGACAGTCCCGTGGCCTTCGTGTGAAGGAGCCATTAGAGGGATGTGGAACTGTGGTTCTTGGAGAACTTCCCTACCTCCTTATGGTTGGTTCTGGAAGGACCAGCCCCTTTAGGAAACCTGAGGTCCCCTAGGCCCATGTGCACCTGGTCAGGCCAGCCAGCAGCAGCAACCCAGTGACCTGTATTGGAGAGCTCTGGGCTATCCAGGAGTCGGTGGCCTTGGCCTCGAAAGCCTAGAGGAGAGCCCTCAGGCTGTTAGAGACTCAGCTCCGGGAAGCATTCCAGAAGGTTCTGTGGACCTCGGGCTTTCAGACCTGGCCCCGGGGCTCCCAGGCACTCAGCGTGGCTCTCTGTGAACTTGGACACAAGTGTCCACTCTGCACAGATCATGATCATCCCCTAAAGACGAGGGTGTGCAACACAGCCTCTGTCAGCCAGCATGTTCTCAGCGGGAGCAGGGCCCTGTGTGCCCAAGACCAATCCCTCTGCCCCTCCCATTCAGAGCGGGGCCCCCTGGCAGCTCGCCCCATGGGACCAGAGCCATTTAGCCAGCTTTAACATCCAGAATCACGGAACTCTCTCCCACCCTGGGCAAGAGCCATCCTCAGCTGCTGATACAAAGAGAGGCGTTTTCTGGGGACAATAGCCGGTATAAATGTGTGTGAAAGGTGGTCGGTAGAAGGCTGACCACTCGTCAGCTTACAACTGGGTGAGCGGTGTGGGTAATCACTGAGCCTTTCCTAGATAGCGGAAAACTCAGGAAGGAATGGCCTGGAAGGTTTGTGTTGCGTGTTCCTCCCATCAGCCAAAAGGAATCATCAGAGCTGTTAAGCAGAGCTGAGATCATCTACGCACAGCCCTCCAGAGACTCGGAGGAGGCCCGAGTGACTTCTGAGGGAACATTCTGCCAGGTGAGCCAGGTCCAGGTGAGCGAAACAAGCCGGCTGTTCTCCGCAGATGGAGTGGGGAGTGTCTGGGGGCCCTGCTGTCAGCTCGTGGGGGTCAGAGGACCCGAGGGACCCTGTGTCCTAGAAAGGCAACATGGTTTCTCCCTTCCGCGTGTGTGCCGACGGAGCCACTGCACGTGCACTTTGTTGGAATCCCGAGTCCCACAGCGCTGCCTTCAACACAGAGCCCTCCTCGACCAGATCCTCCAGGACTGTCTGGAAGCTCCAGCTGCCCCAGACCCCAGCCCCCCGCATTTGGATCCCTCCACAGCAGTCAGTTTGACGCCAGCTGACAGGCTGCACAACCGGATCTGTTCCCAAGGTGTCTCCTCTCCGGTTGTACTAGACCCAGAATGGAACCGCTGCCCCGACACCCCCCAGGGCCAAGGGTTCCGATCAGCCAGCCTTTTCTGGCGCCTGACCCGAAACACATCTGAGTGCGAGTCTGGTCTCGCCTTCTCCAGCCACCCCACCAGGAGCCAGCTTTGACATTCTGTGCACGGAGTTTAAAAAAAAGAGCCAAAAACAAACAAAAAAAGGCATCCAATAGCTACGGCGGACAGATGCTGAGCTGGGAGATACAAATGCACTCGCAACCCGTATTTAAAAAGGAGAAACTCTGCCTCCCCATTTTTTTTTTTTTTTCTGTACGCGGGCCTCTCACTGTTGTGGCCTCTCCCGCCGCGGAGCACAGGCTCCGGATGCACAGGCTCAGCGGCCATGGCTCACGGGCCCAGCCGCTCCGCGGCATGTGGGATCTTCCCGGACTGGGGCACGAACCCGTGTCCCCTGCATCAGCAGGCGGACTCTCAACCACTGCGCCACCAGGGAAGCCCTGCCTCCCCATTTTTTAAAGCTTAATTATTCATGGAAAACTTGCCCTGTTCTCCCAAAATGTGGATTGTAAAAAGCATGTTCCTGGGGGCCCCACGGGGACCCTCCAGGCTGCTTGCTCTCTGTACCTCCATTTTCGTGATCCTGCAGAAACCCTGATCTTCAGTTGCTTTGATTTCAGCTCAGACATGCATGTGACATGCACATTACAGCACCTCCTCAAAGCCTTAACTTTGGAATCACATGGAATGTTCTGCAGTGATTAGTCCATCCAGCTGCTCAGAATACTCCTGCCCTGCTCTCCAGGGTGGTGGGATGGACTTAGAAGGGGCAGACTCCCCAGCTCCTAGAGAAGGAATAAAACACCGAGGTCCAGGCTGAGATCCGGGACAAATGCCAGCCCCTGAGGATGTGTCGTCATCTGCCCGTCAATCCACCTCCAATTCAGAGGGTGGGAAATGCCCTGGGACCCATTGGGGGGAAAGACAGCCTTTCAGAAAGGAGCAGTTGGCGTTGCTTCTCTCTCCTTGATCAAATTAGAAGATTGTTTGGAGCCTCCAAAGTCGGCGTCTGAGAGAGGAAGCCACCCCCCATTCTGAAAGGAACTGAAGGGCCCGTCTCTCAAGACGGCCTTGACCCTCTTGTACCCCACCTGTACGGGGAGGGAGAGGCCCCTCCAGGTCCCCTCTGCAAAGCCAGGCTGTCTGCTCAGGGGCGGCTTCAGCCAGAACGGGCCACAGCATCAACCGGGTCCATCTCTGCCATCTTGTTTGCTCCCTCCTTTTCCCCCAGATAAAGGAGACCCAGGAAAAGCAGGGCTGGGTAGAGACATCTCTCCTTAATAGAGAAAACCAAAGCTCCCAGAAGGGCGGTCCGAGGCTGGTGGAAACCTCGCCCAGAAGCAAGCTTTCCCAGCTCCTGCTGCAGCTGGTCTGGAATCCTGGCTTGAAACAGCCCAGCCTCTCTCCACAGGCCCTGGGCGAGGCGGCGGCTTTCCTGGAAAAGGCTGTTAAACCCCACGGTGGTCGCCTTTAACACCAGGCCCATCCAGGGGCTTCCTGGCTACAAAAGGCATCACCTGATTGACCTGTAGAGACAGTACCATCTTGGGAGACCTGGCAAGGGCGTGAAGGGTGAGGCGGAGGGACAGTGTTTGTGGACAAGGTCTGGTCACACAGCATGGGGCCTACTGAGCTGTGTTCTTTGATAACCGCTGGATTTTACGGGCTGTGCTGTGCCTTTAAAACAACAGAGGCAATCAGAGCTGTTTAAGTCTGTCCGTGGGACTGATAACACAGATGCAGCTACTGCCCAGAGGCAGCAGGCACCGGAGGCCCAAGAATTAATCCCCAGGTTCTGGGCTCAGAATCAGGAAACAGGAATGAAGACCCACCCGCCAGCCCAGCTGATCCGAAGCACTCCTAACACCTGAACTAGGGCTCTGCGGCCCGGGCGAGCCGGTGGCCTGCCCTCCTCTTTTTCTCCTGTTTCCTCAGGACACAGTTTGCCCACTGGAGGACCAGGTCACAGGGTTTCAGGCCTTGGTCCCCCACACCGCCTGCTCACCCTCACAGGGGGTGCCACCAGCTGGCCCCCTCACCTGGAGGCCAGGCCCTGACCTCGGGCCCCGGCAGACCTCCCCTAACCGGTCACGCCTGGCATCCTTCCTTCATCCCTCAGCCTGAAGTTGGTACCAGCGCCCATTCATGGGAGGTGCTCTCCCCCAAAGGGGGCACCTCGCCTGGCGTGTCACTGACAGTAAAGAACAGGCTGGATTCTCAGCCTCAAGCTGCGTGGGCATCCCCCAGGACCTGCAGAGAGGACCCTGCCTGGGAGCCTCAGATCGGCTAAGAGGCACCCTAGAAGGAGCACGCCCTGCTCGAGCTTCAACCCCAAAGGCAATAACTATCTTGACCCTGTCTCGGTGTTTCCCTCGGGACACTGCCACCCACACTGGACCTTCCCCCAGGCTGGGCGCTCCTGGCACGCAGGCATCTGCTCACGAGCAAGGCCTTTTGCAACGATCATTTTTCACAATATTGTGTATTGTTTCATTAAAGCTAACATTAAATGTTTGCTGTTCAGATTGGCTTCTGTGCTAATTTTGCACAGCTGTAGCACTGTATATTTTATCTAACATTCCCATGCCAAAAAATTCATTTTTCATGTTTCCCTAACACGTGGTCTTGATTACGTTTCCAAAATAAAACTTCGGCTACTGGATCGATAGAAGTGAGGGTGGAGCCTTGCCGATCTCCGTGCTCTGAGCAGAGCAGCTGTCGGCTCATCCCACAGTGACTGAAATGCCCCTGCCCAGTTCGTGGCGGGATTTCTGACCTTCCCTTCCGCCATGCCCATTGCCTGGATGGGTAGTTCTCAAGTCTGTTAAGGAGCCCTTACTTTCATCTCTGAATCCTAATAACCGCATTAAATGGGTTTCCTTATCTACCCAATCAGTTTAGGAAGAGAAGTGGAAAGAAAAATCTGGTTTCTCTAAAAGATGGTTGAGGCTATAGCAAGGATGAGCGACCCCACTCTAAGGACAAGCTGGACCCATGAGTGTTTCGAGGTCCAGGGATTCAGTTCTTACCGGCACATAAATGTTTTGCCATCATCACTGAAAACCACTAGCTGACCCGCCCAGGCTCCCCGTCTGCCCTCGAATCCCATCAGGTCTGCCTCCTGCTTTCATGAACCGCAAGGGAAGAAGCCATGCACCTCCAACGATTCTTTCCACCATCACCTGAGACCATACAAGGGGACGCCCTTGCAAAAACTGGGACTGAGGACATGGAAGGTTACAAAATGGGGGATCACACGTTTGCACCCAGAGTTGCTAGCCCCTCCAGAGAAGAGCTGGAGAACAGGCACAGCCAGGAGTGAGGGGGGGGTGGATTTTTTATTATCTAGGATTCATCCTAGAAAGAATGTCTCTGCCTCTGCAGCCTTAGTGGCACCATCCCTGGCATCGCCATTTGGTAGAACACTTTGCTTAACTCATCAGATGCTGACTTCTTGGAGGAGGGAGTCTTTTGACTACACGTGCCATGGTGACCCAGCCGGAGTCACCCCACGATCGGGTCCCAGTGAGCCGTCTGTCGCAGGGAACAAGGCGACAAATCTAGAGTCTAGTGTCTGGATGTGAGGCCTAGAAGCCCGCGGATTCGCTCTGAAACACATAGTATTATCTTAACTACCCTGTTCTGTTAAGGTTTACACGATAGAATTTTTAAACAAATGTGTTTAATTTTCTAAAATCTCTTGTATTAAAATTTTCTTTTGGAATAAGCTGTGGTAATTTTGTTACAAGCTGGTTAAGACACACCTCTTTACAACTGACAACATTAAAACAGTGACATTTTCTAAATTAGATACTCGGTTTATGGTCTCTCTGATTCTTTGTGTCCATTCTTTTTTCAGCAGTTGGGGATTAGGTGAACTTCCAATATACATGTTATAAAAACCTCCAGAAAGGTCCTTCACCATTGCACATGTTATCCTGAACAACAGGATCTGATTGGACGAACATCACTTGTATTTGAAGTGGAGCAAAATCCTATTTTGAGTTATTAGGCAGGTCTGTATTCATTGGAGATGCAGAATCAAAATTCTCTACAGAAGAAAAAAAGCCCCTCCTATTCATTCACTCAGAAACAGATAGTTATTGGGCACCTACTATATACCATCATGCGAGGCACTGGGCATGCAGCAGTGACCAAGACAGAAAAGACCCCTGCCATTTTGGACTCACATTCCAAGTAAGGCAGATGGACAATTACATGTATATTTCTTCCTATCTATCTCTCCATCCACCTGTCTGTCTGTACACACACACACTTCTTAAAGTCAGCCGTCCGGATAATTACAGACCACAGTAAGTACCATGAAGGAATAAGCAGGGCTTGGAGAAAGGATCTCCTGTGAACAGTCCAGGCCAGGCTTTCTCACCCTCGGCACTGCTGACATCTGGGGCTGGACAATTCTGTGTCAAGGGAACTGTCCTGTCACTGTAAGATGGTCAGCAGCCCTGGCCTCTAACACCAAATGCCCCTAGAACCCTTTCCGTACTGACAACCAGAAATGCCTCCAGGTTCGACCACACGTCCCGGAGTGAGGAATGGTCCCCCCTTGAGAACCATGAGGCTAGACCAAGGGGTTCTCTTGGCAGGTGTGACATGTAAGCTGTGACCTAAAGGATAAGAAAGAAATACTACACTGTCCCCTGCTCCCTACCCCAAATTTACATTGGCTTAAAAATCCATACCCTATAGCAAGGTACTTAACCTTTTTAAGCAGGATGATGAGAGCCTAGGCATAAGGTCAGTACATAAAAGTCATACCCGCAAATCCCAGGGAGATTCTGCTCAGGGCCCCACGAAGGGTGCACTGCAGACTGCTGAGCCCAGTGCTGTGGAAAGGGCACCCCAGGGCTGATGAAACAGGAGAAGGGGTGGGGCCAACTCTGGACTTTGAGGGCACATTCATGGATCGCACTGCGTCCTGTGCCCTACAGCCTCCAGGTTACTTAACCCTGTGCCAACCCAGTGTATCCTGTATTTGAACATACGAGAAAACTACACACAGGTTGAGGGCTGGCCCGAGGTCCCCCAGCCTCAAGGTAGAAAAGAAACAGAGGACCCCAATAAAGATGTTAAAAAAAAAGAAAAGAAACAGAGGACTGTTTCCACCGTGCCCACAGCCTGGACCGTCTTGGCCACACTCTAATCTGTTCTGGTCTCCCCTCCCTCGCTCCCAGTACGGAACAAACTCCCCGATAATCCTCAACCTCTCCTCCCAGCTTCCCAGCCATCTCCAAGCATGGCTATCTCCCAAGGGCCCTATTCACTCGAGCTCCCCCAAGGAAGCTGTTTTATTCTCCCTCAATCCATATTCCCAATTCTCAATTTCCCTGCTTCAAACCACTTTGCCTCCTTAAAAACATCAGTTCCTTTGACGCTCATGCCATTCACCTGTAACACTCTCTATGCCTACGCTTGGACTTGTATATTGACCTCCAAGCTGCTCACTCACTGATGATTAATGCCTCACTCATCAGGGGCCCCTCCATCCCCTCCAGCCACACCCCACATCTCGCTTCTCTGAGCTGCTTCCTCTCCAGAGGCTATTCCTCTGTGCCACTTGCAGCCCTTCTAGGCCAACGCGGCGTCCATCACTGCACCACCTCTGTAATCTTGACGTCAGATTCTCTGCTCTGATCCACTCTGTCCCCCCAGCACTTTGCTCTAGTGCCCTCACAGCAACAACTGTTCAAATTTTTCAGGCCTGCAATCTGTCATTTTTAAAAACCTGTCCTCCTCACATACTCTTGCCAAGCACCCCATCCCAGCGCTGGTTCTGTGGGCCATGACGATCATCGCTCCCTTCGGGGACATCCGTGAGTCCCCTGCCCCTCTTTCACACTTGCTTGGCAAAAACCCAGCCCTAGTCAAGCCCAACTGACAAGCTAGTCTAAAAGCCGGTATTACTTGTAACTTTGGTTTGTAACTCCACATTTTGTTTTCTTCATAATTTAAGAAACTAATGCATTTTAAAAAATTATTTATGTTTGGGAGCACACAATGTACAAAGATGTATAAAGGGGTGGGGATGGAGCTGTAAAGGAGCAGGGATTTTTTTGTTACTAAAGTTAAGCTGATGTAAACTCAAATCATTATTCAAAGTAACTTTAGGTTGTTAAATGTAATCCTCATGGTAATCACAAAGAAAACAGCTATAGAGTATACACAGAAGGAGATGGAAAGGAACAGTTCATGCGAAAAACTAAACACCAAAGACAGCAATGCATGGAATAAGGGACAAAAAAGCTAGAAGGCATATAGAAAATGAATAGCAATGACAGAATAAGTCCCTCCTTATCAGTAATTAAATTTAAATGGATTAAACCAAGACAAAGATTGGGAGAATGAATAAAAACACATGATTCAACTATATTTTGTCTAAAAGAGATTCACTTTAGATCTAAAACCACAAATAGATTTAAAGTGAAAGTATGGAAAAAGATATTCCATGCAAGTAGTAACCAAAAGAGGAGTGGCTATACGATATCAGACAAAATAGATTTTAATGAAAGTTTCAATACAGGAAGAAGATATAACAGTTATAAACATTTATGCACCTAATAATAATTATCAAAAAATAGAAAGCAAAAACTTACAGAATTGAACAGAGAAACAGACAGTTCTACAATTATAGCTGGTGACCTCGATAACCCACTCTCAATAATGGACAGAACGACCAGACAGAAGATAAGCAAGGAAACAGAGGATTTAACACAATAAGCCAACTAAATCTAACAGACATACACAGAGCACTCTACCCAATAGTAGCAGCATTTACATGCTTCTGAAGTGCACATGGGACATTTTCCAGGACAGACCATATGTTAGGCCACAAGTCTCAACAGATTCTAAAAGATAGATTTCATACAAAGTGTCCTCTCCAACCTGATGGGATAAAATTAGAAATCAATAACAGAAGGAAAATGGAAAAATCACAGATTTGTGAAAAACAGTACAAACAACCAATGGATCAAAGAAATCACAAGGGAAATTAGAAAATACTACAAGACAAATGAAAATGAAAACACGACATACCAAAACCTATGGGATGCAGCAAAAGCAATGCCAAAGGAGAAATTTATAGCTATAAATGCCTATATTAAAAAACTGGAAAGACCTAAATCAGCACTGTAATCTTACAACTTCAGGAACTAGAAAAAGAACAAACTAAACTCAAAGTTAACGGAAGGAAGGAAATAATAAAATTAGAGCAGAAATAAAACAGAGAGTGGAAAAGCAACAGAGAAAATTAATGAAAGTTGTTGAAATGTATCAACAAAATTGAAAAACTTTAGCTAGATGGACCAACGAAAAAAGAAGTTGTTTCGATTTACTAAAATCAGAAATGAAAATGGGGACACTACTACTGATTCTATAGAAATAAAAGGATTATGAGTACCATGAACAATTTTATGCCAACAAGTTGGATAACCTAGGTGAAATGGACAAATTTCTAGAAACACAAAACCTACCAAGACTGGATCAAAGAAATAGAAAATCTGAATAAACTTATGTATAACTAGTAAGAAGGTTGAATTAGTAATCAGTCTCTGCAGAAAGGAAAGTTCTGGACCTGATGACTTCACTGGTGAATTCTGCCAAACATTTAAAGAACTAATGCCAATCCTCAAACTTTTCCAAAAAATTGAAGAAGAGGGACTTCTCACTCATTCTATGAGGGCAGTATTACTCTGATACAAAGGCAGACAAAACAACTACAAAATAAAACTACAAACAATATCCCTGGTGAACACTGATGCAAAAATCCTCAACAAAACACTAACAAAGAATTCAGAAGCATATTAAAAATATTATACACCATGACCAAGTGGGATTTATTCCTGGAATGCAAAGATGGTTCAGCAGGTGAAAATTGATTAATATGCCACACAAACAGAATGAAAGGGGAAAAAACCCACTTGATCATCTCAATAGATGCAGAAAAGGCATTTGACAAAATTCAACACCCTTTCATAACAAAAACACTCAACAAACTAGGAATAGAAGGAACATACCTCAACATAATAAAAACCATATATTAAAAAAAAACCACAGCAAACACCACATATATTCAGCAGTGAAAGACTGAAAACATTTCCTCTAAGAACAGGAACAAGATGAGGGTGTCCACTTTTGCCACTTCTATTCAAACATAGTACTGGAAGTTCTAACCAGAGCAATTAGGCAAGAAATAAAAAGCATGCAAATTGAAAAGGAAGAAGTAAAATCCTCTCTATTCATAGATGATAGGATCTTATATATAGAAAACCTTAAAGATTCTGCAAAACAAAACAAACAAAGACCCCACAACTGTTAGAGATAATAAACAATTTCAGCAAAGTAGCAGGGTACAAAGTCAGCACACAAAAATCAGTTGCATTTCTGTACATTAACAATGAATAAACTGAAAGGAAAATTATGAAAACAGTTCAACTCACAATAGCATCAAAAAGAATACTTAGGTATTAACCAAAGAGGTAAAAGACTTGTACAATAAACTATAAAACATTGCTGAAAGAAATTAGATAAGACATAAATAAATGGAAACACATACCATGTGTAATCTTCATGGATTAGAAGGTTTAATATTGTTAAGATGTCACTACCCAAAGTGATTGACTAATGAATGCAATCCCTATCAAAATCCCAATCATCTTTTTTTTTTTTTCCAGAAATAGAAAAAATCCATTTTAAAATTCATATGGAAGCTCAGGGGACCCAAAATAGCTAAAACAATCTTGAAAAGGAAGAACAAGTCTGGAAGACTCATTTCTTGATTTCAAAACTTTTAACAAAGGTACGGTCATCAAAACAGTGTGGCAGTGGGAATTTCCTGGCAATCCAGTGGTTAAGACTTTGCCTTCCAACGTGGGAGGTGCAGGTTCAACCCTTGGTTGGGGAGCTAGGATCCCACATGTTCACAGCCAAAGGGCCAAAACATAAAACAGAAGCAATATTGTAACAAATTCAATAAAGACTTTAAAAATGGTCCACATCAAAAAAAAGTCTTAAAAAAAAAAAAACAGTGTGGTAGTGGCATGAAGAAAGACACACAGACACAGAGAATAGAATAGAGAACCCAGAAATAAACCCTTGCATATATGGCCAAATGATTCATTGATAAGGGTATCAAGAGCATTTGATGGGGAAAGGACAGTCTTTTAACAAATGGGAAAACTGGTTGTCCATGTAGAAAAGGAAGTTGGGGCCTTACATAACACCGTATACTAAAATTATCTCAAAAGGGATCAAAAACCTAAATAAATGTATAAAACTCTTAGAAGAAAACACAGGGGGAAGGCTTCACAACACTGGATTTGACAGTGATTTCTTGAATATGACACCAAAGGCACAAGCAACAAAAGAAAAGATAGATTCAATTTATCAGAAATTTTTAAATTTTGGACATCATAAGACAGTATCAACAGAGTAAAAAAGCAGCTCAGAGGATGGAAGAAAATACTGGCAAATAAAATTTGTGATAAGGGATTAATACCCAGAATATGTAGAGAACTCAAAACTCAACAACAACAACAAAAAAACCCAATTCGAAAATGGTCAAAGGACTTGAATAGACAGTTATCCTAAGATATACAAAGAGCATGTGACCAAAAGCACATGAAAAGATGCTCAACACCGGTAATCATTACAGAAATGCAAATCAAAACTGTAATGAGATAACACCTCATACGCATTTGGATGGCTACCATTTTATTTTATTTTTTAAATTTTTTTAATTTTTAAATTTTATTTATTTTTGGTTGCATTGGGTCTTCATTGCTGCATGCAGGCTTTCTCTAGTTGCAGCGAGCAGGGGCTACTCTTCGTTGTGGTGCACGGGCTTCTCATTGCAGTGGCTTCTCTTGTTGCGAAGCACAGGCTCTAGGCACGTGGGCTTCAGTAGTTGCGGCACATGGGCTCAGTAGTTGTGAAGGCTCTAGAGCACAGGCTCAGTAGTTGTGGTGCACGGGCTTAGTTGCTCCGCAGCATGTGGGATATTTCTGGACCAGGGGTCGAACCCGTGTCCCCTGCATCGGCAGGCGGGTTCTTAACCACTGTGCCACCAGGGAAGTCCTGCCGGGTGTACACTTGTTTCTCATTTTCTCTGCTCTGACCCCACTGCTCTGCCAAGACGCCCCTGGCACGTTTCAGGAGCAAGAACGTTTTGTAAAGCAAGTGCACTAGCACATCTCCACATCCGCCACCTTAACTTATTTAAAATCCTCACAATCCCACGAGGTGGAGATAACAGATCATCCCCATTCTACCCCGTGGGGAAGGGAAGCGCTTTGCAAACCCAAACACTCTGAAGAAGCTCAACAAAGATCCTGGAAGGACAGGGATTGAGACGCAGGCAGATGCTCACCCCTCTGCAGCCTCAGTCTACCTGTCAGGTGGGAACAATCTTGTTCACCTCACAAGGTGGACGGGAGAACCCAGAGAGAGGACAGTTACAGAGCATGAGCGTACAGCAGGTGCTCAATAAATGGTCCTCACCCCCCCTTGCTGTGGAGACTGGGTAGCCCCATTACAGCCTCCCATGGAGGAAACAGGCCCAGAGAGGTATGGCAACGTGCCCAAGGCCGCACAGCACTGAAGGCCAACTTAAACAGAAGCACAATATGCTTGTGGGGGAGGGGCTGCTGTGCCCAAGCCTCTCCTTTGCCTGGACTCCCTCCCCGAGGATTGTGGGCGTGTGGAAATGAGCAGATCCACCTCGATGTGTCTTTTCCAGAAAAAATAATAATAATAATAATTTCCTCTCATGTCACACCGCTATTCTGTGACCGTTCTGGCTTCTGCATCATCTGTCCCCCTGCCGTGTCCCCTGCTCTGTTTCCTTTCTCTTGCTGTTTCCTAGGCACAGTATTTATCATGTCGTGTTCCTTGTCTTCATGTAATCAGTTTTCCGGGAAACAGCTAAGTGATGGATCCAGTAGAGGTCCGGTGTGCGCAGGTTTTGTAATTTGCACAACCCCCGGGGTGGCCTGACTAGCTGTCACCTGGGACACTGGCTGGGGCTGAGGTTCAGAGAGGCCACCTTCCGCCTCAGGGACGTCCACATCGTCCCCATCACTCTGGGGGACGGGGCACCTTTTGTGATGAGAACGGGGCCACCCGAGGCCGACAGCCCCGGGGGGCCGGATCCTGGCCCCTCCAGTCCACGACGGGCTTCTTGCACTAAGCGTGATGCTTTCAAGGTTCATCTCTATTGTGGCGCGTGTCAGTACTTCATTCCCTTTTATGTCTGAATAGTATTTCATTGTATGGATAAACCACATTTTATTTACCTACTGTTACTTTTTGTGGCTTTGTGGGCTCTTCAGTGCTGCCAGCGTCTGGCCCTCAGCTCCTGGTTCCCCGTGAGTGATGCTCCGACACCCCCCGCCCTCAGTATCCTAGTGGGTCTCACATTTGATGGTACATTGCCATCACACAGATGTTAAAACCCAGTCGCTGGGCCACCCCCAGAACTGCTGCTGCTGGACGGCTGGCTAAGGCTTGAGAACGTGCATTTCTAATGGGCTCCCAGGCAACGCCCCTTCCCCCAGTCTGGGGACCACCCTGGAGGACCTGGGCAGCAGAGGTCACAGCAGCGGTGACAGGCAAAGAAGTATTAGGCGCAAACAGCTACTGAATGACTGCGAGATTCTGGGCCCTGAATGGAGTCCTTCACATAAATATCTCATCACTCCTCACCCCAACCTTATAAGGCAGGCGCTGTTACTAGCCCCATCTCACAGATGAGCAAACCGAGGCCCAGGGAGATTAAATGGCCTTGCTGCCGAGTCTAGGAATATCTGTACTGGGGACTTCACAGCCTTCCCAAACCAGTGGGGAGGCAGGCATCTGGGTAGAAGGGCACTCATGGCTCCTCCCACAAGGGCAAATGTTCCAAGACAATGGGCCGCAGGTCACCCCACTGGTGAGAGCCTAGGGCAGGACTGAAACCCAGGCCTGGAGTCTCCGAAGGTTGTGTTTGTATCTGGAGACGTAAGGATAGTCCCACGAATCCTCTCTGTGCCTCATCCTCTCCCCACCTCCCCTCATCCCTTCTACTCCTCTCCATCCACCTTCTTCATTGTCCCATGGCTCAAGCGTGCTAAGCCCTTACCTACCCCAGTCCCTTTGCACATGCTGGTCCCCCCCGCCTGGATTGCTCTTCCTGCCTTTTCTGCCTGGCTCACTCATTCTTTGGGTCCAACTTGAACATCACTTCCCCAGAGAAGCCTTTCCTGACCTCCTGGTCTACCATTATTTCCAGTCTCTCATAAACTGTGTAGTATATATCAATACTTAAACATTTATTTGTGAGTTTGCTTACTTATGATAGCAGCTGCCCCTGCTCTAGAGGGAATGGACCATGTTGGTTTTATGCACCATTGCACCCCCGTTGCTGGAACGTAGTAGACACTCAGATATTTGTTCAGTCAATGAAGAGTGAAGTGAAGGATCACTCACTTTTAGGACTCTTCTCCGTATCTCCTGGTTACAAGGAACAATTATCTACCTTCATCTATGAGACTTCTCTGAAAAGCCGGCCAAGATGCTGAGTGGACCTTGGCCCTAACTGTAATAGCCCAGAGAGTAAAGGCTCGGACTTAAGCCTTATCGATCACTGCATCCCAGCTCATGCCAGGCCCCCAAGCAGATGCTCTGCGAATGGGGGTGATGTGTTGGTCTTCTCAGGTTCACCCATCTTTAAACACCCCACCCAGATGGCTATGAACCCTGAACTAGGGACGGGGTGCATGTGGGCCCCAAACACATCACTGGGACCATGAGACATCAGTCTACCCTCATCCCCGAGGGGCACTCCACAGACTTTCTCCAAGGATGGGGCTCCCTGTATTCTGTGCTGGGGGATCCTGTGTCTGCCAGAGAGCAGGTCTCTTGAAAATTTTTTTGTGGTTCCCTAACACTGACTAGGAAGAGGAATGCAAAACCTGGATCACCCAGAGGCCGACAATTTTCTGATGCTGAATATTGTAAGAGCTTTTTCATTCTTTACAAAACAGAAGTGTTTCCCTGTCCCACTTGAAATGAATTAGGTGAATTTGAGTGGGTTGTTTTGTCAAGTTACATCAACACGTGGACAATAATTCTGACTTATCTCTGCAGTACAACTACAATGTCTTAAAGCCCACCTTTTTGTTGTTATTACAATAACTTGCATTTCTGTGTCTGTTTGAAGATTCACAAATGCTGCTGGGACTTCCGTCTCTACATTTTGAAACCTCTCAGCATTAAGACTCAAGAATGGGTACTGGCTTCCTCTTTTCTGAGGATGTTACCCATTGCTTACTGTCTCTACACTCACGATACCCCAGTTTACATTCAGGTCCCACGGGAACGTCTAATGGGCATCTCCAACTAAATATGCCCCAAATGGAACTCCTGAGGCCTCCCCAAACTTGCCCCTTCTCCTTTCCCCTGTGTAGGTGAAGGGCGCCTCTCCCCGGGCTGTTCAACCTGCAACTTGAATCACGCGACTTCTCTTCCGTCACCCTCTTCCCACTACATTCGATCCATCAGCAAGTCCCTTCTACTCTGCCTTCAAATTCTATTCATACTGGTTGTTTCATGTCCGCCCCAAATTCATGTCTACCTGAATCTCAGAATGTGGCCTTACTTGGAAATGGGCTCTTCACAGATGTAATTAGTTATTAAGATGAGGTTACTGAAGTCGGGTATCCTAACTCCAATGACTAGTGTCCTTATAAAAAGAAGAGAAGACACACAGAGACAAAGCCTGTGTGAAGATGGATGAAGAGATTGGAGTGATGCAGCTACAGGCCAGGGAACACCAAGGATGGATGGCCACCACCAGAAGCTGGAGGACGCAGGAAAGGACCCTTCCCTAGAGCCTTCAGCTGGAGCGTGGCCCTGCCAGAACCTTGATTTGGGACTTGCAGCCTCTAGGATTATTGGAAAATAAGTTTCTGTTATTTTAAGCCATAAAGTTTGTAGTAATTTGTTACAGCAGTCACAGGAAAGTAACACACTACCCAAATCTATCTGCTTCTGCCATCACTCCCTCCAGGTTACCATCACCCTCACCTGGAGACCCAGCAGCCTGCCAGCTGGTCTCTGTTCTATTCCCACATGCATATGTACATATGTATACACACATATACACGTACATATATATACACACAATACATACAAATTATATATAAGTAGGTATGTATATGCCATGTGTGTAATATACACTAGCGTATCACGTGTATATTACACCTGATAAGATAGAGTATTTCCTTCTTCCCAGAAAGTTCTCTCCTATGGATGCAACTAGAGATTATCATACTAAGTGAAATAAGTCAGAAAGAGAAAGGCAAATACCATATGATATCACTTACATGTGGAATCTAAAACATGGCACAAATGAACCTATCTAGGAAACGGAAACAGACTCACTGACGGAGAACAGACTTGTGGTTGTCAAGGGGGAGGGGGGAGGGGAAGGGATGGACTGGGAGTTTGGGGTTGGTAGCTGCAAACTATTATATATACAACGATGAACAACAAGGTCCTACTGTACAGCACAAGGAACTATATCCAATCTCCTGGGATAAACCATAATGGAAAAGAATATAAAAAAGAATGTACATGTGTGCATAACTGAGTCACTTTGCTGTACAGCAGAAATTAACACAACATTGTAAATCAACTATATATTAATTTTTTTTAAAAGTCTAAAAAAAAAAGGAAGTTCTCTCCTGCCCCTTTCCAGTTAATTCCCGCCCTAACCCGCCAAGCACCCAGTTTCTGGTTTCTATCACCGTAGATTAGTTTGCCTATTACTTGGCATCATATAAATCAAATCGTATAGTATGTACTCATTGTATCCGGCTTCTTTTACTTGGCATAATCTTTGGGAGACGCATCCATGGTTCTGTGGATATCAATAATTTAGTCTCTTATTGCTGAGTTATTCCACTGGATCAAATAATGTTTTAAGAATACAATCAGATGTCATCCCTGTGTTTAAAACTCACTCACAGCTCTCCGTGGGCTTAGGTTGAAATGCAATCCCTGACTGTGGCCCTGAGTCCCGCTGACCACGCTGATCCTATGACTTGGCATGACCTGCCCTGTGGCCTCCTTCCTCTACCTCAGATATGCCCACCTCACCCTGGACTCTTAGTCTGATGCTCACATCTCTGAATCTTTCTCATTCTCTGTTCTCAAGTCATGTGTCTTCTTCTCAGAGCAGCCATCCCTGGCCATCCTGTTGCAAAACAGCATCACACATACCCCCCACCATGTTCTATTTTATTCTGAATTATCTTACCATTTGCTTGTACGTGACTAGTCCACCCCTACTCCACAAGCTCAGCCTTGCTCACCATTACAATCTCAGCCCCTAGAGTAACTCCCCAGCATAGTGGGATATTATTCAATATTTGTTGAATAAATGAAGTGATTTGCAAGAAAGTTCACATAGAGGTTATGTTTTCTGTTATTCATTAGAGCTATTCATTGATATCCCTGGTTCCCTTCTTCTGGACACTCTTTGATGTTAGGCATAGCCGTGTGACTTGCTTTGGCCTGTGAAATTTGAAAGGAAGTGATACGTGTCTATTCCAGGTAGAAGCTTGCATGGTTGGTGCATGATTCCCCTCCCTTCCCTCTGTGATGGTGCAAATTTGTGTTGAGAGAGACCCTCTACTGGCCTGGGCAACAGGGTAGCTCCAATGACCAGCACCCTCTTGCTGACCTCTACTGAACACATATTATGAACAAGAAATAAACTTGTATGAAGACAATGACATTGGGGGATGTTTGTTACTGCAGCATAACCTAACCTGTCGTATCCTGACTTGCTCTCTTCTCCAATGCGTTCTCCACATTCCTCTCCTCCCACTCACTCTTTTTTTCTTTTTAGAAACAGGTTTTGTTTTTTTTTTTTAAAACAAGTTCTTTATTTATTTATTTATTTTCGGCTGCATTGGGTCTTCGTTGCTGTGTGCAGTCTTTCTCTAGTTGCAGCAAGCAGGGGCTACTCTTCGTTGTGGTATGTGGGCTTCTCATTGCAGAGCATGGGCTCTAGGCACACCGGCTTCAGTA
Source organism: Delphinus delphis (assembly GCF_949987515.2). Lineage (NCBI taxonomy): Eukaryota > Metazoa > Chordata > Mammalia > Artiodactyla > Delphinidae > Delphinus > Delphinus delphis. Next base: position 59,400,981 of record NC_082697.1, read on the forward strand.
GTTGTGGCATGTGGGCTCAGTAGTTGTGGCTCACGGGCTCTAGAGCACAGGCTCAGTAGTTGTGGCGCATGGGCTTAGTTGCTCTGCAGCATGTGGGATCTTCCCGGACCAGGGATTGAACCCGTGCCCCCTGCATTGGCAGGAGGATTCTTAACCACTGCACCACCAGGGAAGCCCCCCACTCACTCTTGAGCCCCTCTGATCTAGCATTTCTCGGCCTCTGACCTCAAATGACTCTGTTAAGATTGCCAATGACCTCCCCATGGTGAAACCCGATGGTCAAATCTTGGTTCTCATGTGACTTGACCATTACAGCATCTGATCATTCTCTCCTTGTAACCTTTTCTTCACTTGGGAGACAGGATGCCACACCTTCCTGGCTTCCACCCTACTTCTCTGGATACTCTCGTCCGTTCTCTCTTGCTGGTTCCTCCTCATCCCCCCCCCCCACTTCTTCCTACAGAGCACCCCAGGGCTTGGTCCCAGACCTCTCCCCGCCACTTATGAGTGACTGCATCAGTCTCCTGGCTGCCCCACACTGATGACCCCCAGATGTATGTCTGTCATCCATGCTGCTCCCTGATCCCCAGCCTGTATTTTCACCTGCTCACTTGACAGCTCCACGTGGCATCTCATCAACATCTCAAACTTAACACGTCCAAACAGAGCTCCTGACCATCCCCGCGAGCCTGCTGCATCCCTAACTGTTCCTTCCCAGGGTCCCTGAATAACTACAATGAGCAGGCCAGAAACTCTGGACTCATCTTTCAGTCCCTTTTTCCCCCCCACGCCTCACACATCCTGTTTATTAGCAATTCCTGTCAAAATATATCCAGGGTCCTACCTCTTCCCACAACCTCCTTGGCTACCACCTTGCTTCAAGCCACCTGCCCCTCTCACCTGGATTATTGCGTTAGCCTCATAACTGCCCCGGCTCTCACCCTTGCCCCCATACTGATGATTCTCAACCCAACAGCCTAAAAAAATCCATCAGAAAATGTCACTTTTTCTTACATCCCTCCAGTTTCTCCCCATTTCTCTCACAATAAAACCTACCCTGTTCTAGAATCACAGATGTAGAAAACAAACTTATGGTTACCAGGGAGAAAGGGGGAGTAGAGGGGTAAATTGGGAGCTTGGGATGGACATATACACACTACTGTATCTAAAATAGATAACTAATAAGGACCCACTGTATAGCCCAGGGAACTCTACTCAATACTCTGTAACGACCTATATGGGAAAAGAATCTAAAAAAAGAGTGGATATATGTATACATATCACTGATTCACACCTGAAACTAATCCAACATTGTAAATCAACTATACTCCAATAAAAATTAATTCTAAAAAATCCCTACCATGTTTAACAATGGCCTATAAGGCACTAACCATACAGCCCCGAACACCCTCCTCCCCGGCCCCAGCCTTCCCTCCCAAGACCCTCCCTCAGTTTCTCCAGCCACCATGACCTCCTGGGGTATCACGCTCCCCCTTCAGAGCCTTGCAGTTGCTATACCTTCTGCTCAGGACACGTTGTCCCTAGATCCTTGCTCAAACGTCACCTTCTCAGTAAGGCCCTCTCTGATCAGTCTATTTAAATTCTTGGTGGGCAGGATTCTAAGTCCCCAGTGACCATCTAGAGGGGCTGAAACCTATGAAATGATGGGATGTCAGTCCAGTGATTACATTATCTACACAGGGACAAAAGTGGTTTTGAAGATATAATTAAGGTTACTAATCAGTTGACTTTGAGTTAATTGAAAGGGAGAGCATCTTGTGGGCCTGACCTAATCACAAGGGCCCTTTAAATCTGGCTCTAGAGATGAGAGAGAGGAGGCCAGAAGCCCAAAGCATGAGAAAAATCTGGCACCTGTTGCTGCCTTTGCAGATGGAGAGGACCACATGGGAGCAGCTCCCAGCTGACAGCCAGCAAGGAAACGACCTCAGTCCTACAGACAGAAGGGACTGAATTTGCCAATAACAAGGATGAGCTTGGAAGTGGATTTTCCCCATATCTTCTAGAAGAAAACTCAGCCCTGCTGATACCCTGATTTAGCTTGTGATGCCCTGAGCAGAAAACCTAGCCAAACTCTGCTAGACTTCCAATCTACGGATGTGAACTGATACACGTGTGCTGTGTATCAGCAGCTATGTTTGAGGTAATTTTCTACGCAGCAACAGAAAACTAAAACAAATAACAACCTTCAAACCCCTAGAGTGGGAGAATATATTCGCAATCAACATAACCCACAAACAGCTCAGATCCAGGAGATAAAGAACTCCTACCGAACAATAAGAAAAAGACAGGCAACCCAATAGAAAAATGAGCAAAACACCTGCTCAGATGTTTCATGAAACAGGGTACTCAAGTGGCTGATAAAACATATGAAAAAGTATTAAATGTCATCAGTCATTAAGGAAACATAAATTAAAACTGCATATGTCACGCTTCCCTGGTGGCGCAGTGGTTGAGAGTCCGCCTGCCGATGCAGGGGACACGGGTTCGTGCCCCGGTCCGGGAAGATCCCACATGCCGCGGAGCGGCTGGGCCCGTGAGCCATGGCTGCTAAGCCTGCACGTCGGAGCCTGTGCTCCGCAACGGGAGAGGCCACGACAGTGAGAGGCCTGCATACCACAAAAAACAACAACAAAAAAAAAACTGCATATGTCTGGAGAAAACCATGCTTCAAATAGATACATGCACCCCAGTGTTCACAGCAGCACTATTTACAATAGCCAAGACATGGAAGCAACCTAAATGTCCATTGACAGGTGAATGGATAAAGAAGATGTGGTACATATATACATTGGAATATTACTCAGCCATAAAAAAGAACGAAATAATGCCATTTGCAGCAACATGGATGGATCTAGAAATTATCATACTAAGTGAAGTAAGTCAAAGACAAATATCATGTGATATCACTTATATGTAGAATCTAAAAAAATGATACAGATGAACTTATTTACAAAACAGACTCACAGACATAGAAAAGAAACTTATAGTTACCAAAGGGAAAAGGTTCGGGGGAGGGATAAGTTAGGAGTTTGGGATTAACATATACACGCTACTATATATAAAATAGATAAACAAGAAGGACCTACTGTATAGCACAGGGAACTATACTCAATACTCTGTAATAACTTATATGGAAAAAGAATCTGAAAAAGAATAGATATACAACTATGTATAAGTGAATCATTTTGCTGTACACCTGAAACACAACATTGCAAATCAACTATACTCCAATACAAAATAATAAATTAAAAAAAAAAAACTGAAATGAGACAGCATTCCACAACTACCAAAATCCTAAAATGGAAAAAGACAGGAAATACCAAGTGTTGGCCAGGATGTGGTACAGAATTTTCATCCTGTTGGTGGGAGGACGAATCACTAGAAACATTTTGGAAGACTGACATATCTATCGAGGTTGAACATATGCATCCCCAAGACCCAGTAATTCTGCTCCTGGGTATACACCCAACAGAAATTAGTACACATGTCCAATACAAGTCAGGCATAAGAATATTCATACATGCATTATTCATAGTGACTTACAATGGCCAGGCTCTCCGAGGCCTCTCTGACCTCACCTCCCCCTCTACTCTCCCCCTTGCTCCCTCTGCTCCATCCTCGTTGGCTTCCTCGCTATTTCTAGAACACAGCAGGAACTCTCCTCCCTGAGCCCTTTGCACTTGCTGTTCTGTCTGCATGGGAATCTCTTGCCTCGGAGCAGTAGTCTGCAATTGGGGTGTGATGTGGCCCCCAGGGGACATTTGGGATGTCTGGAGATGGCTTTGATGAGCACACCTGGGGGGCTGCTACTGGTATCTGGTGGGTAGAGGCTAGGGACGCTGCTAAACATCCTACAGAGCACAGGACGGCCTCCACAACGGAGAATTCCCCAGTTTAGAATGCCCAAGGTGCTGAGGTTGAGAAAGTCCCCAACTCCCTTCAAGTCTTTGCTGGAATGAATGTCACTCCCCCAGTGAGGCCTTCCCAAACCACCCTGCTGAAAATTGTAAATGACCCTTGAACAGGACACTCCTTCCACACAGCCCTGTCTTTGCTTCTCCATAACAGTCATCACACCATATATTTTACCTATGAATTTATTAGCATCTCTCTCCACTCATGGAAGGTACGCTTTTACAAGGCAGTGATTCTGGTTTGCCCTCTGCATTCCTAGCCCCTAGAAGAGGTGCTCCATAAACATTTGTTGGATGGATACCACACTAAACGAGAGGAAAAATAACCAAACTTTACTACTGTGCCCAGCAATTTTATTTACTCTCCTACACTGACAGCAAAGATTGCACTGAAAGGTAGGAGACTATGGTTGAGAAAGCAGCAATAAGCAACAACTGAAAAGGAAGGCTTCTCATCTGCCTATGTGTTACTTGTTACAGTTTGCTTTCAAGGTCTAGTGTTTTGCTATTGAAATTGGACTTTGTTCAAGGCAGCTGGCCATCATTGTCAATAAAACAAACTCGGGGGTGGAAAAGGGAAAAGCAGAGGCAAGGATCACTCATGTTCAGAGATCAGATCATGACACTATCTGGATATAAAACCTCTGACGGCCAGAGGATACTCTGTGCTGGATGGTGTGATTCCACTAGACAAATGCTTTCCTTTCTAATGCCATTCATCCCACTCCCTGAGCAGAAGGAGTTGAATTAGCACCACTTTAACTTTACTGTGGAAGATAAACACACCCCCTGACCCCCACCGCCCATGGTTCTGATGCGAGAGTTTTAGGTAAAGGGACTCAGAACCTGGGCTGGTTCTGACGGACAGCAGGAGCAGAAGGAGGGGCCTGTGAGGGGCCCTACAATGACATCCACTTCTCTTTGGTGTGTGCTTCCAAAACCCTTGATCATGTGACCTTGTCTGCAAATTTCTGAGCATGAACTCACAACAGTTTTTTTAATTTAGAAATTATGAAATGTGTTCAAATATGCTGTTTATAATACATACAACCTCCAAAGAAAAGTTTTCAAAGAATGAGATTTTCAAAAGTGAAACTTTTAGGTTTCTACTACTCCCCAGTGAACTGTCTTAACTGTCCTCTGGGGCATGTGTACTCTGTCTTGGCAACAACTATGTTAAGTGCAGTTTCTAAGACTCTTCTCAACTGGCTCCATTACAGCAATCACAGCAAATGAATTGGAGGCCCAGCAGCAGAAAGTTTTGTCCCAAGAGGGCCGTTAACCTCACAGCTGTCAGCAGCCACATTCATCATGATAAGAGGCTTTGGAACTAAGAACAAGAGAACAGGGCTAAAGACATCTGAGACCATTTCCAGCCTTTCTTTTCTTCTATACATCCTTCACCTTTTCTTCCACCCCCTTCTAGAGCTTCCTATGTAAGACTACTGAATGTGGCTGGGCCAAATTCAAATTCATCCAAATTGGATGGGCTGAGGAAACATGACGGGCCACCTGCACATAGAGGTCAAGGGCCCCTCCCCAATGGCCAGCCAGTGTGTTTCTGGAGGCTACTGTGGCAGAGACTTGAAATGCCTCAATATCCATTCTTCCCTCCTTCTATAATGACAGAACACCCAATTTTTATGGGACACCTGCCCACCCACCCAGGATATAAACTGTATTTCTTAGACTCTTTGAAGTTAAGTGGGGCCATGTGGCCAAGTTCTGGCCAAGAGAATGTAAGCAGAAGTGAAATGTGTAATTTCTTTAAAAAGAAAGATGTTTGTCCTCCCTCTCTTCCTTCCTGCTGGCTAAAGTGTGGCCATGAAGGGGGGCCATCATCTTGGGCCATGTGGACAAGGGCAACGTCTTAGGGGTGGCAGAGCAACAAGATGGAAGGAGCCTGGGCCCTCGACAACTTTGCAGAGCAGAACCATCTCTGTCTTGTTCAGGCTGCAGGTATTCTGAGTCTCTTGTTTGCAGCTGAGACTATGTAACACAGATAATGACAAACTAGATAAAATCCAGGAAGAGTTCACCATATAATGAGGGGTCTGGGTCTTATGTCTTAAAAATCAACGTTTGAAGGCCTAAAAGCTGTTTTAGCCCAGAAAGAGAAGGTTGAATCGAAACATGGCAACTGTCCTCAAACACCTGAAAGGCTGTCCCCAGCAACAGAAAAGGGTGGCCTCCTCTGTGTAACTCCAAAATATTTGTTGAATTGGTTAATGAATTATTGAGATTTGATGTGTGGCTGTTTCAGTGGGGCATATGTTGGTTCCAAAAGAAAAACCCCTTTTAAACAATTATGATTAACAGAGAAGAAAGGGAAGAAAAGTCACGTTTGAGGACCTGCTGTATTCCAGGCAAGGTGTTAAGTGCTCAGCATCCTTCATACGATGTCACTGCACTCTGACCTGCCCTCCGGTGTGAATTTCCAAAGCACAAATTCATTTATGGTGTACACTTTAACCCAAAGTCCTCAGTTTCTCCAAAGTTGACAAACGGCCAATAAGCACACGAAAAATACTCAACATCATTAATCTCTAGGGAAATGCAAACTGAAACCACAATGAGATACCACTCTACACTTACTAGGATGGTCATAATTTAAAAGACAGACAATAGCAAGTGCTGACAAGGATTTGGGGAGGTAGGAATGCTCAAGCATTGCTGGTGGGAATGTTAAAGGTGCAGCTGCCTGGAAAACAGCCTGGCAGTTCCTCAAAAGCTTAAACATGGTTACTATACAACCCGGTACTTGTTCTCCTAGGTATGTATCCAAGAGAACTGAAATGTGTTCACACAAAAGTCTGTACACAAACATAGTAGCATAATCATAACAGCCAAAAAGGTAGAAACAATTAACATTAAACAAAAGTTAGAAAGTTAGAAACAACCTAACTGTCCGTCAGCTGATGAATGTATAAAAGAATGTGGTCTGGGCTTCCCTGGTGGCGAAGTGGTTAAGAATCCGCCTGCAAATGCAGGGGACATGGGTTCAAGCCATGGTCCGGGAAGATCCCACATGCCACGGAGCAACTAAGTCTGTGCACCACAACTACTGAGCCTGCACTCTAGAGCCCGCGAGCCACAACTGCTGAGCCCACATGCCACAACTACTGAAGCCCGTGCACCTAGAGCCCATGCTCCACAACAAGAGAAGCCACGACAATGAGAAGCCTGCGCACTGCAACGAAGAGTGGCCCCTGCTCACCGCAACTAAAGAAAGCCCGCCTGCAGCAACGAAGACCCAACACGGCCACAAATAAATAAGTAATAAAATAAAAATTAAAAAAAAAAAAGAATGTGGTCTATCCATACAATGGAATAACAGTTGGCTATATAATAGGGAATAGAGTACCAATCTCCATTACAACATGGATATGCCTTGAAAACATTATGTGACAAAACCCAGACACAACAGGACAAATATTGTCTGAGTCCATTGATATGAAATGTCCATAACAGGCAAATTCAGAGACACAGAAAACAGACTGCTGGTTACCAGGGGCTGCGGGGAGGAAGGGAAGGGGAGTGATGATCAATGGGTGTATCAGCTTTCTTTTTGGGGTGATGAAAATATTGTAAAATTAAATAGTGATGACGGTTGCAGCATCCCTGTGAACATACTAAGAATGGCCTGCTTTAAAGGAGTAAACCGTGTGTTATGTGAGCTCTCTCTCAATGACGCTGTTTCTAAAAACTCCTTTGGCAGCTCTCTGTTGCCTTATGCTATATCCACATGCACCATTATTTATTTAATATTTTCCTTTAAAGCCACTCATTTTTTTTTACTGAATATTTCTTTTAAAAAGAAAAGTGTTTATTACTCTCTTAAATGAAAGGCTAATATCACTTGAGAGAAATAAGGGAACTATTGACAAGCTCAATCTGTTCCGACTGGTCAGCGTCCATGCCACCCGTTACGAAATATTTTGAATTTAAGTAAATAAAACCCATGACTAACTTCTAAGGTGCGTTGTCTGAAGCCTGCTCTCAATTTGTTAAAGAAAAGAAAAAGGTGCGGGGGTGGGGGTGGGGAGTGGGGGGAGGGGGATTAGTATTAGGTGTTGAAGACAAATTAGCACCTACATGAGAGTTTCTCCTTGGTGTGATCAGGCTAGAAAGGGACAGGAAAAAGGAATAATTTCCTCTTTATGTGATTTGATCATTTAATGTGGCCGCCGTGATGTCTACCTGAAGGATATATACCAACCCTTTTGGAGACACTGACCTTGATGAGAAAGGCTAGCGTCCAGCCCTAAATACATTTAAACTCCTTGGGTGTTGTGACAGTGTCTCATTCATCCCTGGATCCCCCCTGTGCCTAGAATCCTTTAGGGGACACGCTTAGCACTAAACATACTCTAGTTGTTGCTGTCAGTCCTCCCAGGGGTCTCCTATGGATTTGTGTTACTCTAAAGGCTGTGGTTTCAAATTTATGGTTACCAAACTCTACTCAATACCTCGTAACAACATACAGTGGAAATGAATCTGAAAAAGAATGTGTGTGTGTGTGTGTGTGTGTGTGTGTGTGTGTGTGTGTATAACTGAGTTACTTTGCTGTACACCTGAAACTAACACAACACTGTAAATTAACTACGCTTCGATTTAAAAACAGGTCTTGAAGAAAGATAAAGGCTGTGGTTTCTCTCAATCAGGGTTGAGTTTTCCATGAAGAAACTCTTTTCATGTAGAGGTGAGACATCATCTGTCAGAAATATGCAATGGACTCCTGGTACAGGAGCGCCTGTGATCTTGGACAAGCCCAAAGACTCTTCCAAGACTAAGAAGAATGAATATACATGAAACCACCCACGTGGAAAGAGCGGAAAGCAGCAGAAAGAGCACAGCCTCTGCAGGCAAGGAGCTGTGCTGAGTGCTGTTAGCTTAGCCATCTCCCCCAGACTCAGTTGTTCCATCTGTGAAATGGGGACACCATGCCTAGCTTTCAGGGCCATTTTAAGGATTAGCTATATAACTGAAAGGTGGAGAATTCAGGGGGAAAAAGGACAATAGGAAGGCTCTGAATTGTGGCCAAACCAGGTTTCAAGCATCACCCTGGTCCTGAGGACAAGAAGGGAAAACAGAAAAAGCAGACCCAGGAGCCTAGTGTCCTCACTGTGTTTCTTCGAGGTAGAGGTGAGCTAAGGTTTTGGCTCCATCTTCACTTCTCTTATCAACAAGTACTTCACCTCATCAGGCTGTCCAGAAGTGGGACTACTGCCCTCTCTTCCACCTCCAGCCACGATGGGATAACTGGGACCCAAATAACCCTCCTCCGTAAACAACTATAATACTGGCAAAATATATGAAATAACTGTGCCCAGACTTCATGCAGCTGACTGTGCTGGACTGTGATCCCTGAGACACCGGGAACAAGGGAGTGCCCAGCTCTCTGCCTGAGATCCCTTCTGTTCACAGCAAAGGAAGGCAGAATCCAAACAGAGCAAGGAGAGAGACTAGAGATTGGAGGAGCTGAACTGGCTGGAATCTGTGGGGAAGGGTCCTGGAGAGAAGGGGCTGCAGAGATCAGCAACGAGTCCCTTGAGTATTTGACTGAGCACGAGGCTGTGAACGCAAAGGCCAGTCCTCCATGACGATGGCAGTGAGCACCTGCTGGGGAAAGAACTACCCAAGAAATAAATGTACTAGGGAGCTGTGAGCTGAACAAACAGCACAGCTCAGAGGTCTAGGAAGCATTCGTGTTCCAGCCATCCAGAGTGGAGGCCCCACTGAAGACATGGAGCTTTCAGGAGAGACCCCAGGGAGGCTGCACGTAGGAGTAGGGCTAATCTAGGCTTAGAGCAAAGGCTAGTCGAGATGCACACTAACAAATTTCTAAAGGATCGAGCTCATTCGCGAGTAAGTAACTGCCTGCTGAAAGGCCAGAGAATCCAGACACTCAGCAACACAGAATCCATCGTGTCCAACATACAATGAAACACGCACTACATACGAAAAAGCAGGAAAAGGTAGCCATAACCCAGAGGATCATCAGTCAATAGAAACACATCCAGAAGTAAGACGGGATGGAATTAGCAGACGGGGACTTTAAAACACCTGTGATCAATAGATTCCGGGATTTAAAGGGAAATAAGAGCACGAAGAGGGGATAGGGAATCTCGATACAGAAATGAAAATATTACAAATAATAAATGATGGAGAGGGTGTGGAGAAAAAGGAACCCTCTTACACTGTTGGTGGGAATGAAAATTGGTGCAGCCCCTGTGGAAAACAGTATGGAGGGTCCTTAACAAACTAAAAATAGTGTTGCCATATGATCCTGCAAACCCACTCCTGGGCACATATCAGGAGAAAACTCTAATTCAAAAGCATATGTGCACCCCAGCGTTCACAGCACCCCTATTCACAATAGCCAGGACATGGAAACAACCTAAGCGTCCATCGACAGATGAATGGATAAAGAAGATGTGGTAATACATATACAACGGAATATTACTCAGCCATAAGAAAGAACAGAATAAAGCCACCTGCAGCCCCATGGATGGACCTAGAGATTATCATACTAAGTGAAATAAGTCAGACAGAGAAAGACAGATACCATATCACTATACATGTAATCTAAACAAATGAGATGAGTGAACTTATTTACAAAACAGAAATAGACTCACAGACATAGAAAACAAACTATGGTTACCAGAGGAGATAGTGGGGGGGAGGGAGGGAGATAACTTAGGAGTTTGGGATTAACATATACACAAATATACATATACATATATATATCTGAATCACTTTGCTGTACACCTGAAGCTAACACAACATTGTAAATTAACTATATTTCAATTTTAAAAATGGTTTGAAAAAAATGTTTTTAAATTAGAAATTTTAGAAATGAAAACTACGATATCTGGGCTTCCCTGGTGGCGCAGCGGTTCAGAGTCCGCCTGCCGATGCAGGGGACGCGGATTCGTGCCCCAGTCTGGGAAGATCCCACATGCCGCGGAGCGGCTGGGCCCGTGAGCCATGGCCGCTGGGCCTGCGTGTCCAGAGCCTGTGCTCCGCAACGGGAGAGCCCACAGCAGTGAGAGGCCCGCGTACCGAAAAAAAAAAGAAAAAAGAAAACTACGATATCTAAAGTGGAGATTTTTCCAGAGATAGAATTAAAAAATGATCAGACATTGCGTGGAAAGAAAGATTAATGAACTTGAAAATAGAGCAATAGAAATTATCCAAACTGAAGCAGAGAAGGGAATAAAAGAAACCAGAGCCTTGGGGACCTGTGGGAGAAAAATCAAGGAGTCTAACTTGTGTCGGAGGAGAAGAAAGATTGGGGCAGGGTTTCGATTGTTACAGCAGTGCTTAGATGGAATGTATAGCTCTAAAAGGAGAAGTCTGTGAAACCAGTGATTCAGGTCTCTATCTTAAGACATTAGAAAAAGAAGCATAAATTAAACCCAGAGCTAGCAGAAGGAAGGAAGCGATAGAAAATGAGAATCAATGAAAGAGAAAACATAAAATAGAACTTCAATTAAAAAAAAGAGACATGGGGAGGGGGAACTGTAATCTGGGACAAAGTGAGAGAGTGGCATGTACATATATACACTACCAAATGTAGAATAGATAGCTAGTGGGAAGCAGCTGCATAGCACAGGGAGATCAGCTCGGTGCTTTGTGACCACCTAGAGGGGTGGGATAGGGAGGGTGGGAGGGAGATGCAACAGGAAGGGGATATGGGGATATATGTATATGTATAGCTGATTCACTTTGTTATAAAGCAAAAACTAACATAACATTGTAAAGCAATTATACTCCAGTAAAGATGTTAAAAAAAAAAAGAGTTGAGGAGGTATCTGATTGCAGTTTTGATTTACATTTCCCTGATGATCAGTGACGTTGAGTACCTTTTCATAAGTTACAAGGATGTAATGTACAGTAGAGGGAATAGAGTCAACCTTTTATAAATTTGGATGGAGTATAATCTATAAAAATATTGAATTACTATTTGAACCCCTGAAACTAATATTGTAGGTCAACTATACTTTTTTTTAAAAAAAAAGCTGGAAAAAAAGTTGATTCTTGGAAAACAGTGATAAAACTGATATGCCACTAGGCTAGACTGATTAAGATATAAAAAGAATAAAATTAATTAATCAACATTAGGAGAAAAAGAAGGACATTGCTACAATCTTAGAGATGTTAAAAGGACAGCAAGAGAATTTTATGAACAATTATTTCAATAAATTTGACAACTTAAATTAAAAAACCAATCAATTCCCTGAATGAAACAAATTACCGGAACTGACCAGGAATAGAAAATCTAAATAGCTCTATTAAACTATTCAAATTCGTAATTAAAATGCATCCCACAAAGAAAACTTCAGGCCCAGAGGGCTTCAGTGGTGAATGTTATCAAACATTTAAGGAATTTTGTCAAACCATATGAATGCTATAGAGATCTCTCTCTCTCTAGACGCACGGGCTTCAGTAGTTGTGGCACGTGGGCTCAGTAGTTGTGGCTCACAGGCTTAGTTGCTCGGCAGCATGTGGGATCTTCCCGGACCAGGGCTTGAACCCATGTCCCCTGCATTGGCAGGTGGATTCTTAACCACTGTGCCACCAGGGAAACCCGGAAATGCAATTTTAAATCAATAAGATACCACTGCACACGCATCAGAATGGCTAAAATTGAAGATCATCAACCTCATGTTGGCAAGAACGTAGAGCCACTCAACTCCCACACACAGTGGAGGTGTGTAAAATGGTACAACCAGAATGACCGTTTCTCATAACATCAAACATAAACCTTCTCCATGATCCAGAAATTTCACTCATAAAATAAATGAAAATACAAATCCAAAAGAAGCCTTGTACAACAATGGTCAAAGCAACTTTATTCATTGTAGCCCAAACCCAAGAATTACCCAAATGCTCAACAACAGGTGAATAGATAAAGGATGCTACATTCATACAGTGGAACACTGTTTAGCAAGAAAAGAATGGACTGCTGATAAAACTCACACCATGGAAGGACCCAAAAACAGGCTGCATGAAAAAGGCTGGACTCAAAAAGAGGACACACTGTATGATTCTGTTACATGAAGTCCTAGAAGAGGCAAAACTAGTCCACAGCAAAAGAAATCGGAATAATGGTAGCCACTCAGCTGGGGGTGGGAGTTGACTGGGAAAGGACATGAACCATCTTCTCGGGGATGAAAACATTCTATATCTTGTTAAGTGTGTGGGTTACACAGATGTGTGAATCTGTCATTGGACTGTATGCTTAAGATCTGTGCAGTTTCCTGTATCTCAATCTTAAAAAGCTTTAAAAATTAAAAACAAAAACAAAAAACACTTCTGCCAGTCCTGAAGTTTCTAGTTCCCTTGAGCCAAGGTTCCAGTGCAGAGAAAGCCATATTGTAGATTTCTCGTTTCCATGACCATCATAGCAGCCCCCGTTTATTGAGCACTTACTATGCACCGGGCACTCTTCTAAGTGCGTTATGCAGATTAAGTTCCCAATATTCACAAACGGTCTTCGTGATATTAATCATTTTCAGTTTATAGATGGGAAAGAAGACCTACACATTCCCACTGGCAGCCTCACCTGGGAGACCTTCACAGATTTCAGTTAACGATGGGGGCAGCACCACATCCTGGGGTGACCTGGCTTTGCCACTGGCAAGGTGATGTCACACTCTGTGTTTACTTAAATCAAGTTCATGGGTGAAGGTTGTAGTCCTAAGAAACAAAGCTAATCAAGACAAGACTGAAATACAGGTTCTCTGGAGCACATGATGCACTGGTCCCCTGAGGAAAAGGACTATTTGGGAGGCGGAGGCTGCTGAGGAAGGGTACTTACTGCCTGGGGGCCCTGGGGGCCATGTACGGGTCATGCTAGGTCCTCCCATCCAATCTTTTACATCCTACATGCAACCCCACCCAGACCATGAGGGACAAACCCAACAGGGCAGGCTGCCATGGAGGGACTTCAGGAGAACCCCAAAGTCCCATGATGTCAATTTGTAAATTTACCATTTACCTTGGGAAACAGCAGAGTTATAAATGGAGTCCTTTATTTTTAAGCACACCAATAACTGTGTGTCCATTGCTACATGTGGCCAAAAAGTAAGAAAAGTGCTTTAGGGTCCCTGCTTGCTTTCCAGGTATCTGTTGGACATTGGGGGAAAACTTGCCCCTCACTACCCCAAATACATTAAGAGAGCTCTGGTTGCCTGCAACATGCACTTGTGCAAATGAAAAAGACATGTGCCTCCCCCTGGGCAGATGCAGCCCCACGCTCAAATGCACACACTTGGCAAGTGGGTAACGGGTTGGGTTTCACCTCCCATTTACCCCACCATGGGACATCCTGGGGTTATGTACGGACCTGCCCAGTTACACCCAGCAGCCCTTAACGGAGGTCTAGGATATTTCCATCCAAGGGTAGGTAGAAAAAGGGATCAGAACCCCAAACGGTTGCTGTCTCTTACCCACACAGCTTACCTACGGTAAGTGAACCTCTTAGTAACCACACCTCAAACAAGAGCCCTGCTTAGACAGTGAAGAATCCACCTTTGGCTGATGGCAAAGGGCTGGCTGCTGTGTGGATAATTATGAGCCTTACTGGTCAGTCTCCTGATACCACAAAACTTTATCCCTTCACAGTGAGAAGAATCAAGGCAAAACCAAGCCTACAGAGACAGGCTAGCTGGTGTTTTATTGGGTTCCCAGATCCTGGATTCCTTTGCTCGGGGAACCTCTGTCTTCTTCTCATTCTCACCCAACAGATCCCAACTTGATCCTGTTCATCTCACCTGGTTTAAGTAAAAGTCATTGGGTTTTGTTTTGTTTTTTAATTAATTTAAAAACCACTCTGTACGCTGAGAAATGAGACCCAGAGAGGAAAGGTGTGTCCGCAGTCACACAGCCGATAGAGTCACAGCCAAATTTAGGCTCAGGGCTAAACTCCAAATTCAGTGGTCTTCCCCTGTGTCCATCTCACTTGGGGTCCAGACCAGGAAGGCACCCCCAAATATCAATATTAATGACACTTAAGAAAACGGTGTTGATGCCTCTAAGCCCAAAACATGCATCAAGTGAATCCAAATTAAACCCATAATGATCCATCATTTTACACAGGCCAGGCTGGCAAAAATTAAAGTCTAATAAATTGTGGCAGGCGGCAAAATGGCCCCAGAGACGTCCATGTCCCAATCCCTGGAACATACGAGTATGTTCTGTTACATGGCAAGGGCGAGTTAAAGGTGCAGATGGAAAGAAGGATGCTTGTCAGTTGATCTGAGATGGGGAGATTATCCGGGTGGGCCCAGCATCGTCACGGGGTCCTTCAGAATGGAAGAGAGAGACAGAAAAGGGCAGAGAGATGTGATGTGAGAGGATTCTACCTGCTGTCACTGGCATTGAAGGAGGCGGGAGGGGCAACAGGCCAAGGAGTGCAGGTGGCCTCTAGAAGCAGGGAAGGGCAAGGAAAAGCGTTCTCCCAGAGAGCCAGAAGGAATGTGGCCTTGCTGACACCTTGATTTTTAGCCCAGTAAGACCCATTTGAGACTCCTGAACTACAGAACTGTAAGATGATAACTTTGTGTTGTTAAGCCACTAACTTAGTAATAATTTGTTACAGCAGCAATGGGACGCCAAACACCCAGCATCTTTCCCGGCACGTAGTAGGTGCTGGGTGCTATGGGAATATAAGATCACCAAACCCAGTCCTGGGGGAGAAGAAAGGGGTAGAATGAAGGGGAATTTCTAGTGGAGGCAATGTCTGAGCTAAAGCTTGAGGTTCAAGCCACAGAAGGAAGGGGCTGTGGTTTTCACAGAGATCTCTGTGGAAGGGCGAGCTAGGAGGAGGTGCCCAGGGAATTACAAGCCGTTGGTTCTCTGCACGGGAGGATGGAGCGGACACTGAACGTGGATGTGGATGGTGGCCACATTCAGGGTCATGGACTTTATCCCCAATGCAGCGGGGACCCTGCAGGGGATTTTAGTTGGGTCGTGCTTGGCCTCATCAAATTTGCCTTTTACGTAGCCCACCCTGGCTGTGTAGGGTAGATGGGAAAGTGGGACTGGAGGCAGGCCGACCACACGAAAGGCCACTACAGCATCCAAGCAGACGGCGACGAAGGCCTGGACCAGGTGCTGGTTCAGGTTCATGTGTTCATGGCGGCGGCTCGCCTGGACCTGGGAGGGGTGGAGGAGCTACGTGGAAGTCTTGTTTTAGGTTCTTGGAACGCCCCTTCCACATCCTTTCCACCACAGCCTACCTTGCGTCTCCAAAAGCCGCCCTGTGCTCCTTGAAGCCACCGCAAGCTCCTTCCCTGTCCCCAGAGAAACGTTTGACGCGGAACATGGGCTGTCATTTACCATCTGCTGAGAGAGGCCCCAGCGAAGGACGAGGCATGTTAATTAGAAGAGGGGCAGAGGAGAGTGAAAGAAAATGACCGCCATCTGCTCTGGTGCTTTGGGGGAAGGGGCGGGACTAGGATGGGGAGACGGAATTGGTGACCCCAATTTAGTTAAAAGTACAGAGGTCTCGAGGTCTGAGCTAGAGGGACCCAGATGTCCTTGGCAGTGCCCTTAGCAGACAGACAGACTTTCCTACCTAGAAAGTGGCTCTGGGCCTTCTCAAACAGAGCAGGGTAACTGGGTAGGGTCTGTCCACACAGTGAGGTCAGGGGGCGGGGGGGTGGTCCATGGAAGGGCACCTGGGCAGGAACCACAACCAGGTAAATGTATGGTAGTGGGATGATGAGTCTGTTGGCGACAGAAGATGCTATGTACAGGGAAGAGGAGAAAGGAAGGGTGGGAAGCTGGCTCCAGGACAAACAGATTCAGGGTCATTCTAAGAAGGAAGGACACCATTTTCCAGGCAAAGTTGGGAAAAGGGTAAGAGATTATTTTATCCTAAATACAGTGTGAGTTAAGAATTAAAAAAAAATAACTCATTTAGTCTTTACAACAATCATACGGAGGGAAGGGGTGAGTTCTATTACTATGACCATTTGATAGATGGGCAAACTGAGGCCCAGACAGATTAAAATGTCGAAGCTAGTCAGTGCACAAGACTGAAGGTCTGGTCTGCGGCTCGCACGTACTTTATCTACAAAGTGGACCGTAAGCTTCCTGAGAGCAAGGCCATGTGTGTTGATCCTGTGACCCCCTCTCCAAACACTGGGCCCATAGCAATTACCCTTACTGGCTGACTTGGCCCATCGAATGAACCTTTGCTAGCTCTGATTACACAAGTTGATAACAGTGTAAATCCCAGCTCAGGAAGAATTTGTTGCTCTAAGCCCGGGGTTGGCAAACATTTTCCTTAAAGGGCGAGTTAGTATTTTAGGCATTGCAGGATGTTAAACCTTCATTTCAACTACTCAACTTGGATGCCTGGGCATGGCCATGTTCAAATAAAAGTCTATAAAATGGGAGGACTGGCTGGATTTCGCCCACAGGCCCACACACTATAAGCAATTTACTAAAAAGCCAGCTGTGGGGATGGGGGCAGATATTAGATCTCAAATAATGAGGCTCGTGTTCTTTCTTCGTCCCTTCTGTAAGAAAATGAGCAAAATCTGCACTGAAGACAGGAGAATAATGACATTTACCCATAATTTGGTGTCTCCTGCCTGTCTGGTGCCTTATAGGCATTTGTTGTAATCCTCAAAATCATTCTGAGGAAGAAGGGTTTAGCTCCATTTTCCAGATAAATGAAGATGCTCAGAAAAGTTAAGGAAGTTGCCAAAGATCACACAGCTAGGAAGGGGTAGAGTCAGGATTCCAACACAAAAGCCTCCTCTCTTCCCACTATACCCTGCTGGCTCTCATCCGGTCCTGGCCTCAGTCCCCCTACATGTGGAGTGGCTTCATGATAGCCACTGATGACCCTGAAAGGTCACTGCTGGGCGTTCAGGGCACAGCAGACACAAAAGCTACAGGAGGAGAAAAAATAAGAACCACAGTGCTTTTGTGTGTGCTGTGCCTTGAACGCCCAGCAGGCTGTGTGCTGACCACTTCAACCCAGATAAGAACTTGATGGAAGCATAAAATCAAAGAGGTCGTAATGAGGTCATAAGAAACCTCTAGGGATTTGGGGAAATTTCGGAGGGTACTTGTTTTGTTGTTTTTTTTAGTATTTATTTATGTATTTGGCTGTGCCGGGTCTTCAGTTGTGGCGCATAGGTGCTTTAGTTGCAGTGTGCGGGCTCTTAGTTGCAGCATGCAGGCTCTAGTTCCCTGACCAGGGCTCGAACCCAGGCCCCCTGCATTGGGAGTGCAGAGTCTTAACTGCTGGACCACCAGGGAAGTCCCTTGGAGGGTACTTTGAATTTCCCCAAATCCATGGAATAGTGGGTTTAAATCAGTCTTACCTAGATCTTAAGGGGCTAGGAGACTCCCCAGCTGACTTTGGGGCTTCATACCAAAATATGTGTAAAATTAATGAAGGGGGCTGCTCTGGTTGAAATAGGAGGTGACAGACTCGGGAAGCTGTCTGCTGCATTTCCCCCTCCTCCCCTGCACAGACCAGGAGATGACCATCACTTGTTAGCCAGAAAACACTTGGGTTTTTCTGCCGTTGAACTCGAGGACTGTGAGATGGATTCTTGCTCATTTCCTTCCCACACCCTGCACCACCCCATTGGTTCACAAGCAACCTTCCAACGGCCACAGGGTCTGGGGTAAGCTATCCAAGAAGAGACTTAAAAAAAAAATAGTGCCTTCATGAAAAGACGCTCACCATCACTAATCATTAGAGAAATGCAAATCAAAAGCACAATGAGGTACCGCTTCACACCAGTCAGAATGGCCAGCATCAAAAAGTCTACAAATAAGAAATGCTGGAGAGGGTGTGGAGAAAAGGGAACCCTCTCACACTGTTGGTGGGAATGTAAATTGGTGCAGCCACTACGGAGAACAGTATGGAGGTTCCTCAAGAAACTAAAAATAGTTGCCATATGATCCAGCAATCCCACTCCTGGGCATATACCCAGACAAATCTATAATTCAAAAAGATACGTGCACCCCTATGTTCACAGCAGCACTATTCACAATAGCTAAGACATGGAAACAACTTAAATGTCCATCAACAGATGAATGGATAAGGAAGATACGGTGTGTATGCACACACACACACACACACACACACACACACACACACAGGAATATTACTCAGCCATTAAAAATAATGAAATAATGCCATTTACAGCAACATGGATGGACCTAGAGATTGTCATCCTGAGTGAAGTAAGTCAGAAAGACAAATACCATATGATATCACTTATATGTGGATTCTAAAATATGACATTGGGAATTCCCTGGCTGTCCAATGGTTAGGACTTAGTGCTTTCACTGTCGGGGTCTGGGTTCAATCCTAAGGTCCCACAAACCACAAGGCATGGCCAAAAAAAAAAAGTGACATAAATGAACATATCTACGAAACAGAAACAGACTCACAGACATAAAAAACAGATCTGTGGTTGCCAAGAGGGAGGGGGTTAGGGGAAGGAAGGATTGGGAATTTGGGATTAGCAGATGCTAACTCTTATATATAGGAAGGATAAACAACAAGGTCCTACCGTTTAGCACAGGGAACTATATTCAGTATCCTGTCATAAACCATAATGGAAAAGAATATCTATATATCTCTATCTATCTACATATATATATATCTGAGTCACTTTGCTGTACAACAGAACTTAACACAGTATTATAAATCAACTATACTTCAACAAAATTTTTATTTAAATGGTGCCTCAGGATGAAAGCTGCAGTCATGCATACTTGCTTCTCTTTTTGGGTGCACGTGCTAGTTTTTGACAACGTTGTGCAGCATCAGTCTGTCACCTGAAATCAGCAAGAACCCCGATTCTGAAATGTAATGAGTGCTTAACTGCATGTACTAATCTCTTGATATGTGAGCCCCAGATTTCTCATGGACACAGCTCATATTTCATGGCCAGCCAACTTTGTTTACCTCAGGGCAAAAAAACTATAGATGACCATGCTGTTAGTTTAGCAACGTCTATGCTATCTAAGAAAACAAGAGTAACTTTACACATCTATGTGGATATGACTCAACAGGAAATACTCAATGAAGAGGAAGGAAAGAGCTGGCAAAAGAGGTAAAGGGTCTAATGGAAGCAACCTAAGTGTCCATCGACAGATGAATGGATAAAGAAGATACGGTACATATATACAATGGAATATTACTCAGCCATAAAAAGAAACGAAATTGAGTTATTTGTAGTGAGGTGGATGGACCTAGAGTCTGTCATACAGAGTGAAGTAAGTCAGAAAGAGAAAAACAAATACCATATGCTAACACAGATATATGGAATCTAAAAAAAAGGTTCTGAAGAACCTAGGGACAGGACAGAAATAAAGATACAGACGTAGAGAATGGACTTGAGGACACAGGGAGGGGGAAGGGTAAGCTGGGACGAAGTGAGAGAGTGGCATGGACATATATACACTACCAAATGTAAAACAGATAGCTGGTGGGAAGCAGCTGCATGGCACAGGGAGATCAGCTCGGTGCTTTGCGTCCACCTAGAGGGGTGGGTTAGGGACCGTGGGAGGGAGACGCAAGAGGGAGGCGGTATGGGGATATATGTATAGCTGATTCACTTTGTTATACAGCAGAAACTAACACACCATTGTAAAGCAATTATGCTCCAATAAAGATGTTTAAAAAAAAAAGAGGTAAAGGGTCTACATGTGATTTGTCTATTTCCATCCTAAGAGATTATGGAACACTAAGGATGATAGCTATGATAATAATACCAACTAGAAAAAGCCAAAATGTATTGAGCGCTTTCAGTGTGCTAGGGATTGTGATTTATGAGGTGTCTGCTGGGGACACCGTAACAAAGTACCTCAGGCAGGGCGGCTTAAACAACAGAAATTTGTTCTCTCACAGTTCTGGAGGCTGGAAGTCCAAGGTCAAGGTGTCTGCAGGGTTGGTTTCTTCTGAGGCCTCTCTTCTTGCCTTGTAGACAGCCTCCTTCTCCCCATGTCCTCGTGTGGCCCTTCCTTTGTGTGCACACAGTTTTGGTGTCTCTTCCTCTTCTATTGGATGAGAGCTCCACCCTCATGACCTCATTTAACCTTAATTGCCTCCTGAAATGTCCCATCTCCATAGATTCTTTTTTTTCTCTTTTTTTGGCCATGCCATGCAGCCTGTGGGATCTTAGCTGCCCGATCAGGGATGGAACCCGGGCCCCCTGCAGTGGAAGCACAGAGTCCTAACCACTGGACCACCAGGGAAGTCCTTCCAAATACAGTCACATGGGCAGTTAGGGCTTCCATATATGAATGGGGGGTGGAGGTGGGGAGACACAACTCAACCCGTAACACATGGATTATCTTAACGCTCACCACTGTCCCACAGGTAGGTACTATTACTGTCCATTTGACGTTTCACAGCTATAGTAACTGCGGCTTTATGTACACAGTGGGCAACCTGAGATTTAAACTACGCACTATGAGTCTAGAGCCTATACTCCTGACCACCGGGCGGTCCTGCCTTTCACAGGCCCTAGCATGCACCTCCTATCTGTCAAGAATACTTTTAGGAAGGTACCTGGGCAATTCAATGATCAGCTAATTTGAGGACCAGGAGTTAAGAAACGCAGGCTCTGCCTTCACCAGTGGGTTGTGACGTGAGTAGCTACAGAACAGCCTTAGGTCACGTCATCTGCACATATGGGGTACGGACCCCTCCAGTGCATGACTGTGGCAATCAAATCAGATGGCGTGTATCAGAGCACTCAATCAGAAGAGATATGCAGAAGATTCCATTGTTATTCTCAGTCTTAGTATAAGAGTTCTTGGTGATGAAAAAGACCTTAAGAAATCATTTGTGTCTACATAGAGCCATGCCCAAAGAGTCCCTTTTTATAGAAGAGATGAAGAAGTTGAACCAGTGACTCAACAGCATTGGAGGTAACGAGCAGAACTGACCCATCAGACGATTCATTTGCCCCACAAAGCAGAAGAAAGGCCAGAAAGCAAAGGAGAAGATAATGATGAGGGAGGAGAAAAAAAGAAGAGTGACCTTTAAAACTGTTGGTTTTCCCAAGAAATTAAAACAGAAAGAATAAACAAAGACATAGTTGAGGAAATTATTTGGCCCTGAAGAACATCCTTAAGGTTTTTATTATGAGGAAATAAATTCTGAAAATATCCAGGAAGATAAAATAAAGGTTAACCCACAACAGGCCAGAAATTTTTCTGAAAAAAAAAAACAAACCAGAATACAATAGAAAGAAATCTAAAGGATTTTGAGAGGAAAAGCCATGATGTAGCAATTTAATGCCCAACCAAGCTGTTGTTGGTTCTTAAAGCTGAGAAAAAGACATTATCAGAAGAATAAAAAGGCAACATTAAAGAAAAAATGAATAATAATTGGTGGTGACTAAGCCATCCATATATTAAAACAATATAAAGCTGCAATACGTAGAGCAGTGTCATACTAGTTTAAGAATTAATTCTCCCATCAATGGAACTGAATCAATAACCTTAAAATGGATCCCAGTATAATTTTGTAAAAGTTAGAGACAATGCAAAGATTCATGCTATCTTTCTGCTACTTTTCAAAACTGTACTGGAAGTTGTAGTCTATGTAAGAGGAATAAGAACTTTTAACATAGAAAGGGAGATACAAAGCTAATTATTTACAAAAGATATAATAGAAAATATTCCCTAGAAAATTCTAAGGGAACAAATTGACAAACCCTTTACAAGTAAGAGAGCAAACTGGTCAGATATTAGACAAACATAAAGACAAATAGAAGATTAAAAAAATGGAAAGCTAAAATCTAAAAAACAAAGTAGAAGATGCAATAGGAAATTTTTAAAAATTTGAATAATAACAAAACTTTAAGAAATAAGATCTTTATCGAGACAATGCTAGATCTTTACTGAAAAAGAGAATTCTAAGTGGGGTGATATACCGTGTTCATGAATAAGAAGACACATAAAAATGTTAGTCAATTCTTCCCAAATTATTTTACAATTTTAATGCAGTCCCAAAGTCCCAATAAGACTTTTCATAGAATTTGACAAGCTTATTCTGAAATTCAAAAGAACAGCCAAGAGAATTTGGAGGAGAAAAGACCAACGAGAACCTTCTCCTGCCAGATATCAAAAATATATGTATTATAAAGCTATGTGATACAAGCTACTGTGATACACAAACCAATGAAGAGAATACAAACCCAAGTAGAAACGAAGGTTAATATGTTAAAAGGAGGTATTTCTCATGAGCAGAGAAAGACAGACGCTTCAATAATCTGTGTTGAGACAACTGGCTGGGCATTTAGAAAAAATATAAGCTGGATCCCTATCTCATACGACACATGAAAATAAATTTTAGTAAAAACCAAAGCTATTAAAATATTACAATAAAATATGAGCAAATATTTGACTTTGCGGTTTTTAAGGCCTGTAGAGATAAGATGTTTTGAAAGCCATAAAAAACCGATAAATTTGACCATATTAAAATGTTAAGGTTATGCGTAACAAAATATAAACAAAGTGAAAAGGCAAGCAACACTGAAGATATCTGTAACAATAATTATTACCTAGAGAATATACATACATACATATATATATAAATAAAATTTGGAGGGGAGAGAGCCCTTTTACACTGGTTCAAATAAATCAAAAGGGAAAATTTGAGCAGTGGTTATGAATGACCAATTTGCAGAAGATGATCATATGAAATGATCATATGAAAAGACATCCAACCTCATTAGCAATCAGAGAAATAAAAATTTAAACAATGAAATAACCTATTAAATTGCCCAAAACTTAAATATGATGATTACTTTCATACATTGCTGGTGGTAAATTGCTATAACCCTTTGAGAATATTTTGGCAGTAAAATAAGTGCATACCCTAGGTAGGTTTAACTACCTCCCCCTGGAAAAGCATTTGCCCATGTTAACAAGAAAGCCTTAACAAGTGTGTCCATCACATCGTGTGTAACAGCAAAGTCAGAAGACCATCCAAATGCCCAGCACTGGGTGAATGACTAGACAGACTGATGTATCTGTACCATAATACACCATACAGCAGTTAGAAAGAAAGAAGGTTAAGTATATTGATATCATTTTGAGATATAAATGGTGAACAAAGCATGTTGAAGAACAATACATACATCATATATGCATACTGTTGACACCAGACAAGAATAGATCCTAAGGGTATGGATATTAACACGTAGGAAAAGGTCTGGAAAGGCACACTCTAAACCAATGACAGAGATCACACCAGAGGAGGGAAAGGAGGGGAGACCTTGGATCATGGCTAGTGGTCCAAGACGACTTTAGTCTTTTACGCCACCCTTTAAAACATCCAGGTTGTGATGAATGTAATTCTCTGAAAGGACTGAGAAAACCTCACAAGTGGTCAATATGTTTAAAGTCTTGCAAAGGATCTTGAGAAATAGCTGCTTGAATCCTAAGAAAATAGGCAATGGATGTGAGTGGGAGACCAGGCTCAGGTGTGTGAGGGCGGGTCTACTTAACTCGAGGAAACAAATTTTAGGAGTAAGATGTTCTGCTTAAGTTCCTGGAGAATCAACCCAATGACCTAAGAAAGTAGTATTTCTTCCGGTCCCCAGTGACTCAGCACAAATCCAGTTACAAAAATCAGAATTCCCGTATTCAAGTGCCAACTCCATCACTTCTAAACTGGCAATCTCTGGGCAAGTCTATGATTTCTATATGCATAGAATGGGATAACGTGGCATGCCCCATCTACCTTCCTGGGCTATGTTGAATCTTACATGAGATAATACAAGCAAAAGTGTTACGGAAGGTGATAAAACTATAAAGACATAAAATATGACACCCCCCCCAAAAAAACCCCAAATACAACAAGATAAAGTATGCACATACTGAGTAATTAAAAATATTTTAAAATGGCTGTTTTTCCTTCAGAATTTCTCATCAGTTCAATATCTCACACCATATTCTTTTAAAAAGGCCCAGATGAAATAATCAAATAGTAAAAATGAAACCATAAAAAAACCCCAACAATATGGTTTTTGAACACACAGGAAATATTTGACCACGTAAAAACTTTAAACTCCTTTACATCAAATTATAGAAGCAAAAAATAAACGGCAGACAACAAACTTCGCAAGCAATAGATACCACATTTACAATCGCCCACGATCCAATGAAAAACACAAATTCTCTAATAGCAAAGTGGACATAAACAATTTCCAGAATTATAAGCTTATAAACACAAGAGAACATCTCACCTCAGGAAAGAAAAATCGAAAACAAATGAGATACTATTTTTTGGCTACGAAATTGTTCAAAATTTAAAATACCATTAATACTTAATGTTGCCAAAAATAAAGTGGGATGGACCTTCTACAGAAGGGCTGTCCAAGGAAATATATGTAAACCATATACATAATTTAATACTTTCCAGGATCCAGGTTAAAAATAAAAATAGGTGAATTTAATTTTAATAATATATTTAACCCAATATATTGAAACTGTTATTTTAACTTGCTATAATATTAACGAGACACCTGCATTCTTGTTTGGAGGGGCACTAATTCTTTGATAGTATGAACTTTATACTTTCAGCATCTTAATCCAGATGCTAATTATTATTGGAAATATATTTTAAATTTTGTAACATTTTCAGTTGAAAACGGAGATTCACGTACCCAAGTTGCTCCAAACATACTTTAAAATTTTTTCCAGTAACTGGAGTATCAGGTTTTAAAATTTATCCTAAATTAAAATTAAACCTCAGTTTCTCAGTCCCACTAGCCTGAAAGTCACATGTGCTGCTTTCTGACCAACATCCATGAATATTTTGAGACCTACCTTCCTCCTCGATGGGTGGATCCATCCGGACATTGTCTTCCATTCCTGCTGTGACTCCTCCCATGAGGCCCACAGCCCAGGCCATCACCGGCACACCTTGAGTTCTCAGGTTCTACATGGTAAAGAACAATGCGAATTAAGAATAAGAATAAGAATAAAGCACAATGGGTTCTATCTGTTGAGCAGACCATGGTGTCAAACGCTTTCCATTCTTTATCAATAACCCATACCCCTCCCATTTACAGACAGGAAACTGAGGCTTAGAAAAGGAACATGTTAGGGTTAGGCTATCAGTAAGTGGCAGAGCCTCTCACTGCTGGAACCAGAGCTGACTGTCCCTAGCCCCTGCCCTCCCCTTCCCCAGGTTGTTCTGTTTGCGTGTTAAGGCTCCCTCCCCCACCCCCATGAAGTCACCCACAGGGGCCCCCAACCCTCCTTGGGGGATCCGGGGCGTTGGGATCCCACCCACGGCATTGCTGCTTCTCAGAGTGTCATTAGGCCAAGTGGAAGGAGCCACCATGTGAGATCCTTACTGGGTGGCAGGCCCTTTGCAATAGGAACCATCACTTCTCCCACTTTATAGAGAACAACCGACTTGCCTAAGAGCAAACAGCTAGGAAGTGGGGTGGGGGTGGGCTGAGATTTCATTGTCGAATCAGTGTTCCGTGTGACTGGTGACGCAGGGTGTTTCCCCCCTGCCTCAGTCTCCACCTCTGAGTTTATATAACCCCCTCTGGGGATCTGTGGTCATAACTGAGTATCATAACCCATAATGTGTCAGGCAAAGGTATTCTTAATGATTGCTGTGTGTCTACATACGAGGAACCATTTCAAAGGTGTGTTGGGGTGGATCACTGAGCACCTACCGTGCCCTTCCCCTGCACTAAGCATGTACACGCATCTTCATGCCTAAGTCTCGTTAACAGCCCTGTAGGCTGGGTGCCGTCCACTGCATTTCACAGATTAGAAAACTAAGGCTACAAACACTGGGGTGCATCTAAGGTCACAAAGCAAGTGTGCAAATTGCAGAGTCAGGGTACAAAGCCCCATCCGGAAGCATGAGTTCACCTTTCAGGCTCATTCCTTCAGGCAAACAGCACTTTTTGGCACCTACCATGGGTCTGGCTCTGACTAGGCAGGCAGGATACAGGAATAAGACAGACATGACCCCCAGTCGCAGGATGTCGGTCCCTAGCAGGTGGCTGTGCTGACAACAGGTACCGACACCAGGTCTCCGTGTGCTGCCTCCCTCACTTGCCAGGCCCTGGCCCCACTGCAGCTGGGTGTGTGGGACCCTGTGATTGGGTCCAGCCTACAAGCTCTAAGTGGCAGTGAGGTGAGGCTGTCAGCTCCGGGTTGACCCACTTAGGAGTTGAGGCAGGACCCTCAGCTCTCCTCACAGACCGAGTACTGCGCAGGTGGAGCCAGCCTGGAGCCTGAGTCACCACGTGGAGCACAGCTGAGTGTCTTCACATGAGAGCAAGGCCTCGGTGTGTGAAGCCAGTAAGATGAAGGGCTTGCTTGCTACAGCAGCAGAGCTTAACACATCTGGAGAAGCACAGTGAAACAGACATTCAAATAGTTCACAAATAATTACAACTTACATAAGAAGGGCACAAGGAGAGATTTTTAACAAGGAGACTGATTTGGTCTTGCAGGGAAGACAAGGGTTGGGAAGGGGAGGATGGAGCTGAGACTTGCAGGTAATAATGATGGCAGGTGACAGTCACTGAACATATGTGCCAGGCACTGTGCTGAGTCCTTCACAAACATCCAAGCAAAAGCCATTCCCGGGAAGAGACTAAAGCCTGGGGGACTTGCAAGTCAGCCCTCCGAGTGTGGTTTCTCTCCCCTTTATCTGTCAGGCACTGAGCAGCTGTTATGTGCCAGGCAAAGCCAAGCCTCTGCTTTCACATCTCACACCCTGGAAGGTGTGAAGGGGGAAAACAAGGATGACATGTCAGGAGGTAATAAGTGCTACGAGGGTAGAGAACAAGGTAGGGGGCCCGTGGTGACCCAGGCTAGTTGAGATGGAACATAAAAGAAAGCCTCTCTGCAGAGGTGACGATGGAGCTGAGGGTTGGAGGGGAACCGTGAGCCCTGGGCACGGGCATCTGGAGAAGGACATTCTCAAGGGAACTGTAGGTGCAAACGGGGTGCCTGGTGGGTTTGGGAACCAGCAAGGGGGCGATGGCGGCTGGAAGAGTGAAGCGGGGGAAGATGACGTCAGACACAGGGCTCTGGATGCAACTGCAAGTGATACAGAAAGCTCTGGAGGGTTCTGAGCAGACGAGGACCATTGTGTACTTCATGCTTCAGGAGGAGGCGCAGTGGTTCTCAACCAGGGGACATTTGGCCATTTCTGGAGACTTGTCACAAACAAGGGGTTGCTACCAGACTCTAGTGGGTCAAGGCAGGGATGCTAAATGTCCCCAGTGCACAGGACGCCCCGTCCCCCCAGCAAAGGATGATCCAGCCTCACATGTCAATAGAGTCAAGGTTGAGAAATCCTACTGTCAGGGCTTGATAGCAAAGAGACCGTAGCGGGGGAAGTGGATGCCAGGAACCCATTTAGGCTACTTGAATAGTCCAGACAAGAAGCAGTGGTGATGGACGGACCTAGAGACTATCATACTAAATGAAGTCAGACAGAGAAAGACAGATACCATATGATATCATTTATATGTGGAATCTAAGAAAAACGATAAAAGTAAACTTATTTACGGAACAGAAATAGACTCACAGACATAGAAAACAAACTTATGGTTACCAAAGGGGATAGTGGAGTGGGGTGTGGGGGAGGGAGATTAGATTGGGATTAACACATGCACGCTACTGTATGTAAAACAGGTAACCAACAAGGACCTGCTGTAGAGTACAGGGAACTCTACTCAGTATCTCGTAATAACCTATAACGGAAAAGAATCTGAAAAATATACATGACTTAGTCGCTTTTCTGTACAGTTGAAACTAACACAACATTGTAAATTAACTATACCTCAATAATGATAATAAAAAAAGAAACAGTGGTGGTTTGGACCAGGGTGGCCGGAAGTTATCAGACTGGGAATGCACTTTGAAGGAACAGTTCTGGATGCTACTCAGAGTTTACTGAAGCCATGGCACTAAAATATGGGAGAAAGGGGGATTCCAGGGCAATGTCAATGTCTGCAATCAGAGCAAGGAGAGAAGAGAGGCACTTAACATGCCAACAGTGTAGCTGAGGACCTCCTGTGAACCAGACACCGTTAGGTGCCAAGGACACAGGAAGAAGAAAACAAAATCACTGCCCTCCTTGGCACTTAGACTTGAAGGGGGAAGGAAACTGACAGATAAGCCAACAGATTAGTAAGTCATTTCGGATCACAAGAAGCCCTCTGAAGAAAATAAAAAAGGGGTGATTCGATAGAGAGGGGGTTACTTGGTACAGGGTAGTCGGGAGTTTCTCTGAAAAGCTGACATCTGAACGACTAAAGGTCTGGGGTGAAGGCACACCAGGCAGAGGGCACTGGAGGCGCAGAGGCCTGGAGGCGGAACGTGCACGGCATGTTTGCGCACGGCATGTTTACAGAACTGCAGGCAGACCAGTGCGGCTGGAGCGACAGGGCGCTGGACGGGCAGGTTGGGGTGCAAACTCGGAAGGTCCTCTGGCCACACAAGAGTTCAGATTTCACGTCCAGGGCAGTTGGCTGCCATTCGTGGTTTTAGGCAAAGAACAGTATCAGCTGACCTTTGGACATCTTCCAAGGATGTCTCTTGGCTGCCACGGGGGAAGGGACCATGGGGGCATCAGGGATAGTGGGGAAACCCCAGGGAGGCTGTGCAGGTATCAGGAGAGGGGATTCCCTCTCAGGACCTGGGAGTCAGATGGGCTTGCATGATATAAAGAAGAAAATGCCGCCAGCCGGGCTGGGGCCTCCTCCGCGCCCTTGCTGGGTTCCCGTGGGTGTGTTCAGGCAGTGACCAGGCCCCGCTACAAGGTTTCTCGCTCCAGGCGGGCTCACTGGGAGCAGTGGCTCAGAAGCCCATGGCCTGGGGGTCGGCCCTGCCCTGTCCACCAGACCCCGGTCAGTCCTGTGAGTTGCAACAGCCATGGCGCAGTGGTGGGGTATCCCCAGAGCTGTGATCAGGCAGACTCAGATTAGGGTCCTGATCCCGCCAGCCACACGCTCCAGCTCCCTCCCCTGTAATAATGGAAATAGGACCTGCCTCAGGGAGCCCAGCGTCTGCAAAGTACTCAGCCCAGAGCAAGTGCCCAGGAAATTACAGCGATGATCATCTGTGTGGTGCTGAGATTCGGCCTATGATGTATGTGTGCTGCCCACCCTCTTTCAGTTAAGAAACACGAGGCCGGCAGAAGAAGGGGGCAGACGG
Organism: Delphinus delphis; assembly: GCF_949987515.2. Taxonomy (NCBI): domain Eukaryota; kingdom Metazoa; phylum Chordata; class Mammalia; order Artiodactyla; family Delphinidae; genus Delphinus; species Delphinus delphis. The sequence continues at coordinate 59,431,127 of NC_082697.1, forward strand.
GAAGGATAGACGATGGATGGGTCTGTGTCCCTAGAGCCAGGATGCCTGGGTTGGGACCTGACTGAGGGCTCTTACGCAGCTCATTTGAAATTGATGAACCTCAGTTTTCTCATCTGCAAAGTGGGAATAACACGGCAACTACAGTCATACCTCATCTTACTGCACTTCACAGATATTACGTTTGCTGAGACAAATTGAAGAACAGTGGCAGCCCTGCATCTAGCAAGTCCATCGGTGCTACAATCGGTGCCATGTTTAGCAACAGCATTTGATCACTTCGTGTCTGTGTCACATTTTGGTAATTCTCGCAATATTTCAAACTTTCATTGTTATTATTATTATCATTGTTATTTCATTATTATTGCTTGCCATGGTGACACGTGGTCAGTGATCTTTGATGTTACTATTGCAAAAAGATTACAGCTTACTGAAGACTCAGGTAATGGTTAGCATTCTTTAACAAATAAAGTCCTTTTAAATTAAGGTATGAACACTGTCTTTTCGGACACACTGCTGCACACTAACTAGACTATAGGATAGTGTAAACACAACTTTTACATGTGCTGGGAAACCACAAAATTCGTGTGACTCGCTTTATCGTGACACTTGCTTTATTGCAGTGGTCTGGAACCAAACCTGCAATATCTGAGGTCTGCCTGTACTTCCAGGGTTGATGAGAGCCCTTCATGAGGGGATGCACAAAAGGTGCTTAGCACCGCACCTGGCCATTAATAAAAAAAATTATGAGGATGAAAGGCAATGATACTCTGTAAACTGTAGAGTCCTAATCCACACATTGGAATATACTGGAATATGCTATTTCCAGAAATACTGTTCTTATTTTTCTTATTCTGGACACTAAGACAGTACTCTAAGGGCAAGCCCCAAACTGACAGCATCAGCATCACCTGGGAGGCAGCGCCGGCTTCACAGACGTGCTTATGCAGTCATCCAGGCCCTACGCTCCGAAGGGCCCCCTGCTTGGTTTCATGTCCTGCTGTCACCATCTTGAGACTCTTAATTTAAACAAGGCACCCTGTACACTGTGTAGCTGGGCCCGCCTGGAAGCTAGAGAGGCAAACTCTCGTTCCCACTCCAGACCTACTGAATCAAACCCTGGGCGGGGCCCCGCCAGCCGTGTTTAATAAGCATGACGTGCCTCCCCATCTGTGGTAAGCAAGCAACAAGGCATCTTCCTGACCGTCTACGTAAGCCACGCAGAATTTCTCCACCGGGGCAAAACCACGGGCCAACTGGTGGGTTAAAGGGTCCTGTGCTTTCTGCTTCCAGCATCTACCTTCCCTCTGCCGACACTGAGAGCTGTCCATCCAGAGGCAAGCTTAAGACGAGGCTAATGATGTTTCAGCTTCCCTCACTGGCAAGGGCCCCTTCCGAAACCCAGTAACAGATTTTGCATCTATGATTCCGCAATCTTTTCTTACAGAGGCCCAAATCGTACGAGCTTCAGGCCCTGGAGCACCCAGACCTGCTGCGGTCTAGACAGGCAGGTGGGATCATCTGAGCTGTGACATTTCAGTTGCTAAGTAACGAGGTGACACTGCTTCTCAGACGTCCTGGGCATCAGCATCACCTGGAGGGTTCGTTAAAATCCAGAGGGTTGGGCCCCACCCTCAGTTTGTCAGGAGGCCTGGGTGGGGCCCGAGAATGTGCATTTCTAACAATCTCCAGGGCGATGCTGCGACTGCTGATCCGGGGACCACACTTTGAGAATCCGCATCTTTGAGGATTCTTCCCACGTCCACCTTGATTTCTGCCTCCGAGGGGCCAACCCCTGCTTGTCTACCCCCCTCCAGGAAACCCTCCCTGACCTCCCAGGCTGGGCTTGGGGTGCCTTCTTTGGGCAGCTCTAGCCCTTTTCTCTCAAGCTATCTTGGGATGGTCAGTTGCCACCACCAGACCATGAAAATCTGTCCTTTAACTGGATTCTCTGTGCCCACCTCCACGCCTGCAGATGAACAGGAAGGCCACTCTTGGACTTATGATACCCACTCCCTGCCCAGGGCCCTGCTCCATCCCCAGCTAGGCTGCTGCACGAAGCCTCAGGCTCCTCCTGGGAGGACCTCCCAGTCAAGGAGAGAGAGGGGAGCCAGGTGGAGACACAGGTGCTGCAGGAGCTAGGGACGTAGAAACTGTGTCCCCCAGGCTGAGTTATTACCTGGGAGGGGGCAGCTGCTCCCAGCACAGCAATCTCAGCTGCTTCCTAATTAGGTCGCAGCCAGTGCAGGGGACAAAGGGACAGGGCTGCTGCTCTCTTTTCCGCGCACCCCTCCTCTCTCTCTAACAACAGGGCCCAGGGCAGAGCTTACTGTTTAAAAAGCCTTCATATCCAGCATGGGGCCTCCGGTCCCTCCTCCCTCTCCCAGCAATTCTGTCCCTGCCTGTCCCTGCAGTGTCACAGGTGCCAGGGGTTCTCCTCCGCTTGCCCGTCACCAGCACAGGCTAGCCTTTGTCCCCTCGGCCACCCCACCACACCCGCCTTCCCCTCTCCTCCCTACCCTCCAGCAGTGAGTTGCGTCCGGAAGTTGAGTGAAAGCTCCCAAGGCCGGGTCCCCGGGGTCACAGACACACGTCTGAGGTCCACGGAGCTGCCCCAGCCCCACCCCGTGTGCCCCTGTGGATGGAGGGAGGGGGTACTCACCTCTCTGGCTTCCAGGGACATCCTCCAGGGCCTGCGGGAGATCCGGAAGGCCCAGCCACAACCGGCTGGGGTCACGTGGGCTTTAAGCCAAGCGGGGTAATATGGCCCACACCTGGCGGAGCCCCGGGCCGACCCTCGGGCCAACTCGCGGCTGGCCCCTCAAGCCCCAGGGCCCGATCTCCATCACCTGGGTCAGATTCACCCGATTCCCGGCCACGCCCCCGCCCCCACCCCCACCCCAGACCCACCGAGTCACGGCCGCGGCTGGTGGGGACTGGGGGCCCGCACTGTCACAAGCAACCCGACACCCTCAGGGAACTCAGGACCCCTGCTCTGAGATCTCCAGCGTTAGCTGCATGTTTTCAGGCTCTTCACTACCGGGCCATCTGAGGGGCCCCGGCTGTGAGGGGTGGGGGTGGGGGGGGGGTTTCTTCTTTCTTCAGGTTTTATTTATTTGCATTGTCTTAATGAGCAAAGGTGGGGAATGGTCATCAGCTCTTACCAGGAGCCAGGGATTCACAGACAAGGAAGCAAAGCTTTATTATTACAAACCACCCCTTTTAAAAATAGTGGTTCCCTCTGTTTATTCAAGTTTTGCACGTCTTGCAAATTACATCAAATTATAAAAATAAAATGATGGTCACCTATAATCCCACTAGCTACAGATACCAACATCATTTTGATTTATTTCCATCCAGTATTTTTCCTAATGCCTGTATTTTACCATAATGGAGAGTTTACCAAATACCATTTTTCTTAAAAAAAAAAAAGCTCGATCAAGGTATAATTAACATATAATAAACTGCACATATTTAATGTGTATAATTTAAAATGTTTTCACATGTGTATACACTCGTGGAACCACCACCACGAAGAAGATAATGAACAGATCCAACACTCCCAATTTTTTAAATGGAGTTTTTATTTTGGAATTCTTTTAGATTTACAGAAAAGTTGCTAAGATAGTATAGAGAGTTCCGGTATAGCCCAGACCCAGTTCCCCCTAATATTAATATCCTACATACCATGATACATTTATTAAAACCAAGAATTTAATATTGGTACACAGTTATTAACTCAACTACAGACTTTATCTGAATTTCACCAGCTCTTCCACTGACATCCTTTTTCTGTTCTAGGATCCAAGTTAGGATACCAAATTGCATTTAGCCAAATGTAGCTTGATACCTTAGCTTTCATTACTTAGCATTCGGTGGTGAAAATCTCTTGAAAAACTTGCTTTAAATGAATGCCTCATATTTCTTGATATCAATTTACTATAGTGCTTGACTTTCCAATTTTGCTCTTATTAACAATGTTGCCATGAAAATCTTTGTACCCAAATCTTTGTTCACATCTTATATTGCTTCCTTGAGATATTTTCCCTTTTTCTCCCCCAGCTTTATTGAGATATAATTGACATACAACACGATTTTCCTTGAAATATAACTAGTAGGTCAAGGACTTCCCTGGTGGCGCAGTGGTTAAGTATCAGCCTGCCAATGCAGGGGATACTGGTTTGAGCCCTGGTCCGGGAAGATCCCACATGCCGCGGAGCAACTAAGCCCGTGTGCCACAACTACTGAAGCCTGCGCTCTAGAGCCTGCAAGCCACAACTACTGAGCCCGCACGCCAAAACAACTGAAGCCCCTGCGCCCTAAGGCCCGCGTGCCGCAACAACTGCACCTGTGTGCTGCAACTACTGAAGCCTGCGCCACCTAGAGCCCACGCTCCGCAGCAAGAGAAGCCACCGCAATGAGAGGCCCACGCACTGCAACGAATAGTAGGCCCTGCTCACTGCAACTAGAGAAAGCCCATGCGCAGCTACAAAGACCCAATGCAGTCAAAATAAATAAATAAATTTGTTAAAGAAAATAACTAGTAGGTCAAGTCCTTTGATATATACTTGCTTTTAATCCTTTCAACAATGAGGTAAGATTTGGCAACCATCATAATACTTGTTTCAGTGGAGAACTGTCAGTGGAAGCTAAAATGAAAGAGTGAAAGTTTGATAAGGAAAAGGATAGTCATATGGTCTCAAAATAACTCCCCACAGATTCCTGGTTGGTTACAAAGGCAGGAGTAGCCCGCTCGACGGTGGAGAAAACCAGCAGGCACCACCTAAATTGGGCGATCAAAGTTAAGGACATCAGGATGAGACGAGCCACACCGTGAGTCTCCTCCTCTGACCTGCAAAGAAAAACACAAGATCAGGTTGGGGCATTCCTGCCAAAGCTGCATTACCTGAATCTAACAATGAGAAAACGTCAGGCAAACCCAAATCAAGGAACATTCTACACGATAATTGGCTTGTACTCTGCAAAATGTCAGGGTCCTGAAAAGCAAAGAAAGGCTGAGGAACATTCTAGATGAAAGGCGATTAAAGAGACATGACCACCAAATGCAATATATAATCCTGGGTTGGATCCTGAATGAGAAAATACACTTTAAAAATTTGTATGTAGGGCTTCCCTGGTGGTGCAGTGGTTGAGAGTCCGCCTGCCGATGCAGGAGACGCGGGTTCGTGCCCCGGTCCAGGAAGATCCCACATGCCGCGGAGCGGCTGGGCCCGTGAGCCATGGCCGCTGAGCCTGCGCATCCGGAGCCTGTGCTCCGCAACGGGAGAGGCCACAGCAGTGAGAGGCCCGCGTACCGCAAAAAAACAACAGAAAAATTTTGTATGTAAAAGACATTATTGGGAAAATTGATCCATGGATTGGATAATGGTACCACATCAATGTTAATTTCCTGACTTTGATAAATATTTTTTATGGCAGAAGATTCATGGGCTTCCGTCAATAAGGTATTCCAGAAAGACCCAATATGAGACTTTTTTTTTTTAAGTATGGAGGCATATTATGATGCTTTAGAATTCAAGCTACAGAAAAGCTTTATTATCTCACCAAGGTGATGGTGAGATGCTTCCATACAGTCTTGGAGCTTTCAACTTACATAAAAGTTGCACAATTATAACAAAGAACTCCCATACGCCTCTCACCCTTTATGCACGTTTTGATAATCGCCCCGATGATGTTCTTTACGACAAACCCATCCAATCCAGGATCAGGTATTATAACCAAGTTTCACACCCTTCTAGTCTTCTTCAATCTAGGATGAATCAGGAAGGAAAGAAATAGTGGAGGGAGGGAGAAAAGGTGGGGACAGATTTCTAGAGCATCCTTTTATTTTCTGAACATCAGAGTTTCTGAGTTGGAAAATTTGGAAAACACAGCAAAGCGCCGAGAAGAAACTAGCTCAGACTCACTCCACCCAGAGATAAGCATTGTTCACTCTTTGATGAACCCCATTTTTTGTTCTTTGATCATATTTGAGATAATAGTGGATATATAACATTTTAAGAATGTACAGCATCTCTTGGTGAGCTTGTTAAAAATACAGATTTTTCCCCTGGCCCTATCCCAAGTCTACTGAGTCAGGACCTGTAGGGCTGGGGTCCTGATGTCTGTATTTTTAACTAGATCCCAGGGATGCTGATACAGACCCGAGTTTAAGAATCACTGTTGGCATTCTATATTTGCTATTTACTATCATGTTGTAAACATGTCCCTTCACTGTTAGGAGGTCTATTCAATCACTTATATGAGCATGCATTATTTATATTATCCAAATGATATTTTAAAAAAATCTTTTAAAGGCCAGCCTGCCTCATAATCCTGGTTAATAACTTGTGTTAGAGGATCTAGGTAGAGGTGGACGCCTAGCAGGGGCTGAGGGAACGTTTGTGGAATCTCAAAGAGACAAGCTGGACCCACATATTAGGAAATGGAGTGAAGTGGATCCTGCCCCAGAGACTCTCACACATTTTGGGGAAAGAGTGAGTTGGTGACATTGCATTGGGTGGTGATATCTACTGAAATTAAAAATACACTTAGCCATTGACCCAGCATTTCCATGACTAGGAATTGGTTTCCTATGGATATTCTGACATCAGTCAAAGACGGATGATCTAAAGAGCTCATTGAAGAATCACTTGTAATAACAAATGATCGGGCATAACATAAATATCATCAGATGACCTGGAAATCAAGACGTCATGGGGTGCTGGGCAGCCATGAAAAGAATGTAACAGTTCGTCATGTGGTGTTATTCGGAGATGTCCAAAATGCCTTATGAACTGGGAAAAATTGTGTGTATGTGGTTTTGTTTTTTTTTTTTCGTTACACCAGGTCTTAGTTGCAGCACTCGGGCTCCTTAGTTGCGGCAGGCGGGCTCCTGTGTATATGTTTTTAAAAATTGGAGACAATAACATTTGCACATTTGTGTATGCATAAGACATTTCTGGAAGGACACACAAGAAACTTAAAATAGCCATGGTTGGGAGGAGGTGGCCTCAGAGGTCTGGCGTGAAAGGGGGATCTACTTTTTGTCGTATATCTTCTTGTGCTGTTTGACAATTTTACCATGTGGCTGCTTGATTCAAAAAAATTACAGGGAACTATATTCAAAATCTTGTAATAACTTATAATGGAAATGAATCTGAAAAAGAATATATATATATAACTGAGTCACTTTGCTGTACACCTGAAGCTAACACAACATTGTAAATCAACTACACTTCAATAAAAAAATAAAAATGATTAATACTTAAAAAAATACTAGCAATAAAGGAATGAATGCATGAATGAATAAATGTTGATGAAACACTAGCTGGGGTGGGAAGGCAGAGTTCTGGAGTGTGCGCAGGTGCTGGTCCCAGCATGGAATTCCCAGGTGATCCTAATGGGTCTTGACACCTCCTCCTAATTAAAGTGGGTGAGCAAGGGGTGTCTGCTGGGTCGCGCTGCATCTGTCACCAGCCCCCATTGCAGGGGGCGGTTTGCGTGATGAGCGTGTCGAAGGCAGAGCCCCTGCCCTGCCAACTCGGAAGCGCAGGTCCAATCCGGAAGTTTCCCGATCAGCTCCCAGATCACTTGGCTTCTTCCCGCCACCTCCACGTAGCCCACTTGTCCTTTCAAACTCTTGACTCCTCCTCCTGGTTTAGGAAGTCGCTCCCGTGCCTTGAAGCCGACCCCGTGTCCAGTCTAATGTGGTGGTTATAGGTATAAGCACAGAGGGCAGAGACAGCAGGGTTTAAGGCCTGCTTCCACCACTTACTGTATGACTTTGGGAAAGTGACCCAGCTTCTCTGAGCCTTCCTTTCCTCATCTGTAAGATGGCATTAATACTAATATCTATCTGAGTTCCCTGGTGGCCTAGTGGTTAGGATTTGGCGCTTTCACTGCCGTGGCCCAGGTTCAATCCCTGATCGGGGAACTGAGATCCTGCTAGCCACTAGGCGTGGCCAATAAAAGAAAAAAATTATAATATCTATCTGTCTTAAGGGGCTGTAAGTATTAAATGAGATAATCTCTAATAAGAGCTCACCAAATATCAACTATTTATTTCATTAACAAACATTTATCAAGCACCCTAGCCTGTGCCAAATCCTTTGCTAAGAACTGGGGATTAAAACAATTCTTAAGGTGAAGTGCTCTTTGCTCACAGTTTAACAGGAACAGGGTCATACATAATTTTTAATAGCTTTTTTTTTCTTCAAAATGCTTCCAGATTTATCTTCTTTAATTTTGATTACAATCCTATGAGGTAGCTCTGATTATTTATATTTTATGGATGAGGAAATGAAGGTTCAGAGAGGACCCGAGCAGTGGGCTGGGATGAAGAGGAGGCTTCTGGGAAAAGCACTGCTGCGTTTCTCCCCTGCTCCCTCACTGCTACCACATTTTGCTTCTAACACCAGATGTGTGGGTTTTTCACGTATCAGGCAATTCTCTGCAACACCAGCTAGGTATGCTACAATCCACTTCTGACACTACTCAGAGTTAGTGCAGACCCTACAGATTAAAGGATCCATCCCACACGACTGTCCCCAACAACTTCAGACAACGATCAAAAGTAGTACGTCCCCAGGTTACCCACAAAGTCTGTCCGACTTGGCTGCAAATAGGAGGTTCCCATGACCCCTTCCTTGGGTTCCATCATTTGCTAGAATAGTTCACAAAACTCAAACAACAGATCACAGGTGGCATCACAGGAACACAGCTCGTTTGCAGGCTAAGAGATGCTGCAGTGTGTAGGGGCCAGGTACACGTGACCCTATGATCTCGCAAAGCTTCCTCTCTGCCTGGACCAAGTTCTGAGTCATGGGCTTTTCTGAGTGGGAGGGCTGCTGAGGGCATTGGCTTGGTAGTCAGGCACCCAGCTGTTTGTTTCCCCTTGGCCAGTCCTCCAGTTCTCTTCTGAAAAAACAGTGCAATACTTTTGGGCTGCAAGTAACAGAATGCCTGGCTAAAAGTGTCCCAAACAACAAAGACATTTATTCTGTCCTTGAATGAGCAGCCTGGGGGTAGGTGGTTCCAAAGTGCTTCATTCAGCCCTTTGACGATATCCACATGGACTCTGGGGTAGTTTCCCTGCAATTTTTGTTTTGTTTTGTTTTACCTCCCTCCGAGGATTGCACAAACGCCACAACCTCATGATGCCCAAAAGCGGGCAGGGAGGGAGGGGTTCCCTTGGAACACATCCTTCCTTTTAACCAAGGAGGAAACTCTTTCCCCAGAGCCCCTGCAGAATTCACCTTACATCTCATTGGCCAGAACTGGGTCACATGCCCCAGGCCTCAAAATTTCACCCTAAGCTTCTTTGCTGTAGACATCTTTGCCTCAACCATTTTTGCTGCAAACGTTTCACCACATAACTAAATGGCCATCAGGCAATTTTGCCACCAAAGGTAAAATAACTGGTTGACAGTGTGTTTTGACAGTTTGGTTTTCAACTGGTTGAAATGTTTTAGCACTTCTTCCATCAGTGACGTTATTGGTGGCGTTACTGAGCTGACTGATGAGGAGGATTTGCCCAAGAGTTGGTTTCTTATTTTGAAATACACACATCAAAGGAGAAAGAGACCGAGGGCCTTTGAAGGACCAGAGTTGAACCCGCATGTCCCACAGAACTATGGAATGTCTATCGATGAATATATGACCATACGCCAAGAACACAAACAGTGTAGAAGGTTTTTGTGTTGCATTACAAATATGCATCCTAGTATTGGGAAACTGATACTTCTCAATGAAGGAAGAAATTTTAGCAAAAATGCATGATGCTGCATAAGGAAACAAATCAACAAGCAAAAAACAACAAAAAAAAGCATAATATTATGAACAAAAGACTTGGAAGACAGCTGCTTTGGTACAACCCACAAAATAAAATCAGTTTTTTTGCACACTACTGCCATGAATCCACGCACATTTTAAATGTATTCAAATATTTTGTAGTTCATGATAAAGTCTTTTTAATTTTGTTAATCATTTCTCATGTTTCATCATGTCCTCTTTAATGTCCCTCTTTTATTTTTCATTATTTTATCTCTTACAGCAAAATTGCCTTACAGCCAATTGCTTACTCGGCAAAAATGTTTATGGAAAAATTGCTGCAGCAAAGGTGTCTATGGCAAAGATGCTTATGGCCAAAGTATCTAGAACCCACATGCCCGTGCCTGGACCAATCACTGGGTGCTGCCCACCTCATCAAATGCCACTATCCCCATGGTGTTCCTTGCATGACATGGTTCCCTCCTGCTATAGAACCTCCACAGTCCCTGTGTTTGGAGTGGTCTCCCCTGTTAATACCAATGCACCCTTCATATCACAATTAAGTTTTTCAAGGAATTTACTGAACCTCTCTATGCCTCACTTTCCTCCTCAGTAAAATGCATTCCCATTATTTGCTTATCTGTGGGGAGGCTGTGCTCAGCTGGGTGGTTCTTCAGCTGCTCTCACCTGGTCTCATGCAGTTGCAGTGCAATGGCAGCTATGGTGGTTCTGACAAGATGACCTCACTCGCGCGTGTGGTGCCTTGGAGGGGACAGCTGGAGGGCTGGCACTCTTCTCTCTCTCCTCATGTGGTCTTTTTCATATGACTTGGGCTTCTTGGATCCAGAACTGGCATGCTGTTACTTCTGCCATATTTCACGCGGTTAAAATGAGTCACAGGACCACCCCTGGTAGGAGTAAATGTCTGGCACAGGTGTGAGAGGGGAGATGATGGAAAGAGTGCCCCTTACTGGCCATTGCTAGACTAGATTTTCTTACAGGGTCTTCCTTGCTCTAACATTCCAGAATTATACATTCTTCCCTAAACCTTCAGTAGAACTTAGTGCCCACTTAATGATCTAACTCACGATGCAATGGAAATATTTGTCTCTGGTCTCTGTGTTCCTTTTAAAACCTTGTACCGTCTACTTCTTTCCTGATAAATGTAGAGACTATTGACTACAGGGATTAACTTTAAAGCATTTACCCACATCTACGTGCATTTGTCCCGAAACTAATGATTTCAGGCTTGTGAGATGTGAGTCACCTTCTCTTCTTCTCCGGAAGGACACCGAAAAGCCACCTCTTGAGAGGCAGGGGGTCATTACCAACGGGAAAGGGAAGGACCCCTTCTGTTTAATGTGTGGATAAAAGTGGGATGCTGGAAATAGCTTTTTAATATGTGACTGCAGAGGTGGGACAGGCTGTCACAGGCTTCAGCTGTCTTGGAGAGGAAGCCAAAGGTGCCACTGTGGGGAAGGGAAGGAGGGTGTGGAGTAGCATCCTCCCCAGAGCACCAGGAAGGCTGACAGCTCTTCCCCAGCTCTCCCCCAGTGTCCCTGCCGGGAATGGAGGGACGGGTCATGGGGCTGACCCCGGCTGCCATTTCTGACAGCTTTATAATTACACCATCTGTTTGTTAAATTACTGGTAACCTTTTGATCCTCTCACTGGGGAGCCTGTGTGTTTTTGATGTGTCTTTTATCTTAGTCTGATAGTCTAATCATTGTTTTCTTTTTCTTTTTTTTCCCTCTCTTATCTTCTTTATCATGTGGACCACAACACTGGATTCTCAGGGCCCACTTGGCTTCTCTTTCCTTCTGCTTTTTCCTATTGTTGAATTACCTTGAATAAGCCTCATCACCTCTCTGAAGTCAGTTTCCCGTTAATGAAATAAAATATTTTGATTGGATCATAAGAATTGGTGACATAGAACATCTGACTCGGCCTGCCATGTCTCTGTCCAAGTCCTCATCCTCTGTCATAGGCGGGACCATTGTCCAAACATCCCCAGATGGCATCCCCATGGACATTTGAGCTCCGCCCCGCCCCCCCGAATCCAGTCTCCACCCTGAGCCAGAGTGATCTTTTCAAACTGCAAATTGGATCATTTCAATCTCCCACACCATCCTCATACTTTCCAAGACCAACCTCCCTAACGTGTTCTCGGAGGCCCCACGTGGTCCAGCATCTGCCCACCTCTCCTACCTATTCCATGTCACTTCCTCTCTGTCCTCCAGCCATCCCAGCCTTTCAGGTCCCCTATCCTAGAACAGGGGTTCTCAAACGTGGCTGAACATTACAATCGATATGGAAAGTTAAAAAAAAAATCCCGATGCCCAGGCTTCACTTCCAAAGACCTTTTAGAGTCTTTGGAGCTACATTCTTGGCATCAGTATTTTTAACATCTCCTAAGATGACTCCAGTGAGCAGCCAAGATAGAGAATGAATGGTCTGAGGCACCTGTTTCCTTTCCCCATTTCTCTTACTAATCATCTCCTGCCATCCCAGAGGCCGTTGTCCAAGTGCCACCCCTGACCCCCACCTATGTCTGAGTTAGACCTCATGTTATTCCTTTCACAAAACCAGGGTCTGTACTTTCAAAGCACATACCTCAGTTTTCAATTGTATATTCATTAGTGTGATATTTGATTACTGTCACCACGACTGTGGTGGCCAGCCTCCAAGACAGCCTCCAATACTCTCAACTTCCTGGTATTCACACCTTGTGGGGTCTATTCCCACAAGGTACCAGGATTGGATTCTGTGACCAATAGCATATGGCAGAAGTGATGGTAGGCCACCTTCAAGATTAGGTTTTAAAAGACTAAGGCTTCCCTCTTGGGGATTCTCTTTCTCTTGGGTCACTTACTTTGGGGGGTGCCAGCCACCCTGTCAAAAGGACCCTCCAGACAGCCTATGGAGAGACCCATGTGTTGAGGACTAGGGCCTCTGATCAACAGCCAGCAAAAAGTTGAGGCCTGGTGCTTCCCTGGTGGTGCAGTGGCTAAGAATCCGCCTGCCAATGCAGGGGACATAGGTTCGAGCCCTCGTCCGGGAAGATCCCACATGCTACGGAGTAGCTAAGCCCATGCACCACAGCTACTGAGTCTGCGCTCTAGAGTCCGCGAGCCACAGCTACTGAAGCCCGTGTGCCACAGCTACTGAAGCCCACATGCCTAGAGCCCAGGCTCCGCAACAATAGAAGCCACTGCAATGAGAAGCCCATGCACCACAACCAAGAGTAGCCCCCACTCGCCGCAACTAGAGAAAGCCCATGCGTAGCAACGAAGATCCAGCGCAGCCAAAAATTTTAAAATAAATAAATAAATTTGTAAAAAAAAGTTGAGGCTTGCCAAGAGCCACATGAGTGAGCTTGGAAGTAAATTCCACAGCTTTCAGATAATTGCTGTCCCAGACAACAGCTTGACAACAACCTCATGACAGACTGAGCCAGAACCACTCAGCAGGGGACTTCCCTGGCGGTCCAGTGGTTAAGAATCCACCTTCCAATGCAGGGGACAAGGTTTCAATCCCTGGACAAGGAACTAAGATCCCACATGCCACGGGGCAACTAAGCCCACACGCCACAACTACTGAGCCCACGCACTCCGGAGCCTGCACACCACAACTGGAGAGGAGCCCATATGCCACAAGTAGAGAGAAGCCTGCACACCGCAACTAAGAGCCCGTGTGCAGCAACGAAAAGATCCCACGTGCTGCAACTAAGACCCGATGCAGCCAAAAATAAAATAAATAAATATTAAAAGAAGAAAAGGAACCACTCAGCAGAGCTGCTCCTATATCCCCAACCTTCAGAAAATGTGAGATAATAAATGTTTATTGCTTTGAGCTGGTAAGTTTTGGGGTGATTTGTTACACAGCAGTAAATTACTAACACATTCTGATAGTTCTGTGAGCATGGAGACCACGGCTGTGACTACTCACCACTCTAACTCCAGAGTCTGTAGGAAGGCTCAACAAATATTTTTTGGAATTTTTCAATCAACAAACACTTCTTGAGCACCTACTCTGGGCAGGTGCTGGTCTAGGCAAAGGAGATACAGTGGAGAAGGGGACAGTGTCCTGTCCTCAGGGAACTTACATTCCAGGGGGATTTGATGAGTAGGAAGGGGAAACGGAGCAAGGGTGGGGAAGTTTGGAACACAGAGATGTGTGGTGGAGTAGAGGGAATTCAGTCATGAGCAAAGGGGTTTGGGGCTTCTCAGGCCCACGGACGGGCCTCAGGGAGGCCATGAACCCATTAGTCTTGTGTGTAAAATGATGTGCAGATGTGCCTTGGAAGATGGAGGGATTCTACATGGCATCAAATTCTCGAAAGGAAGGCTAAGAACAACTGGCCTAGATGAATGTTACAGGTGAGTGCTGTGGACTGAATGTTTGTGTCTCCGCCACCCTTGCAAATCCCTATGTTGAAGTCCTAACCCCCAAGGTGATGGTATTTGATGATGGGGCCATTGGGAGGTGATTAGATCACAAGGGTGGAGCCCTCATGATTGAGATTAGTGCCCTTATAAAGAGATAGGAGAGAGCCTGCTTCCTCTCTCTGCTCTCTGCCATGTGAGGACACAACGAAAAGGTAGCCATCCACAAACTAGCAAGCGGTCCGTCATCAGACACCAGATCTGCCAGCACCTTGATCTTAGACTTTCCAGCCTCCAGAACTATGAGAACTAAATGTCTGTTGTTTAAGCCACCCAGTCAGTGGTAACTGGTTACAGCAGCCAAAACTAAGACAGCGAGGCAGGTGGTGACCTTCCAGTGCAGCCAGTTCCCATTCTTATTGTGGGCAGAAGAACAGAATGGGGAGAAAACTGGACTTTAAATATTTGCTCTGACATCCACCATCTGCAGACTCTGGACAAGTTATCATCTAAAGCCTCGGTTTCTGCACCTGTAAGCTGAGTATAAGAGCAATGGCTTCATAAGGTTCTTATGAAAATGAAATAGGATGTGTATGTAAAGTCAGAGCCCAGAGCCTGCTGTCTAGCAAATGCTTTCTGACAGCTGTTAAGTTCCTTAATGGGGTGAAAGAGATTTGGGTTCTGATACCTTTTTTCTCAATATTTTTAAATGAAAAATTTTCAAATATATCTTCTTTATCCATTCATCTGTCGATGGACATTTAGGTTGTTTCCATGTCCCGGCTATTATAAATACTGCTGCAATGAATATTAATCAGCCATAAAAAGAAATGAAATTGGGTCATTTGTAGAGACGTGGATGGACCTAGAGTCTGTCATACAGGGTGAAGTAAGTCAGAAAGAGAAAAACAAATACTGTATATTAATGCATATATGTGGAATCTAGAAAAATGCTACAGATGAACCTATCTGCAGGATAGGAATACAAAGGCAGACATAGAGAATGGACATGTGGACCCGGGGGGTAGAGGAGGGTGGGATGAACTGGGAGATTAGGATTGACATAAATACACTACCATGTGTAAAATAGATAGCTAGTGGGAACCTGCTGTATAGCACAGGGAACTCAGCTCAGTGCTCTGTGATGACCTAGATGTGGGGGATGGAAGGTGAGGTCCAAGAAGGAGGGCGTGTGGGTATGTGTATGGCTGATTCACTTCGCTGTGCGGCAGAAACTAACACAACATTGTAAAGAAATTATACTCCAATAAAAAAAATTTTCAAATATAATGAAATGTTGTAAAGGTCTTGCAGTGAACATGAATATACCCACCACCTAGGTTCTACCATTAAAGTTTTGCTGTATTTGCTTTATTCCATATCTATCCACTGCTGTCTAGCAGACAGTGCTATTGCCAGACTGATGCTCTCAGACTGTAGTGAACTTTGATAAAAATCCTTACTCCTTCAAAACTCAACGGAACCCTGCCACAGGGGAATTCAAATGAGTCCCCTGCTCTTTTTCCTTTTCAAAGAAAAGCACATTGTGAAATTTATCAGTATCAATTACTATTTGTATATGCTCTAATCCTTTAGGTGTTGGACGGGTTTCCTTTCTGCTGGGTTCAATTTCATGACGATAAATGGTACCCAGGGGCACGATGACTGCATTGGTGGTTTGATCCGAATTTCTGATGCTTGGCAAAATTCACCCCAAAGCAGACAACTGGTGTTAGAGCCCGTGAAGGACCCAACCTGAGCCAAGATCGGTGAGGTGTCCAGGACAGAGAAGCAGAGATGAGCTCCTAATTTCTAGTTCTCCAGGATCTGGTGTTATCACCTTCAGAAAAACACATCATGCACTGAAAGGGTGTTACAATTAGCAGCCCTGTTGGGGAGATGATGCTGAACTGTCTACACAACATCAAAAAGCTTGTTTTCTTCAATGATAATTAGAGCATCTCCATAGGAGAGCTAGTTCATAAAGACGTTCCCTATGACATTGCTCCCTGCACACAAACAAGCCAGATGGGAAACTGCGACCAGGAGGGCAGAGGCCGCCACTAATTAGTCGTGACATCAGCATTTAGACTGTGCTGGCCAATTACGTCGGGAGAAGTGAATAAAGCTAATGAAACTTTCATGTGCGCCAGGAGCTGCAGTGCCTCCATAGGCGAGTGGGGTTGGCCCAGAAACCCCCTCTGCTGGAGATCTTTGGGGGAATGTGTGACCTTATTGCTAGAATTTGTTGGAGAGAGGAAAAAAATACCTAACTAAATCAAACAGTTAAATGGATAAACTTGGTTCCATGTGTCAGAGGAGACATACTTTTAGCATGGGAAGAATTTGCTTTCCAGGCTGACTCCAAGATAAGCAGAAGGACTTGCACATCCGAGGACAGGCTGGGGTCCTGTTTGGTAACACGGTCCTCCTTCCACTGCAGGGGGCTGGAGGCTTGCCCCCCCTGCCAGCCCCCGGAGGACCACTTTGAGACCTGGGACAGTGTAGGGGTCATGGGTTCCGGAAACACACGGCTGGGTTTTGGTTCCCAGCTCCGCCACTTATGAGCTGTGTGATCCTGGGCAAGTTCCTTAACGTTTCTGTGCTTTCACTTCCTTTTCTGTAAAATGGGGATAATAAAAGTACTTACTTTAGTAGGGTTGCTTCCAGCATTCAGTGAGCTCAGGCACATGAAGCGATTAGAAGAGTGTTAGAAGAGTGATGGGCCACTTAGCTGGCGTCCCCCTGCCTCGGCCCCCCCTCTCCCCTACCGACCAGAGGGCGCTTTCTTTTTTCCTTTCGAGGCTGAATTGTAAAAACACCGACTGCTGCTCTGCTAGTCATTGCTCTTGCCTTCCGTCTGCCCTTCCTCAGTACCATGTCCATCCTCACTGCCTGTTGTAATGATCACCAACGATGTTATCCTGGGAATTCAGGAATATAAATCTATTTTTATTTTATTTATTATTACTTTTAAAATTTACTTATTTTATTGGTTTATTTTTGGCTGCGTTGGGTCTTTGTTGCTGCGCGCGGGCCGTCTCTAGTTGCAGTGAGAGGGGGCTACTGTTCGTTGCTGTGCGCAGGCTTCTCATTGCGGTGGCTTCTCTTGTTGCAGAGCACGGGCTCTAGGCGTGTGAGCTTCACTAGTTGTGGCTCAAGTGCTCTACAGCGCAGCTCAGTAGTTGTGGCACGCGGGCTTAGTGGCTCCACAGCATGTGGGATCTTCCCGGACCAGGGATTGGACCCGTGTCCCCTGCATTGGCAGGTGGATTCTTAACCACTGCGCCACCAGGGAAGCCCCTATAACTCTATTTTTAAGCAGTCACTCTAGGCGGCTCAGCACAGGAGGGGTTGGGGTGGTGTGGGCCCTTCGTGATGCACTACTGGGCTGTATGCTGGGGTCGGGGTGGGGAGTCAAACTGTGAAGTTTGATGATGGTTAGCACGGTTACTCTCTCCAGGCGCACATTCTGCATCTAACAGGCTAACACATTAAAGAATAAGCTCATTTCATCTTTATGGGGAAGGTATTATATTGTACCCATTTTAAAGATAAAGGAACTAAGTTCCCCAAACAGGACCTTACCTGCCCAAGGCCACGGAGAGTGAGTAGCAGAGCCAGGACTCAAGCCCAGATGCGCTGACTCTGTCCCATTAACACGTTTTCCTCCCTGGCCTGGAAAGACATACTGGAGGCAGGGAGATGGGCTGGGAGGCTGCGGCAATGGTTCAGTGACCCGGATGGAAGCCGTGGCTATGGGGATGCCATTCACTGAATGCCCACTGTGTGCCTGCCACGAGCTTGACATGCACTGTTTCACTTAATCCTCATCCCCATACCATTATTATCCTACAGATAAGGATGTGAAGGTTTGCAGGGGCTTAAAACACCCAAAGGTGGGCAACCACTAGTGGCCCAGATGGGATTTGGGTTCAAAGTCTGCCTTCGGGGCTGTCAACCACTGCGCCGAGGATCTGGGGGGGCACTGGGGTGTTAGGAGTCGTGAGAGATTGGACACAGGGCAGGTGGAGAGGGAGAAGCTGGGTTCCTGATTCACGGCAGAGGGTGGGGGTGGGGGGTGGGGGTGTTGGCGCCTGTCAAAACAGGGAACAACAGAAGAGAAAGTGGTTTCAGAAAGGAGATGGATTCAGTTCTGGAGATGGCGTGCCTGAGCCCTCTCTGGGTCTCTGTTATGCTGTCTGCTTGGCATTTGGAGGATGTGACTCATGGGCTTAGAAGTCGTCTCATCTTAGAAATGGCTTATGTGGGAATTGTCATCACAAAAGTGGCAACTGATGCTATTGGTGCTTATGCTTCCCAAGGACAGAAGGGAGCAGAGAGGGCTGCCCGGGATGCAGGAAACATCAATATTTAAATTGTCTCACTGCTCTCCATTCAGCGGACAACAAGAGGCCATCCTGTCCCCAGGGGCTCATTATCTTTTCTGACAAACGAGGGATACCAGCAAGGTGCAGGTCTACATGGTGAGTACCGTACAATGTCATTTACATGGCTTTTCAGGTAATCTGTGACAGCGAAAATAGGTGGTTTAGGGATACAATGTTCCAGTTTGGTAGTTTCCACAAAAAGCAAATCCAGTCTTTCGAAGACATTCTGTAAGAGATGAAATGGATGAATTTCTCCATGAAATCTTGAAAGAACATCTTCAGAGCCCAAGGGGAGACTTTGATAGGCCCGGGAGTAAGCCACACCCTGAAAGTGCTCTCCTTCAATGTCTAAAACACATCCCATAGGATCTACCCAGGGCAGAGATCCTGTGAAAGCCAGATGGTCACCAGTCTATGCAGACGGTGGTCCTTGCCTGACAAGACAGAGAGGTGAACTGAGCATAAATCCAGAAAGTCTCACCTCTTCACAGTGAAGCACAAGCACAGAGCACCTCCGAGAAACGCATTCTCGGGGCACAGAATATGCCTGTCAATCAACCAACCAACCAGTCCATCAACCAACCAACCCCAAGGCTCCTCCACTCTTAGGGTCACCACCCTCTCCATCCTCCTCCCTCCTGTCTCACGGCCAAGGCTGTGCTCCTCTTCCAATGAATATCCCTGTTCCATCAGTAATTTCCTTTCCCATGTCCATCTTCACCCTCCTTCTCTTGACTGCTGCTTCCTCTGTTAACATGCTCAACTCACACTTTCTCCACTTTGCTCTCAGTCTACTCCCCTCCCGAGGTCCCTGGAATAACTGGTCTTTGTGGATTCCCTTTTCTTTCTCACTATTCATTTTTTCAGCAACTTGTGGTGTGGCATCCATGTACTCAGTGAGGCGAGCGTTGATAGTCACCAACGGTCCTTATCCTCCCCGTATTTTTTGTGATCAGCGACGGCTGTTGGGTTGTATTGTTGGCATTTCTGGTTCTGGCCAAGGGGACCTATGGAGACTTTGTTGGGGTCTCCAGGAGATACTTTCCTCTCAGATAGAAAAAAGCAACTCTGTAGGTAAAGACCCACCCCACCAGCCCTGTCTTCCTATCTTTGAACACAGTTCTATAAGGATGTGATGCTTGGAGCTGGGCAGCCACCTTGTCAATAGGAGTCACGACGGCATCCTCGATACACAGACCTGACAGGTTGAGCTGATGGAACATCTCAAAACCACCGACTTCAGTCCCCTTTTAATGCTGAATAGTATCCCATCGTAGGAATGTACCACATTTTACTCATTCATTCAGTTATTGATGGACATTTGGGTTGTTTCTAGTTTGGGCTTATTATTACAAATAAGCTGCCATGGACAAATTTTTGGTGGAAATAGCCTACATTCTTCCTGGGTCGATACCTAGGAGTGGAACTGCTGGGTCATATGGTGGACTTTCATTTTTAAGAAACTGTCAAACGCTTTTCTAACGTGGTTGTACCATTTAATATTCTTGCCAAGAATGTATATGAGTTAGTGGATGGGAAAAAGGCTGGTTTTTCTTTACTCACCATTCACGGAATACTTCACTTCTGGTATTTAGGCTCACCATACGCGTGGGTTTCTTTTCCCCACACCAAGCAATTCTGCAACACGGGCTGGGTGTACCACAATGTACCTCAACTCTGAGATTATCTACCTAGAGCTCACATCAGATCCCAAAGGTTAAGGGTTCAGTCCCACAAGACTGCCCCATGCCCCACTTTAGATGCAAGTCCAGGTTGTCATGTGTGCTTCTGACTCCTCAGCTCTAAAGTGGAGGTTCCCACAATGCCCTTGTAGGGTTAAATGAATTTGCTAGAGAGCTCACAGAACTCAGGGAAACATTTTACTTACTAGATCATCGGTTTATTACAAAAGGATATAACTCAGGAACAGCCAGATGAAGAGATGCATAGGGCAATCTACAGCTATACTACCCTGAACCCGCCTAATCTCATCTGATCTTGGAATTTACAAAAGGTCAGGCTGGTTAGTACTTGGATGAGAGATGCACAGGGCATGGTGTGTGGGAAGGGGCAGAGCGTCCATGCTCTCTCCAGATGTGCCACTTCCAGCACCATCACCCTGGAAGCTCCAGGAATCCCATCCTTCGGGTTTTTATGGAAACTTTGTCACGTGGCATGATTGCTTAAATCATCATTTGCTGGTGATTAATTCAATTTCCAGCCTCTTGGCCCTCCCCTGAGGATGGGCAATGGGCCTGAAAGTTCCAACCCTCTAATCTGCTTCCATTAACGTAAATTCAGGTGTGGTAGAAAGGGGTTTCTTAGGAATAACAAAAGGCATCCTCATCTCTCTTAGCGTTTAGGAAATTCCAAGGGTTTTAAGAACTCTGCCAGGGACAGGGATGAGACCAAATCCATATTTCTTATTATGAATCGCAATATCACAGAGTTGTACCGAATTCTCACTAACATTTGGTATTAATCTTTTCCATTTGGGTGAGTGACAGATGGCATCTCATTGTAGTTTTAATTTGTGCTTGCATGTTGGCTGTGATGATGAGCATTTTTCATGTGTTTTTTGGCCATTCATGTATTTTCTTTTGCTAAGTGTCTGTTCAAATATTTTCCCCAGCTTTTTCATTAGCGTTTTAAAAATTGAGCTGTAAGAGTTCTTTACATACTCTGGACACAAGCCTTTTATGTGATAAATGTGCTGTCAATATACCCTTCCCGCCTGTGGCTTGCCTACCATTTTCTTAGCGATGTCTTTTGAAGAGCAGAAGCTTTTATAAAGTCCAATTTGGCAATATTTTATGGCTCATGTTTTCTGTGTTTGCTGAGCAGCTGGAATTTGTAAACTTTTGTCTTTTACCAAATATGGGAAGTTGTTGGCTTTAGTTTCTCCACATAATTTTCTGCTCCATGATTCCTTTCTTTTGGGGGACTCATACTAGCTGTATATTAGACATTTTGACATTGTCCCACAGGCCCCTGAGGCTTAATTTTTTCCAACCCTTTTTCTCTTTCTCTTTAAACTGGTTGGTGTCTATTCATCTATCTTCATGTTCACCCATCCCCACTGTGATATTAAACCCATCCAGGGAATTTTTCAATTTCACATATTGTATTTTTTCAGTTCTGAAATTTCCATTTGATTGTTATTATTATTATTTTGTGTTTTTTTTTTTTTTTGCGGTACGCGGGCCTCTCACTGTTGTGGCCTCTCCCGTTGTGGAGCACAGGCTCTGGACACGCAGGCTCAGCGGCCATGGCTCACGGGCCCAGCCGCTCCGCGGCATGTGGGATCTTCCCGGACCGGGGCACGAACCCGCGTCCCCTGCATCGGCAGGCGGACTCTCAACCACTGCACTACCAAGGAGGCCCATCCATTTGATTATTTTTATACATTCTATTTCTCATGTGAGATATCCTTTATATTCATTCATTTAAAGCATGTTTTTTAACTTTATTTCATTGAGCATTGTTATCATAGCTGCTTTACTACCCTAGTGTGATAATTCCAACATCTGGGGTATCTTGAGGTTGACTGCCTTTTCCTTTGTGAGTGAATCAAATTTTCTTGTTTTGTTTTTTTTGTACATCAAGTGATTTGGGTTGTATCCTGGGAATCGTGCACGTCATATTGTGGAGAATTGGAATTCTGTTATATTCCCCTGAATGTTGAGGTTTTTGCTTTAGCAGGAAGTTAACTTGATTACTTAAGTTGTAAGTTCTCTGTTGCTTGCCTTAAGCAGTAGTTCAAATCCCAGTTCCATTCTTTAAGCTTTTGCTGCTCTATCCTGCTCATGTACACTTAGAGGTAAGCCAGAGATTTGTGTGAAGTTCACATAGAAAATCAGGGGATTTCCATTCCCACCTCTCTGGGATTCCTCACTCTCCAGTGACCTGGGCTTCTTCCCTGGCTTCTCTGGGCAAAGAGATGGTGGGTTTTGGGGAAACACTTTATCCATCCCAGTTGTGTTGCTCTACAACTGTGGTTTGCTCTCAGGACAAAGTGGAACAGGGAGAGGGCAAGTTTTGAGCTCCTGGTTTTTGTTCACTCTCCAAATCACCAAGTAGGCTTTTTGAGTCTATAGTTGTCTGCAGCAGTGCTGGTCTGCAGGGGAAAAGCACTCAGCTCCGAGTGGAGCCCATTCCTTTTTCTGTTTACTCAGTGTGCACCAGTCTCAACTTTTCAGAAAGATTCCCCTTCACTCCTTCCGTGGCTTCCATCTTTCTCTTCTCGTGCTGAAACGAAGATGTTCCCTAAAGGTCTGTTTTAAGGTTCTGTCCTTAGGTCTCTTCCAGTGCTGCTAAATTTTCTCAGGAATCTCATCCATTCACATAGTCTCTCTGGGTATCACTTCCAAGGTGTATTGTTCACTTCCGAGTCCCACACTTGTACTTCCAGCCACCTCCTTCATATATTCCCATACAACCTTTAGTCTAAGATCAGTCCCTTCTCTGGGCTCACCTGCTTTGGTTACTGGCACAGCATTCATTCAGCGAGCAGGGCTTGGAATTACTAAGAGTCAAGAACACTTCTCTCTTTATCCCCAATTTCTTCACTGTGAGCGGAGAACCAAAGATAACACTGCTGCTGTTATTCACTGACCTGTTGACAATACCTAACTTTGAGGACGATTCCCAAAGAACTACCACAAGGCTTAGGAATGTGGCCTCTTTCCCTTCCCTGTATTGTGTTAATGTTGATAATTAGTACTGCTATCTATCTTTACTTATTTATTCCACATTCATGGTATAAGTATTCATTGAGCAGCTCCTCTGTCCCAGGCAGGGTTCTAGGCATTGGGAAGAATGGCCGATGAGACAGACAAGGTCCCTGCTGTTCCGAAGCTTGCATTCGGGGGTGGGCGTGGGGGGGGGGGATATAAAGATCAAGAAAAACAAGCAAATTTCTTAGTGACGTGCTAGGAAGAAAGTAAACAAGGGAGTGGGGAGGTGATGCCTGGGGCTGAGGAACATAACCGCAGACAGGTGGGGAAGGAAGGATACTCTGAGGACTTCTGAGCTGAGGTCAAAATAATAGGAAGCCAATTCCCATCAGAGGAAACAGGAAGTGCACAGGGCAGTGGGACGGTCAGCAAGGGCAGGGTGGCAGAGCCGACGCTGAGAGATACGGGCGGGGCTGGGGCAGAGTGGGAGGGGCCTGGGAAGTCGTAGGAAGGAGTCTGGACTTTGTTGTAAGTGAGATGCAAAGCCCTATTAATGAAGAAAATCACTTTTTAAAGACAAATATCAGAACAGAATAATAAAAGGTAACTTGTGAATATTCACATTCAATACAATTTATTTACATAGGTTTTTTACTTACATTGTTGTTTTAGGTGTTATCTAAAGAAAAAAACCAATCTGTATATATTTGTGTGTATGGGTATAGTCACTAACATTAAAATAAAAAAAAGGAAATAAAATCCATTGAAGGCAAAAGATAATTTAGTCAGTAAAATGTTTTCTAGAAAGATGCTAGAAATCATTTATTATTCCAAGAAAAAAATCCTCCATTGTGCCTATATATGAATATACCTACGAGCTCTCCAATGGTGGAAGACAGTATTTTATGAAATTATTAAAACAACCAGTATCACCTGTCAAGTACTATCTCTTGCATGTGCAACCAAAACTGCTAAGGTTATCTGAACAAGAAATCCCTGGTGTCTATTACAGAGAGCTTTTAATAGAACTTGCCTTGACAATTTATTCCTAAATCTTTTTTCCCCTTAGCTCAATACTATATTGTTACTTAATTTCATGACTGCACAAAACTGTTTTAGACGCTACTTGGGGAATAAGTATTAAGAGTTCAAGTAAATGCAAATGATGTTTTTGCTACCTGTTCTCAAAAGATTTCACATTAGAAGACAGACTATAATATTAAACTGTATTATGTGTATATAGATTCTACAGTTATATGTAACTCAGTATCTTTTGCAGGTACATAAGGTAAATGGTCCTAGTGTTTTTTGTATTTTTTATAGTGCTATGAACATAGGGGTGCATGTACCTTTTTTGTTTTTAATAGATCTTTACTGGAGTATAATTGTTTCACTATACTGTGTTAGTTTCTGTTGCACAAGGCTTATCAGCCACATGCATACACATGTCCCCATATCCCCTCCCTCTTGTGTCTACCTCCCACCCTCCCTATCCCACCCCTCTAGGTCATCACAAAGCACCGAGCTGATCTCCCTGTGCTGTGCTGCTGCTTCCCACCAGCCAACTATTTTACATTCGGTAGTGCATATATGTCGATGCTACTCTCACTTCACCCCAGCTTCGCCCTCCCACCCCATGTCCTCGAGTCCATTTTCTATGTCTACCTCCTTATTCCTGCCCTGCAACTACGTTCATCAGTACCTTTTTTTTTTTTAGATTCCATATATATATATATGCTTTTAATAGAACTGTTAGCATACGGTATTTGTTTTTCTCTTTCTGACTTACTTCACTCTGTGTGACAGACTCTAGGTCCATCCACCACACTACAAGTAACTCAATTTCGTTTCTTTTTATGGCTGAGTAATATTCCATTGTATATATGTGCCACATCTTCTTTATCCATTCATGCAATGATGGACATTTAGGTTGCTTCCATGTCCTGGCTATTGCAAATAGTGCTTCAATGAACATTGTGGTACATGACTCTTTTTGAATTATGGTTTTCTCAGGGTATGTGCCCAGTAGTGGGATTGCTGGGTCATATGGTAGTTCTATTTTTAGTTTTTTAAGGAACCTCCATACTGTAATTTTTATCGGAGTATAGTTGATTTACAATGTTGTGTTAGTTTCTGCTGTACAGCAAAGTGAATCAGTTATATATATACATATATGTCCACTCTCTTTTAGATTCTTTTCCCAGTCCTAGTGTCATTAGTCAGGCTTAAAACTAGTGTTTGCCTCATAACCCCCTATTAGGGACTGACTAACTAGCAATGCTGAAAAATCAGGATATTATGAAATGTTCTGTTTGTTAGTGCCATGAAGTTTACTACATTTTTTCCCCCTGTTCTCCAACTTGGGGGTAAACATGACTGAAGACTTGAGATAAACTTACTTATTGTAAAAACCAAATGCAGTTAGATGATCATCTCCCCACCTGCTACTCACAAACCCACCCTTGAGTCCTGACAGTCCAGTTCTAGATCACTTTAAATAAGCTTCCTCCATTAGCAGCCCCTTATTTTTTTCCCAATTAAAATGATTAATTGGAGGGGGGGAGCATTAGGTGGCCCTCTCTGCCCTGAGAGAGATGCTGGCTTCCTACCCGCTGGGGTAAAAACTATAAACAAGAAGGGAAGCTTCATCTGATGAAGTGTTTACTGTTGTGGCCAGAGCTGTGTCCTGTGGCCCATTACGGTTCAATTCAGCTTTTCAATCTCCTCCAGTGAAAATTCTCTGCCTGGAACGACCTGCTCCTTGGACAGGCTTTTGCCACCCTGAACCTGGTGTCAGAGAAGGGGCTTCTGGGCCTTGCCTAGGCTTTACAAACGCTGGGATGAAGTCCCAGGGCCTCCAGCTAACTGGGTGCCGTGTTGCCAAGAGCGGGTACGAACCTCTCACCTGTGAAAAACGTTTTCCGGGAAAGAGGATAATGTCAGGGAGCGTAGGCTCAACAGCTGGACTGTTTGTATCTCAATCCTTCGCTCCCCACTGGTGAGGTGAGTGACCTTGGCCAACCGGCCCCACCTCTCTGAGCCAAAGGACTTAAAACAGTACTTAGCACCTAATAAACATTCGAAACCATAGCACTTATGATCATGGTGTGTTTTATTGTTTATCCCAGTATAAGGCACTTAAAAAATATATGTCTTTTTTTTTTTTAAAGAAAAAGGACTCATAAGTGAACGCATTGGTAATTATTATCAGAATGATACACGATCATTTCCTAACTGCTTTCTGAACCTATCACCACTGGGGAATACTGCTGTTTGGTTACTTTAAAAATGGTGAGAATTTCATAGGATTCCCTATTCGTAGCATATTCTTGCTGTGTTTTGAATCAATTATCTTCCTTATTAGGTTTTTGGAGAAGGAGATTTAGAAGTTTCATTTCAATTACTTTTAATTATTCCCATATCCTTCCCAAACCCAAGTGCCACAGTCTAGAGCATTTTGCACAGGTGACGTGACTAAGAGAGCTCCAGTCCGTGGTGATTAAATTCTCCCCGTTTCCCCCAGGAGACCCACATCCACACTGATGGTCCTGGTTCACATTGCTCACGTCCGATTCTGAAGTTACCACATCCCAGGCCTCAAACGCATGGCTTATTCGTTACGCCTCTTACTGAATTCCCCTTCTTGATCTCTTCTATCCCCATCTGTTGTAAAGAAAGACAAATGCGAAGCAAGAATGCAGCAGAACTCTAAAACAGGAGCATTCTAATTTTGAAAATTTTTAATTTCTTGCCACATAACAATGAGCTATGGTGTGTCACCGATCTGTAGTAAAATTAACTTCTTGTCTTTTGTTCCTTATGAATTTATTTATCCAGTTATCTTTCTATTTAATTTCACATGGTTTTGCTACACTGACTGAAGCTTTTTAACATGAAAGTCTTTTAATTTAATGGACTTTGCAGTTCATTTGCAACCAGTTTTTTGTGTTTTTGTTTTGTTAGAATGACTGAATGCTACTGCATAACGCTGTGAAGTTTTCCTGGCAGGATGGCGAGTACCCAGGCTCCCTGTCCACCAGGATGACTGCTGGAAAAGGCGGCATGGATAAAATTACGCAGTGGTCAGGAGCCGCAGAGAAGCAGCAGCGAGGTAGATTAAACAAAGACAATGCTGATTTTAACCCATCCACGCTCCTTGGTCAAGGGATCCTGCATCAGCACATCTAATCAAAATTGGTGCCAATTTAGATAACGTGGCTGAAAGCACTGTTTTTGCCCCACAGGAATTTCTGCTTGGTTTCTGAAGAACTCTGCATCAATTCCCATGTTTTCTGTCAAAGAAGACAGAGCTAAGAGTCTCACAAACGGAGGATGATTCCGATCACACGAGAACATCCACCTGCGGAGGGAGTTACTGCAGCAGTGAATGCGAACGTGAGTGAATAAGACGTGCTGCCCATGACTGCAGAGGCGGCCTTTTAGGGCTTCGGTTCTAGTCTCCGGGATGAGGTTTTTGAATATGGACGATTTATGTGCAAAGGTGACTTTTCAGGCCGCCATGAAGGTAAACTCGAGCTTTGACTTGTATCCGCTTCATCATCGGCCATAACAGATGCCCGAGACTTTAAGAGTAAATGTCGGCTACTCAGCTCCTCAGCCAGATGAGTTTCTGGCTCTGGTAACGGAACACAATTATTTGTTTTGTTAGGAAGGAAAGGAGATGATCTTCGTTTTGCCTAGCATTTGGGGAGTTGTGACCACGGTTTACTATAATCAGATGACTTTTGTTCAAAGAATCATCAGAGATCACACTTGGATATCAGGGTGTGACTGAGATCGATAGGTTGACATTTACCATATGATGCCAGAAAACCATCTAATTCAGAGCAGAGTTGAGAGACACATCATTAGGAGAACTTATTCAATCACCCATGCAGAGAGATTCTAATAATATCATTTATTCTTTCATTCCCAGGCTCCTCCCCTCTCTTTTGCATAGGGAGGGCAGTTCTATTTTAAATATCATTTACGACAGGACCTAGCTCTCTCATTGAAGCGAAAGGACATAAATTCACAAATCTGCCTGGTACACTTTTTTATTTCAATATGGGGTTGTGTGCAGCTGCTGTTTCTTCCAAAATGAAAAACCAGTAGAAGTGAAAAGTGAATAAATCATAATCGGCAATCATTTTTTCTTCAACAAATCCATCAGATCGTCTTCTATTCCCTTCTCACTCAGCTCATCTAAACTGTAGTATCGATGGACGATCTTCTCAGCGGTGACCACCACGACTCGGAGCCCGTGGGTGTCTTTGCCCAGCTGGCATCCAATGGCAGATGATACCACCATGTCGAGGTCCTGGTAGGTGCCCCCGGCATTTCTGTGGTAGTGGCCTGAGAACACAGCTTTGATACCTGCAGGGAAGGGAAAAAACATTAGGGGGCCAAGGATTTCCATTTAGGTAACTTGGGGGCTCCAGTGGTTTCTTCTGCGAACAACACATATTATTATAGTAAATGCATAATATTATTCAGCATATGATAAATAAGAAGGCAGCATATGTGACATCCACAATCTTTTCAAGGATAACTCATATATATATAATACATTATTAACCTGTTTCTTGTAACTCATACAGGAAAGTACTAGGGGACAAGAGAAGGGAGAAAAGGTGAATGACCTTGGGAGAGATGAAGGAAATATTTTGAGGCCTATATAACAGCCATAGAGTAGAAGGTACATGTCTATGAAAAATAATGTTTATCAGAAAGATAGATCAACGGAACAGGATAGAAAGCCCAGAGATAAACCCACACACATAAGGTCACCTTATCTTTGATAAAGGAGGCAAGAATATACAATGGAGAAAAGATAGCCTCTTCAATAAGTGGTGCTGGGAAAACTGGACAGCTACGTGTAAAAGAATGAAATTAGAACACTCCCTAATACCACACACAAAAATAAACTCAAAATGGATTAAAGACCTAAATGTAAGGCCAGACACTATAAAACTCTTAGAGGAAAACATAGGCAGACCACTCTATGACATAAATCACAGCAAGATCCTTTTTGACCCACCTCCTGGAGAAATGGAAATAAAAACAAAAATAAACAAATGGGACCTAATGAAACTTAAAAGCCTTTTGCACAGCAAAGGAAACCATAAACAAGACAAAAAGACAATCCTGAGAATGGGAGAAAATATCTGCAAACGAAGAAACTGACAAAGGATTAATCTCAAAAATAAACAAGCAGCTCAATATCAAAACAACAAACAACCCAATCCAAAAATGGGCAGAAGACCTAAATAGACATTTCTCCAGAGAAGATATACAGATTGCCAACAAACACATGAAAGGATGCTCAACATCACTAATCATCAGCAAAATGCAAATCAAAACTACAGTGAAGTATCACCTCACACCAGTCAGAACAGCATCATCAAAAAGTCTACAAATAATAAATGCTGGAGAGGGTGTGGAGAAAAGGGAACCCTCTTGCACTGCTGGTGGGGATGTAAACTGATACAACCACTATGGAGAACAGTATGGAGGTTCCTTAAAAGACTAAAAATAGAACTACCATATGATCCAGCAATCTCACTGCTGGGCACATACCTAGAGAAAACCATAATTCAAAAAGAGTCATGTACCATAATGTTCATTGCAGCTCTATTTACAATAGTCAGGGCATGGAAGCAACCTAAGTGTCCATCGACAGATGAATGGATAAAGAAGATGTGGCACATATATACAATGGAATATTACTCAGCCATAAAAAGAAATGAAATGGAGTTATTTGTAGTGAGGCGGATGGACCTAGAGTCTGTCATACAGAGGGAAGTAAGTCAGAAAGATAAAAACAAATACCGTATGCTAACAAATATATATAGAATCTAAAAAGAAAAACGTTCTTAAGAACCTAGGGTCAGGACAGCAATAAAGACACAGACACAGAGAATGGACTTGAGGACACGGGGAGGGGGAAGGGTAAGCTGGGATGAAGTGAGAGAGTGGCATGGACATATATACACTACCAAATGTAAAACTGATAGCTAGTGGGAAGCAGCCGCATAGCACAGGGAGATCAGCTCGGTGCTTTGTGTCCACCTAGAGGGGTGGGATAGAGAGGGTGGGAGGGAGATGCAAGAGGGAGGGGATATGGGAACGTATGTATACGTATAGCTGATTCACATTGTGATACAGCAGACACTAACACACCATTGTGAAGCAATTATACTCCAGTAAAGACGTTAAAAAAATAAATAAAGGAACAGCTGGATGGAAGGAGAAAAAGGTTTGAAATAGGAGAAGGGATAAGGAGGTGGACTTGTCCCTCTCTTTTAAACAGATACCTTTTACTCATTAATTCCTTCATATTTCTCAGGAATCTCTGAGTCCAGGAGCCAAAGATAGGGCCAGTGAAATAACAAAACGTGAAGACATGTATGCAGCAAGGAGAAGGTACACGTTCCACACCACGAGAGAACAAGCTATTTACAAGCACTCCTTCAAATCTCTATAATTGACACCCAATTCAAATGCCCACTGTTATTCATTGTTCACAGGATACAGCTTTATTTTGGAAGCTGCAGTGTTCTCATTGTGAAAACGGAGATGGGATTTAGTAGGTAACATCTTCTCTGGTTTAAATGTCCTTCTGGTATTTTGTATGTGCAAAGCTGTCCTTACCCCCAGCCAGGAATCCTGACTCTAGGAAAAGCTGTTTTAACTTATCATTGGTTGCTTAGTGCCGCAGAGATCAGCCACCCAGGACTGGACTTGCTGGTTAGCCAACGGGCATCTAAGGACTTCTGGTGTATCTTATTCATCTTAGGACGTGGAGAGTACACCTCTAAGAATTTTTAAAAGCGTAAATCATATACTATGGTATATGTAATCATTTGTTGTCTAGCATCAAGATTACTGACAGCTATATTAAAATCTTTTTGAAAAAAAATAATGTTTATGGAGTTCTAATCAAGATAGCACAGCATGGTCAACATTTAATGTACCTCCTCCTCTCCAAACTTAGATCTATGATGGATAAAATATTTTTAAAAAAACCAAAGGACAGAGATAGCTTCAATACCAAAATAAATAGCTCTATGGACCAGAAAAAAAGCAGGAAGGCAGAGTAATGAGTGGGAGTTGAGCTCTTACAAGATAATCAAGATTGAAAGCACTTTCTCTGAGATGAGGCAATAAAGGCTGGCTCCCGGCTGGAAACAGGGGTGGTGTTAATAATACCTCCGTTTATGGAAGGAGACTGAAGAAAACCACCGCTGCCCTGTTCCAGGGTGGTGGTGGGCTGGTACACCCTGGTACAAGCACTCCAGAAAAAAAAAAAAAAGGACCTGATTTGTAATGTTTACTCATTTCCATGGAGTTAACATTCTCACGATGGCCGATTTCAAATGACCAACGTGATGTCACTGAACCAGAGTGGTCAAGAGATGCCCAGGAGCACACCCACCACCACGGAGTGTTCCCAACACATATACGAGAGCTGTCCGCAGCCAAAGAGCAGGGGTGAGAATAATACGGAGCAAGATAATTAGAAAATGGTTAAATGTCGAGTATGAGCATTTATTACCCTTGCGTCTTAATATAATTTACTTAATGATGAGTTTGTATAATTAAATTCTAACAATGGCTGTTTAACAACCAACTCACACAATTCTCTAACACTTAATCATTGGTTTTCATGTGTTGGTAGGAGCTGTCTCCAGCACAGCACGGGGTGAAGGCTTATAGCAACCCACGGGTCTAGGGAGGAAGGACAGACACAGGTTCAAGTCAAGAAACCGAAACACGGTTTCGCAGGATGACTGGAGGGCCAGGACTCTAAAGCACTATCGTGAGGCCTGGTCCCCGATGGGGGCCGAAACCCCTGCACAGGGAGAAGTCGGTCAAGAGGAAAAGTGAGGGAAAAACCACCGCCTCCCCCGCTGCAAATACCCCTTACCCAAACTGAACCTGAAATAAAAAATTCCACCATCCGTGAAAATTTCATGCTAAGTAAGACAGTCTTCAAACTCTTCAATCGGGAATATGAATTCACTTCAGGGGAAATCAATGATATAAACTGTCTGAGAAATACTTAAAATAAATGTTTAGGATATCAAACGTACTCAATAAAGGACAAATATCCATTAAAAAGAACAAGATGTTGTGAAACGAAACGGGCATGAATTGAATGAGAAGGGTTGGTAATGGAAATTTAGAAATGGTGGACATAAAACATATGAATTAAAATTTTAAAACAAAACCCTCAATAAATGGGATAAATTCTAGACACGAATCAGACAGGGAATTAGTGAATGAAAAGGTAGAAATGTGGAGCTGAATCAGAAAACAACACAGACACCCAGACATAAGCAATAAGAATGAGAAGTTCAAAGAACCCAAAGGATGGGTTATTTGGAATTTTCCAGAAAGGAGGAACATATGGGTCTTCAAATGAAAAGTAATAATAGGATAAATAAAAATCAATTTATACTGACATATGCCGTGGTAAAATTATGTAGCATCAGAAAGAAAAGTCTTAAAAAGATATCATGGTGGGACTTCCCTGGTGGTGCAGTGGTTAAGAATCTGCCTGCCAATGCAGGGGACACGGGTTCGAGCCCTGGTCCGGGAGGATCCCACATGCCGCAGAGCAGCTGGGCCCGTGAGCCACAGCTGCTGAGCCTGCGTTCCAGAGCCCATGAGCCACAGCTGCTGAGCACGTGTGCCACAACTGCTGAGGCCCGTGCGCCTAGAACCCGTGCTCCGCAGCAGGAGAAGCCACAGCAATGAGAAGCCCGCGCACTGCAACGAAGACCCAACACAGCCAAAAAAAAAAAAAAAAAAAAGATATCATGGCAAAAGTACTATAAAGGGATGACAATTAGACAGGTAGCAGGCATCTCAGCCATAAAAGAATCAGGGAGTAATACTTTCAAAATGCTGAAGGCAAGTACTGTGAACCTCAAATTTTGTACCTAGTTAAACCATCATTCAAGTTTAAGGGCAAAACAGATACATGTTTGGACATATAAAGACTAAGAGTTTACCACTTCTCAAAACATTATGCCGAGTTAAAGAAGTCAGATGCAGAAGGCCACATATTGTATGACTCCATTGATAAGAAATGTCCCGAATGGGCAAATCCACAGCGAAAGAAAGTATATTAGTGGTTGCTGGGTGAAGAGGGGAAAGAGGGAGTGGGAATGACTGCTAACGAGCACAGGGTTTCTTTGCAGAATGGTAAAAATGGTCTGGAATTAGACAGCGGCAATGGTTGCACAGTCTTGTGAATATATTAAAGCCACTGAATTTTGGAGTAAATGGTACGGTATGTGAATTATACAGCTCAATAAAAAAAGATTGTTTTTTTTTTTAAACCCATATGGGAAGGGGAGGAGGCTAGAATGATCCATGTGGTAATGGATTAGAGTTGGAGACATCAGTATGAACTTGTGTTTACCTTAACGTGTAAACCCTGCTGACATCTGGAAATATATATAGATGTGTATGTACACAGGTTAGTAGAGAGACACACATTTCTTGCTCTGTCAGGTGCAAGTGCCTAGGAGCAAGGACACATGCTAGCAGGGAGCACACGTAGCAGCCACATCTTGGTTTCTACTTCTATTCTCCAACAAAAGGAACTATGGATCCTTGGAGAAATGGGTGTCTGTAAGACTGGGGCAGGAAATTTATTTAAAAAGCCACGAGTCTATACTAATACAAATAACTGACTGAATAAATGTGGGGAAAAGAGACAAACATCCCATACAGAAGACTAACAGATAATTTATGTGGAAATTCCTCCTTTAAGGAGGTGGAGTATAACTCCCTACCCCTTAGGTATGGGCTGTGCATAGCGACTTCCTTCAAAGAGTAAAGTATAAAGAGGGTTTTTTTTTTTTTTAAAAAGTAACTTTACAGTGGAGAAACTGACGAACATCAACAGTGATGATACGTCAGGTTGATGGTATGTACCTTGATATGACTGGGATTAAAACACTAATTGACCTGTGTGGTCTTCCTCCCTTAAACCCATAATTCTGGCATGAAAAAGACATCAGACAGATCCCAATAGACATTCTATAGAATACCCGACCAGTACTTCTCAAAACTGTAAAGGTCATCAAAAATAAGCAAAGTCTAAGAAATGGTCACAGTCAAGAGGCACCCACACCAATGGAATACTACTCAGCAATAAAAAGGAATCAACTATTGACACAGGCCACGTCTTGAGTGGATATCAAGGAGATTATGCTGATTTTAAAAAGCCAACTCAAAAGGTTCCATACAGTATGATTCCACTTACATAACATTCTTAAAGTGACAAAAATTATAGATATAGTTGCTTAGGAGTTAGGGACAGGGATGAAGGGGGCTGGGAGTGGGTGTGGCTACAGGAGGGACCCTCGTGGTGAGAGAACTGTTCTGCATTTGACAATGATTCAAAAAAGGTATGAAGGAAATACGATCAAATTGTTTAACCCTTCTTGTTAGTAGGGTTCTGGGAGACTTTGAACAGAGCTCTGGAGACTACAGCCACTCTCCAGCAGCAAGAACTGAGACCCACCTGCGGGCAGGTGTGGGTCTGCCAGCCCTGGACCATGGCTAGGGATGGAAAGGAAGATGACCCAGGTTTCCCTACTTAAAACAGCCAAGGGTGGAGAGAAACAGCTATTTCCATTGACTGTTATTAGGATGCAAACAGATACAACTCATTTCAGAGGGTAATTAGGTGCTATTAGGTTCTGACATTTTGCTGTGCATTCCCCTTGACCCAACACCACGATTTTCATATAAATTTATCCTTCAGAGATACCCAGAGAAGAGCCCACAGATGTAGGTGTGTTTGTGGGGACAAATAAACAGTGCTCACAGAGGCACTGTTTGTAATATT
Source organism: Delphinus delphis (assembly GCF_949987515.2). NCBI lineage: Eukaryota > Metazoa > Chordata > Mammalia > Artiodactyla > Delphinidae > Delphinus > Delphinus delphis. The sequence continues at coordinate 59,466,216 of NC_082697.1, forward strand.
CGTTTATGGGAGACTGGATAAATTATAGTGTGTGTATTTTAAAAAAAAAAAAAGGAGGTTGATTTACATGTACCGGCACTGAAAGGCACCAAATATATTATTAAGTATGAACAGCAAGATGTAAAAAGAAGTGTTGTGTGATCCTGTTTTTGTAAAATAAAGATAACGCCCGTATAAGAGGGTGTGTGCTTGAGTTTGTACCCCCAGCTGAATGGGGGGAGAAACAGACACTAAACTCACACAGGTGATTTCACCACCAGGGTGGTGGGGTGGGATTAGCAAGGGCGGGCATCACTTTCTACGTTTTTATTACTATAATGTTTGCAGTGATCATGCATTGATTTGGCGATCACAAACAAACATCAAGGTGACGTGCACTGGGAAAGAATGACGACAGGAGGGACGGAGGTGCTGCCACACCAGGGCCAGAGCTGTGTGGCTAAAAGCTGCAGCTGGAACCGCTGGGTTGGGTGCATCGCCGTTAAGTTGGGGAAGTGAACAGCTCCTGATCACTCAGGCTGGAGGGCCGTGAAAATGACTGCTTCCTCCACTGCCTTCCTGGGGTTTCCGAGCCTTACGGCCTGTGCCGTCAGACGCCCAAATGGGAGAGTGTGCGATTAGACCCACCTCGGGGAGCTGCTAACGGCCGGTCGGAAAGCACTTAGTATTATTATTTGGTTGTATGCTAAATTATGTTTATGAAATTTGGCTCTTTAGGCCTAATTCATAGTTGCAAAATGTACTATTCTGGAAGGAATGTTTGGCAATTTTGAAAGTTGCTCGCATTAGCCGTAATTAGCTGTGAAAACTCATTTATGTTTAGACTTCACGCCGTTATTCGTTGGCATTCGCAGAGACAGGAGTGTTAACGGGGACTGTGCCAGTGACCGGCAGACCTTTCAGAAGGGGTCTCGGTGGACTGTGGAGAGCCGGGCTTCTCTGCCATCAGCGTGGCCCATCCATTTCCCGTCCCAGGTCCCCGGGGGCTCATCATTTACTGATAATGTCCCAAGTCACAGAAATGTGACCAGATGAGGATTTTTAGATGAGCAAAGAAGCCTAAAGCGGACTAGAAATAAAGATGAAAGAGCTGTCGGCAAGCAGAGCTGCTGTGTTCAGAATTTTCTTGCTTCTGGTAAAAGAGATCCCCCCCTCCCCCCTGCCCAGTACAATGAAGAACTTGACATTTCGGAGTCCTGAACAGGAAATCAGGCAATGACCATGTGATAAACTTACAACGGGATGGTCAGGCAGGAGGCTAAAGTCTGTCTCAAAGTAGGGACGTATGAAAGACTCTCCACTCTCCTGGGTTCTGGTGCAGAGTTCAAGGCTCTGAGATATTCCCAGTTGGCCCAGGGAAAAGCAAAACACAGGGATGAGACTCAGGTGGGAAGTGAGGGAGCCTCCTCTTGGGTTGGAACCGGACCCAGGAGCCTGGTATTTGGTAGTGGGAGTTTCTACTTCGCACCTCCTGGGAAGTCCAGGAGTTCTGAACCCCAAAAATGTCTACTGATTCTGTCCCAAAGAAGGGCAAACACTGAGGCAGAGTGGGTCGAGGGCAGCAGCAGCAGGATCCTAAGAATTTTTTATTTTATTTTTTTTGCAGTACGCGGGCCTCTCACTGCTGTGGCCTCTCCCGTTGTGGAGCACGGGCTCCGGACGTGCAGGCTCAGCGGCCATGGCTCACGGGCCCAGCCGCTCCACGGCATGTGGGATCCTCCCGGATGGGGGCACGAACCCGTGTCCCCTGCATCGGCAGGCGGACTCTCAACCACTGCGCCACCAGGGAAGCCCCCTAAGGACTTTTTAATCCACCATCTCCTGAATCCTCCCAGTAGACCTTTGTCCTAGGGACACAGGACTCATCTCCATTTTACAGATGAGAAGACTAGGCACGGAGAAGTTAAGGAACCAAGGCAAAGCTACTCAGTTAGAAATCAGGGCAGCCGGGATCAGAACCATGGTACTCGGATGTAAGAGCTCAGGTTCTTGCAGACTCAGGTTCTGCCCTCTGGGACCTTGGGCAGGTTACTGACCTTTGTGAACCTCGACTTCCTCATTTGTAAGACAATAATAATACCTGTCTCACGGGTGGCAGAGAGGTTTGGATGACAGCTCGGATGCTGGCAACGTGTGCCCAGTAAACAGCAGGTGCTCATCATGCCCCGAGGCTCCCCTGCTGGAGTGGGACGCAGACATGACCAGCTGGTCTTGCAACGTTCAGGCCCTGCCACCAGGACCTGCAAGAAGTTTTACTTATGTTGGTTTTCTACTAGCTTTTTAAAATATAATTAATTAATTTCATTTTTGGCTCTGTTGGGTCTTCGTTGCTGCGCGTGAGTTTTCTCTAGTTGCAGCGAGTGGGGGCTACTCTTCGTTGCGGTGCGCGGGCTTCTCATTGCGGTGGCTTCTCTTGTTGTGGAGCACGGGCTCTAGGCACACGGGCTTCAGTAGTTGTGACACGCGGACTCAGTAGTTGTGGCTTGCGGACTCGGTAGTTGTGGCTCACAGCCTCTAGAGCACAGGCTCAGTAGTTGTGGCGCACAGGCTTAGTTGCTCCGCGGCACATGGGATCTTCCCGGACCAGGGCTCGAACCTGTGTCCCTTGCATTGGCAGGCGGATTCTTAACCACTGCGCCACAAGGGAAGTCCTCTACTTGGGGACGCATTGATTCACAACTCGATAGCGGTAGAGAATATATTAATAAATCATGGTTTTCCTGATGGGGGATTGATTTTAGTGGTGTTTAGTGGTGTTTTCAAGAGTTGTGCAGAATTTCCATTCGGACTGTTTATCAGTCATCTGTGGCTGACATGCCTCTATGGTGCCTTGAGTATCACGTATAGATTGTTTTTAAATTATGAACTGCTGTAAGGAGTTCTTACAAGCATCTCCTTAAATTACCACCAGGAAAATCCGCAGCAGAGACAGCCCCTGCATCAAGAGTACGCCCTCCGTGGCATTAGCTTCATATTTATTTCTCCATGGTATCAAGTCATAAAAATGCTATAAAAGCAATTTTTAAGCTGTCCTGATTCTAATTCATTTCAAATCAATCAGAGGATTGGGATACAATCTCCATATAATTTAATATTCTAATATCAGAAATGTGCCTCAAATCAACCAGGAAATCGGGATGCACCCCGGTACAATTTGGGGCTTAAAAACTGATGTCCTTAATGTCTTTAGTGTTACTTAGGCTTGGAAAGTGTGAACAGATTCTAATTGGGCAGTTTTTTCTTTTATCCTGAGTATACACTTATGAAAATGCTTGGCATCTTTACATTGCCAGCTGTAGCAGTGAAACTTGTGTCACAAATCATTAGTCACACTCAATTTATTCTGTCTCAGTGGTAAGGAAAAATATGGGACTCATAAAAGAAAAAAAGAAAAGGAAAATTTTAAAAAGGAAAAGGTTGGTGTGAACACACAGAAAGCAGGCATAAATAATCCCTCCTGCAGGTAAGGAATTTCCTCAGCAGGCAGCCAAGAGGCAGGCCTGGAGACGGTGATCCCTGCTGGCGGCCAGTGGCCTGGGATGGCTGTGAGGCAAAGGGGGAGAAGCAGATGTTTCTTAGGCAGGGCTGGAACGTCAGCTGCTGATCCAATATCGGGGTTAAGGCCCACCTGACTCATTCAGTATGACATTCTTCATATTAAATTACAATTTTGAGTTGCCAATTTGGGAGTTATAGATTCCAGTATAATCACGCTCAGCATTTTCCTGGCAGGTATCTTTCCAGATGCCTAAGTGTCCATGGCCCATGGCTGCCAGGGACTGTGGAGAAAGGCAACGGCCTGCTCCCCGTTCTTCGGCTGAGGCAGGATGTTGTTTCTTCAGCCAATTCGAGGCAATAAACATTTGCAGAGCTCCCTCTCGATGCCAGGTGTTGGTGGAGCCTAGCGGGGCACCCAGATCAACCATTCCTAGCAATCAAGAGCTTAAAGTCTACAGCTGGGTAGTACTGGAAAGTGCTTTCATAATAAAATGCAGAAAGTAAAAATAACACGGTTTAGCGGTGTTTTATTTACAGAATATCTGCTCTGAGCTGAGCACTTTGCACGTGCATCATCTCAGGTAAGCCTCATAAGGACCCCCCACGAGGAAGATACTGTCCCCTTTTACAGATGATGGGATCAGGCACAGAGAGGTTAAGTAACTTGTCCAGGGTCACACAGCTAGGATTTGTTACCTAGATCAGACTGACTCAGAAGTAGATGCTCTGTCTACCACCCTGGAGGTCCAAAGTGCCACGGATCACGGATGATGCTGGGGCCCAGTAAGAAGGCTTCCTGGAGAGGGTGGCTTCGACCTAAACACGCCCTCAGCTTCTTCCAGTTCTTTGCTTGTGCCTGACCTGGGACTTGAAGGGAGGTCATGATTAGGGTAGTAATAATAATAACAAGAAGCAGCAGCAGCAGCAGCATTACTTATGGAATGTGCACCATCTGCCAGACATTGTTCTGAGCTACTTTACATGTTTTTTTAATTTTAATTTTTATTTTTTTTTGCGGTACGTGGGCCTCTCACTGTTGTGGCCTCTCCCGGAGGCCACAGGCTCCGGACGTGCAGGTTCAGCGGCCATGGCTCACGGGCCCAGCCGCTCGGTGGCATGTGGGATCTTCCCGGACCGGGACACGAACCTGTGTCCCCTGCATCGGCAGGCGGACTCTCAACCACTGCGCCACCAGGGAAGCCCCATGGACCTCCTTTTGAGGATCACCTGTAACTTAATTGACCCGGGGTCTGCCAACCTTTTCCGTAAAGGGCCAGATAGTAAATATTTTAGGCTATTCAGTCTCTGTCGCAACTACTCAACTCTGCCTTCCTTTGTGACATGGAAGCAGCCGTAGAAAGTGTGTGAACACATGTGTGTGATCCAATAAAACTTTATTTACAAAACTAGAAGGAGGGCCACCCCCAGTAATGGGGGAAAAGTATACCAACTTAAAAAATACATTTGGGTGATCAAAGGTCAGTCACGATTTCTTGATTCTTCAAAAATTGGAAGCTTCTGTGCTTCTCCCAGATAAAGTAAACAACAAAGGACAAAGTAATTTGTAGTTTAGTTTATAAAACTATGGATGCCATTCCAACCAGAAGACACCAGCATATTTGCCCAAGAGAACACTGCTTTAAAGAACACAAAACTGGTCAATTATTCTATAAACAGGAGCACCTGTCCTGATGGTCAGAGACTTCTGTATCTACCTTAAACTAAGAGTGTTCACATCCTTCCATCTAAAAAAGTAATCCAGACCTGAAATATGGAAAAAATTGTTTGCTGACAATTTTTGCTTGAAATTAAGTAGCTAATGGACTTACAGAGTAAACAAATGCACCAATAAGGGAAACTATAAAATTTAACCAGCATACATTTTACACTCAATAAATATAAATATACACTGTTGAATTAACCTCCTAGTTGTCTCTCACACAGACAACGTGATGTGGAAAGAGCTCTGAGGTGGCACTGGTCAAAAAGAAATGTAATGTGAGCCTCACGTGTAATTTTTGAATTTTCTAGCAACTCCATTAAAAAAAGTAAAGAAATAACAGGTGAAATTAATTTTAGTTATGTATTTTATTTAACCCAATGTATCTAAAATATTATCATTTCAACATCTATTCAGTATATAAAATATTACTAATTTTACATCCTTACTTCCACACTAAGTTCTTGAAAATTCAGTGTGTATTTTACACTTAGAGCCTATATTGAACAGTGTGGGGCAGATGTGGAAATCCAATTCCAGCATTGGTACTTTTTAACTGAATGGCCTTAGTTTCATCATCTATAAAATGGGGATAATAACAGCTACTCTGCAAAGCTGCTATTGTGAGAAACAGCTCTGCTGTGCCTGGCACACAGTAGGCACCAAATGAATGAAAGCCATTTTTATATTAATTAATTAAAGCACTGAGTATTTCTTTAATAGAAGTTCTTAATTATGAATATCATACAACAAGGCACAAATACAACAAGGCACTTTTGCAGAGCAAAAATGATAACTACACCACATGTACAAGTAGACAAAAAAGGCTGGCTCCAGGGTCATCAGTTTCCAAAGTTTACAAGGAGGTTGAACTGCTGGGTCAAAACACACCTCCCCCTTTTGGGTACAGCTTAAGGTATAACTGAAGAACCATAAACTGTGCATATTGGATCAGTTTTAACATATGTACACTCCTGGAAACCATCACCAAGATCAAGGTCATGAATGCACCCATCACTGTCAGTTTCCTGGTGCTCCTCTGGAGTCACTCCCTCCCTCCATCCCTGTCCCAGGCAACCACCAACTTGATTTTTGTTTCTATAGATTAATTTGGATTTTATATAAATGTAATCGCACAGTATGCACCTTTCGGGGAGGGTGGTTCTGGTGTCTTTCATCCAGCATGCTTTTTAAAGATTTCATGCAAGAATCATGGAAGCATTAATTTTGAAAGATTCATCCATGTATCAATAGTTCATCTTTTCATTGCTGAGAACTATTCCATTGTATAGATACCCCATAATTTGTTTACCCATTCAACTGTTGATGGACACTGGAAGTTGTTTCCAGAACTGCCTCAGCACTTTTGATGAAAATTGATTAACCATATAAATTTGGGTCTATTTCTGAACTCCCTTTTCTGTTCCACTGATCCATTTATCTTTTAATACCAAATGCCTAACAGTCTTGATCACTGTAGGTTCATAGTTAATCTTGAAGTCAGATAGGATAGGTCTTTCAACTTTGTTCTTCTTTTTCAAAACTGTTCTTCTATTATAGGTACTTTGCATTTCCATAGAAATTTTAGAATCTGCTTGTGGATTTCTACCCAAAATAAAACTGCAGGAATTCTGATTGGTATTATGTTGACTCTATAGATCAATTTGGGGAAAATGCCATATTAACAAGTCTTCTGATCTATGAACGTGGTCTATCTTTTCATTTAATTAGGTCTTTAATTACTCTCTGGAATGTTTTATAATTTTTAGGGTAGAGAACTTAAGATATTTTTTGTTATTCCCAGGCATTTTATGGTTTTTGGTGCTACTGTAAATAGAATTATTTTTACAATTTCACTTGACAATTGTTTGCTGCTAGTATATATTGTACATAACTGTATTAAGAATACAATTGATTTTTGTCTATTAAGTTTATATCTGGGGACCTTGTTAAATTCATTTTTTAGTTCTAGAGATTGTTTTGTAGATTCCTACGATTTTCTAAGTAAACAATCATATCACCTGCAAATAGGGACAGCTTTACTTCTTCTTTTGAACCTTATGCTTTTTCTTGCTTTTTGTAATGGCTGGAACCTCCAATAAGATGTAAAACAGGAGTCCTGATCTTAGGGGAATCATTTAGTCTTTCATATTCCCATAGTTTAGGCTTTTGAAATAACTGTCAAATGATCCTTCAGAAAATGAACCAATTAAAATTCCCACCAAGGGTGTGAGAGTTTGGTCACCGAGATTCCATTCCCTGCTTGATCTTTCGAGGAAGAGCCTTGAAGAAGTTAAAAAGGGACCCTGCCCAGGACAACATACGTTTCTGTTTACCCAGAACTTCTGAGTAACTGCTGCTGTTATTCTATTATGCTGGGTAATCCCTTTCATTTCACTCTTAACGAAGCCCATTCACACGATTTACTCTGCGGGACTCCAATGGCGTCCCCACTAGGCTCCTTCACAGGCTGGTGTGTCCGTCCGCCAGCTGCTGGGCAGGTTGGCTGCTAATGGCTCACAGCTGCCCTTCTCTGGAGACCTGAATGACTGAACCGAAGCCACGGCACGCAAGTGGTGACCTCCCCTTGAGGGCTGGGGGTGGGGGAGGGGCACAGCCCACGACGGAACAACAGGAGCGTGCAAAAGGCCAGCCCCCAAACCATATATAGTACGACTCCATTTACACGACATGTCCAGAACCGGCACATCTATAGAGGCAGAAAGTAGATTTCTAGGGCAGGGAGGGAGGAAGGGGTTGGGGAGGAAATGGGGCAGTGACCGCTAATGGGATAGGATTTCTTTATAGGGTCATGAAAATGTTTTAAGATTGACTCTGGTGGTGGATGCACAACTCTGTGAATATACTAAAAACCACTGAACTGGACATCTTAAATAAGTGGATTGTATGTTAATGGTATGGTATGTCAATAAAGCTGTCATGAAAAAAATAAAAGGAAAAAAGGGAAGAATGACTATAATAGTATTAGCTATCATTTGCTGAAGATCTCCTACAGGCCAAGCACCAGGAACAAGACCCATTATATGCATTAATTCGAACTCTTCAACATTCTCAAAGTACATTACCGTATATGGGGGATGGGGGAGTCCCCCACCACCTCCACTCAAGGTGGGACCACCTCTGGTGAGATCCCTGCTCTGGAGCTCCTGCAGGATCAGGCTGAAGTCCGACTCCAGCTGAGCACATATCCTTCTTAGCTCTGTCGCCTGCCCTGTCCCGTTGTTACTTCCTTGTTCCCTCACGTGTCCTCCAATCCCAGTCTCAGGCTCTGCCTCCAGAGACCGCGACCTAAGAGAGTTACTTCGTGTGGACCCCTTGCCATCACTATCGCTCTATTTGTGAAGCTCAAGGGCTCACCAGCCACCTGGCTTCTCCCGTGGTCCCACCCACTTTATTTATTTTTTTTTTTTTGCGGTACGCGGGCCTCTCACTGCCGCGGCCCCTCCCGCCGCGGAGCACAGGCTCCGGACGCGCAGGCCCAGCGGCCATGGCTCACGGACCCAGCCGCTCCGCAGCATGCGGGATCCTCCCAGACCGGGGCACGAACCCGCGTTCCCTGCATCGGCAGGCGGACCCCCAACCACTGCGCCACCAGGGAAGCCCCCCACCCACTTTAAAAACGACAGACTTTCTATCAGAGCCTCAGCTTGCTCTCTTCAGTGGTTTTAAATTTTCCATTTCACTAGTTATGTTTTTCTGCTTTCAAAAGTAATGCATGCCTGGGCTTCCCTGGTGGCGCAGTGGTTGAGAATCTGCCTGCTAATGCAGGGGACACGGGTTCGAGCCCTGGTCTGGGAGGATCCCACATGCCGCGGAGCAACTAGGCCCGTGAGCCACAACTACTGAGCCTGCGCGTCTGGAGCCTGTGCTCCGCAACAAGAGAGGCCGCGATAGTGAGAGGCCTGCACACCGCGATGAAGAGTGGCCCCAGCTTGCCACAGCTAGAGAAAGCCCTCGCACAGAAACGAAGACCCAACACAGCAAAAATAAATAAACTAATTAAAAGTAATGCATGCCTTAGGAGAGCAGTTGAATAAACTGTGGTACACTCACAGTTGTAAACAAACAAACCGAGGAAGATCTCCATAAACTGATACTGAATGATTGCAAAGAAAAATGTGAATAATGTGCAGGAAAGCATATATAGGAGCCTACCTTTTGTGTAAGGAAGGGAAAATAAAACACACATTGATGCATGCAACATACCCTATGCAAATAGATCAGAAAAACAGACCAGAAAAATATACTTGCAATATCTATTGCAAACAATAAAAAAATCAAGCAATTGGGGTAAAATGCCAGATAAATCCGGGTAAAGGGTATATAGGTGTTCTTTTTACTTGCAACTTTTCTGTAAGTTTGAAAATATTTCCGGACAAAAAGGTTTTTTTCAAAAAACAAGGCATGCTTGCTAAAAATAAAATCAAATATTATAAAAATACAAGGCACTTTAAAAAAGGAGGAGGGAAATCTCTTGAAATCTCTCTTTCCATTTTAGGAGTTCCGTGTGCCTTGTCCAGATAATTTGAATGGCTGTACTAATAAAAAACAGATGTAAGATATAGGTCTATAGAAATACACACATACACAAATACATATAATTTCACAAAAATGGGAGATGCTATCTGTGAATTTGATCCTTGCTTTTATTCACTCAACAATCTGTCTTTTAATTGTTCCCCTCAGGACATACGGCTCTATCTCAGAGCTGCCGTATAAAACCCTGAAAACTGTATCTGTAGTGTGTACAATCTAGGCTGTCAGATGATCATTCTATACTTTAAACTGGGAGGTCGGGACATTCAGAGTCTTCCAGCCCTCCAGGGACTGTTCAGGTACTTGGGGACACCCAGTGCAGCTTCTCAGAGAGCCTTGGGGGCCCTGCGGCAGTGACTCCGCAGGGAGGAAGGTGTCCATTTGCCCAGCCCCAATGGCCAGCTCCCCAGGGAGGGGCCCATCCATTCCTGTTTGCTGCAGGATCAACAGCGCAAGAAAAGACTCTCTCAGGTTAAAAAGCACCCAAGCCAGGCAGCCCTGCCTCTGTACCACTCGACCTGGGGTAGGGGTTTGGGGGGTTAGCTGCTACGGGAGTTGAACCCCAATCTTCTGAAGGGCGTGAGCAGCCATAGAAGGCTGGAGATGACTTCACTGCCAGGGGGTCAGGTGCTCCCGGGCTGGGCCTCCGCTGGAAGCCTGGGTGGGGTTCATGCCACCCTTTCTTTTGTGGGTGCTATGAACACACGAACATCTGGCCACCTCAGGCATTTGCTCAGATGTCTGGTCCACATGCTGCGGGAAGCATCTGGCTTGTCCTGAGGCTTCATAGCCTCCTCTTGGGATTTCTCCTCTCTCTCTTTTTTGTTTTGCTTGCGTTGAAAGTAATGGCCCAGCTATTGAAATGACCCTTCACCCGAGGCCAAGAGATTTCTTTTCTCTATAGAGTAGGAGCTGGTGTCAGGCGAAGAGATTTCTTTTGTTTTAAATTTTCTCCCCCGTTTCGTCTCCTAAAAAAATAGCCATGTAAATTCCACTTTTACCTCCCCTAGATAATCATCAACAAAATGATACTCTTCCCTTCCCAAGGCTCCTACAAGAAGGTGGGAGGGTGGGGGGATGAAACCACAATTCTCAGTGGCAGAGAAGTAGCTCAGAGAACACCGAGGGGCTGTGCATTTCCAGCTCAATCAGGAAGGGAGTGGTTTTGCTGAAAAAGTTCCCAAGAAGCGCGGGTGGAGAGAGATCCACTGATCCGTCATCACGCCCACACGGGAGGCGGTGGGGAGGGCCCCGCTCCTGTTTGTCACACGCATCTCCACCTTCACCACCACACCCCCTCACGAATGTCAAGGCCTGCACTCCCGCCTTGGGAGGACGTGAGCTCCCAGTCCCGGGCACAGAGCGGTGCTGCTGGGACATAATTCCGCTCGGGGGCCGGAGATGCCTGGCTGCCCTCATGCGTGCAAAGCCTCCAGGGTCTGCAGTGAAGCATCGCTTCTCCACCTGGAGTTGAGGATTAATTATGCTCCTACCACCTTCAGACTCACTCCCCTTTATTCTTCTTCTACATGGGAAGTATGAACAACTTTTTAATTTTCCCCTTTCCTGATGACCTGGAAATTCAAAACCTGTGTGTAGTACACAAGAGGAGAGCTGTATTTTCTTAATATTAATATTTGGTGGCTAGAAAAGCAGTGGCAGCTTGGGGCAAGGGCTCAGGAGATGAAGGCTTGAACCCCAGCCTGCCACTGCCAAGCTGTGAGCGTGGCATGTGCGTCCACCTCTCTGAGCCTCCGTTTCCCCCACTTGGAAGGTAGGACTAATGCCAACCACCCCCAGGTTCAGAACTGTGCCCAAGGTCACACGGCAGGAAGCTGCATGTGACATACTCAGGCGACGCTCAATAATTATACCTTCCTCTCATCCTTCTCTAAGATTCTGATCAGAAGATCTTTTTTTTCATTTGCACAAATTACATCTTTTTCGCTATCCACAATTTCCTCTTTATTTTTAAAAGAAGATGGCAGGCTTGTGTGTGAGCTGGAGCGTGGGGCACACAGTAAGGTTTCAATCCAGAATGGACAATTTTCTAGATTTCCATTACCCAGTTTCCATGCCCTATCTTAAACACAGCTGTCAGGACAAGAGGCTCATTAAAAAAGATTGTTTTGACTGACGGCATGCTCATGTATCAAATTGGAAATCCGTCCAAAAATACTGGAGGGAGGTAGACAGAGGTAGCAGCAAGCCACGGAAGGGAGATGTTGAGCAGCGTGGCTGAAGATGAAACTTACTGGGGAAAAGGGGCTCTAGCTCGGACCAGGTAGGTCCACGAGGGGAGCTCTGCGCCATCGAAATATCAGGACCTTGGGAGAGTCAGCTTCTGTTTTAATAACCGGGGAAAGAAAGATTCCAATCAGGCAGAGATGCCTTAAAGAACACAGCATCTGCCTAATTAGCGTGCTTTTCCATGAGCCCTTTAGATAGCAGCCTTCCCTGGGCTCTGCCCATGCCCTTCTCTGCTCACTGGATGACCACAGCCTGTCGTGACCTCAGTCACCCCACCTGCTGACGACTCCGAATCATTTCCCGGCCCAGACTTAGTTCTCCCACTGCTCGGAGGACCTCTCTTCCTGATGTCCCTGCAAGTACTGCCAACTCACTCTTTCCGCCCCATGCCTGCTCCTCCTTGTGGGCTTCCCTGGGCCAGCACACAGCCACCTGCTCCAGGGATGTGGGCTGTGCATCCCATTGGTTTTTCTGCCTGAACATGCTCACAGCCCTTTCTGTTCTCCATCCTCAGGGCGGTCTTTGTGGCCACCTGCTCTTCCCTCCTTTCTGCCCCCAGGTGTGTCAGGATGACATTCAGCTGTCAGCGGCTTAAACAAGCAAAGGATGTGCTTGTATTTACCTCTGATCTGTCCATCAGACAGGAGGTGGGCAGTCAGGGTGGGTGCAGCTGCTCAACAATTTCACTAAGAATCCAGGCTCCTTCTGTCCTGCTCTGCCATCCCCAGCTTGTGGCTTTGTCCTCAAGACTGCAAGATGGCTGCAGGGCTTCCAGGCATTATGTCCAAGTTCCAAGCAGGAAGAAGAGGGAAGGGCCAATGAACGCTTTCCAGGAAGCCCCACCTGCTAAATTCCAGGACTGGGACATGTAGCCACACTAGGTGTAAGGAGGGCTATAGGTGTTTCCAGCCTGTCATACGGTGCCCTGAATAAAACCAGGGAAAGAAGGAAGAAAAATGCATCCTGGACAGACCGGGCAAGGTTGACTTTCTCAAATGCAAAACCCGATTGTGCCACTTCTCCACCTAAAACCCTTCCATGCTTCTCCATCACCTTGGGGCCGGATCCGGCTCCTGTTCCGTGTCATCCAACACCTGAGCCACACTCTGGTCACCAAGCAGCTCCAGTGCCAGGCCCAGTACATGCCCGGCTGTTCTGTGGCTCCGGCCTCAGCTCATGCTCTGCCCTGTGTCTTGAGTGCCCACTTCCTGCCCACATCTGCCTGCTGAACTCTCACTCGTCCTTTATGACCTGCTCCTCTTCGCGGGGAAAACATCCCTGGCCAAGGCGGACTGGGCTGATTCTCCTTCCTCCCGTGCTTTGCACATTCCTCTACTTTTGTCCTGAGGTTTCTTGCTCCCATCCTGGTGTCCCCTGCTGGCCTGTGAGGACAGAGACCAAGGCTATCTAACTAAATATCCATCCCTAGAATGAAGATAACAGGGCTGCTGCTCTATAAATGACTGTTGAAGGATGGATGGATGGATAGAGAATGAATATATCAAATTTGTGGCAACTCATAAGCTACATTTTAGTAGGTGTCCTGGAGGAGAAACTCAAATCTCCCCTCTGCCAATATTATCTAAGGAAAAGCAGAGTACCAGTATTTACTGATATTAAAAAGAATTGCCATGTTCCTTATAAACGTCCGCTTCCCCAATTTTAAAAAGGGAGTGTTAACAGATCCCTCACAGAGTTGCTGTGAGTTTCAGAGATGATGTGTTTGAGCCCCAGCGCGGGCTCACTAACGCGCCCTGCGGACACAACACTTTTCGGTCCTGTTTCTGAAATAAAGTGTAAATGTGGGTCCTTCCTTCCTTGCTGTGCGAAGCAGTGCTGGTTGCCTCCCGATATTCATGCCCTTCCTTTTCCTCTTTGCTAAGAGGATCCTGATTCTGCTCTGGCAGGTCATGGGCTGCGTCCGCAGAACCAGGATGGAGGCAGTTCTCTTCCTACGACCACCCACGGGGCTAGGAAAGGGTCTGTGGCCAGGTCTCGGTATGCGCTGTGGGAGGATACCTGCTGAGGGTCCATCCTGGGAAAGGTGTTGCTTCTTTTATTTTTAAAGCCCACTTTTCTGCCTCTTGGGGGTTGTCAAGTCTGAACGTTATGCCCAGAACTACAGCAGCCATCTGAGAAGGTCCAAACTAAAGAGAGGGCCACACTGGGTGTGTGTGTGCAACGGGGGCGGTGGCGGGGACAGGACAGCAGAATCACAGTAAGATCCTGGTCCCTAAGTTAGGCTTGTCTGAGAGCCTGAACCACACGAGATAATAAACTTCCTTATTCTCTGAGCTGGGCAGGTTGGAGTTTCCGATTACGTACAGCCAAAAGGAGCGAATACTATCCTATCCTTTTTAGAGCAGTTAACTCGTCTTTTGGAGTGACCAGTGATCTGCTTTTAGACACGACATAAGTTGGCCTTTGGAAGCTCTTACAAGATAATACAAAACGTCCCAGGATGTTTCCTTCATAGGGTGGGGTTCAACAGGACTCCAGCAGAGTGTTGTCTTGTCAGGGATCTTCTTTTTTTTTTTTAATAAATTTATTTATTTATTTATTTATGGCTGCATTGGGTCTTCGTTGCTACTTGTGGGCTTTCTCTGGTTGCGGCGAGCGGGGGCTACTCTTCATTTTGGTACACGGTCTTCTCATTGCGGTGGCTTCTCTTGTTGTGGAGCACGGGCTCTAGGCACGCAGGCTTCAGTAGTTGTGGCACGTGGGCTCAGAAGTTGTGGCTCGCAGGCTCTAGAGCACAAGCTCAGTAGTTGCGGCACACAGGCTTAGTTGCTCCGCGGCACGTGGGATCTTCCCGGACCAGGGCTCGAACACTTGTCCCCTGCATTAGCAGGTGGATTCTTAACCACTGCGCCACCAGGGAAGCCCCTGTCAGGGATCTGCTTGACATGCTTTCTAAGCCTTGTGAAATTGCTTTCTCAAGCATCAAGCACTCAACAGGACCCAAGGCACAGACCCAAGGCAGTGCCTGGCACAGAGGAGGGGGCAGGGCTCTGGGTAACCTTCGGCCATGTCTATATGACAACTTGGAGGCAATTTGGAAGTGAGAAACAGACAACACACCACAGAGTCAGAGTGTGCTATTATTAAAAGACCCAAAACACAGTCAGCTATAAAGAACATCTCCTCCTCCCTTAGATTTTAGTCTTTCACTTGTGGGTAGAAGATATGAAGTGTGGAAAATGCTAAGCGGCATAATCTTTTGAAAATAATTGATGGCTCTGTAACTATTATCCTTAAATACAAGTGTCAGTGGAGACTGATCTTAAGTTTCCAGACCAGGGGCTGGGAAACCACAGCTCATTGTCTATTAGCTTCTAAGGGGTGCGAACTAAGAACGCTTCCCATATTTTTAAATGGCTCCATTTAGGTTTATATAAGCCCCTCTGTATTCTCTTCAGTTTTGCCTCTTGGCCCACAAGGCCTAAGATATTTACTATCTGGCCCTTTACAGAAACAGTCTGCCAACCCCTGACCCTGACTTCATTACAGGGATTCTTTTATTATTCTTTTTTCATTTTTTGAGAAACTTAGAAGATTCAGATGAGGAAAAAAAATAATGTAACATTTATATTCTCACCACCCACAAATAATAAATATTAACATCTTGTAAGATCTCCTTTTACAGTTTTTAAGAAAAAAAATTATAATTATATAACTTGTATAAAATTATAACCCATGTCCCCTTTGACCAGCCCCTGCTGTCCCAGAGGCACCTGGCTTCACCTCTAAGGAATGGGCACCTTTGGCCAGAGGGTCAGTAGCTTCAACAAGGTTGAGAGCAGCTGTCCTATAACCTTGATCAGAAGATAGGAAACAGGGACACTAGTCACAATGCTTCTGGGCGTTGACGTATCGATCACACAGAAAGGTTTCTTTTCCTTGAAAGCACTCTTTGCCATGATACGCGGGCTCAGCACAGGGTAGGCAAACTCCAACCTACTGGATTAACTGAATGAGTGCCCCCAAAGCAAACATTTCATGGAGCAACTTCATGAAGACACAGCCCTGAAGTAAAGGTTGTTATGAATTAAAGTAAAGGAAGGAAGCGGGGCGGGGGCAGGCAATGAAGGAAGAAGGAGAAAGGAAATGCAATGCAGCTCACACAATCTTAAGGGAAACCACGCCCCTATCAAATAGGTAGCAAGCAAAGTACATACATATCTTTAAATGTGACTTATGGAGAGAAGAATTTAAATATTAAAAGCAAATCTCTCATGTGTCAGGAAGTACCCACTCTAAGGCTTCCACATTGGTTGTAATTCTCTGGTTCCCTCCTGACTTTGCCCCTAGGATTGAGCTTAAGCTTAAGCTAGGATTGATCTTCTTGAGGGTAAGACCAAAGCTTACTCATCTTTGTTCCCCTAGTTTCCACATGCAGAGAACATGTGCAGTGTGTTCAAAAGGCAAAGATGAATGTGACCACAAGCAGCACGCGATGCCAGGGTCAAGAGCTCCATAACTCTTCCAGTCAGAGTGTCGAACCTCTTCAGGAAAACATGACTCCAGGTCACGCCTGGCCTTACCATGACCAATTTCAGGCATTCATTTCATAAATAAAAAACATGTAAGCGCACTTATTTTAAGATTTGGGCCTGTTTGTGCACAAAGAACTTCATAACAGTAGTATTTATCACAGAGAAAAGTCAAACATAACTTAAGTGTCCAATAGTGGCAAAAGAGTTCAATGAACATGGTATGTCTACATGGTATAAAACATCTGTGGTTTGGAGAATATTTTTAATGACACGAGATAATGCTCTGTATGACATAATCTTATGCTTCTAAAATGCTATGATCTTAGCTGTATGAAAAGAGAACTTCTCAGTAACAAGAAAACATTAATGAATGGATTACTTATAAACCAAGCCCCTACTAAACCCCACCCCCCAACCTGTAGAACCAGGCAGAGGAAGCTTTCTGTTAAACCACAAAGACACAGGATTTTATATAAAGCCAATGAAAAGTGACACCAGGGAACTGCCTGAATCACAGGGGGAAGTCATTAACAAACAAGGCTCCGGCAGAATACACACACACACACACACACACACACACTCACACTCATGCACACACTCACACTCATCCCAGAGAAGGGCAATGATTGGACTACTGACAGATTCAGAAAAAGACCCTTGAGAAAACTGACAAAACCTGAAAATATTTTTCCTCTTATAAAAATGACCCTCAATTATGCTATTGCCAATGTCAAATGCAGGATGCTGTCAAACAATTATTTCAGACAATTTAGGCCAAGGAAACCAAATTGCCACTTGATTCATTCTTTGTTCATCCTAAGAGTTGGTGCATATTTGCAATGACAACCAACATTTTATCAAATACAAGTTGAAATAAACTGATTGCCATAATTTGTCTCTTTTCTCAAGATAGTATCTCAAACCAACCTTTATTTTTATTTTATCACTATTTTCTATGAGCTACAGCTGCCATTTTTAAAATAAGCTTTTTCTGGTGCCCATAATCCTCTGATAGGAGCCCACTTGCACTTGTATCCCAGGGGAGCCAGTCAGAGTCTGCGAGGGGTTGGGGGGGGGTAGGGCGGGGTGTACAGATCCCTTCCTGTTTCAAGCAGCATCTCTGTCTGCAGAAGGCACAGTCTACCCACTCTAGATGAGAGGATGAGGTGAGGGGCTTACTCTGAAAAAAGACTGCTGCTTGCTGAGGCCAGAGAGGAATTCCACACCCTGAGTGGACTCCCTGGACCCTCACCCAGCAGGACCCCTTCAGATGTTGTGATTCTAAGCCTCCATGGCTGGCTGGACCAGCTCCTTCCCCGGGGCAGCCCATGAAGGAGCGCAGGTAGAGAGAGGAAGTGGTTTGCAAGCAGGTGGGAATCGTCCCAACACAAGCTGGCCTGGCTCTTCTCACCTTGCCCGAAGTGCATTCTACTCATTACCCCGAAAGCATGATTAACAGGCCAGGGGTCAGAGCCAGAGCCCTGGGACTGGAGCCGAGCTGTGTGAAGCTGGGTAAGCTGAGGTGTCTCTCTGTGCCTCAGTTTCCCTATCTATAAAATCAGAGCAATAGTACCTGTAGCATAGTATTTAGTAAGTGGGAAATATTATTAGTATGTGAAGCTAAAGTTAATTGTGTTTTAAATGGCTTATAAAGTAAAACTGATAGTCAAGGAAGTTGGTTACCCTGGGGTCTTTAGCACCCACAGGTGGCACATGGTGGGGCTGACTCAGGGACGTGGGACCCTGGTGTGGTGGGCAGAGAAGTAGAAGGAACAGTGTCAGAAAGACTTGGGTTCCAACTTTGGCAACACTCTAGCCACCAGCAGTGGGTGAGAGGTGTGAACTTGTGCAAGGGAGAAAACAGGTTCCTTACACATCAATTTCTCTGATGTTAAGTCACCTAAAATATTTTTATGATAATAATGAAAACGATGATAGTAAGATGGATAATACTAAGAGCACCATCATCATTGAACACTTAACAGGAACCAGATACTGTGTCAAGGTACTGGATTATCTTATCTGATGCGCACAAAAAACAGAGATATTCTATCCCTGCTTCTTAGCTTTGTGACCTGAAGAAGTGATTCAGCCTCCAGGACTTTGCTTGTCAGTAAAATGGCAAGAACGCCAACACCCTGAGGGGCGCTGTGTAGGCTACAGTGACAATGTGAGCAGCCGCTGACAATAATGTGAGGAATAAAAAAACTGAATATTGGGTTTCCCTGGTGGTGCAGTGGATAAGAATCCGCCTGCCAATGCGGGGGACACGGATTCGAGCCCTGGTCCGGGAAGATCCCACATGCTGCGGAGCAAGTAAGTCCGTGTGCCACAACTACTGAGCCTGTGCTCTAGAGCCCACGAGCCACAACGACTGAAGTCCGTGAGCCTAGAGCCCGTGCTCTGAAACAAGATAAACCACTGCAATGAGAAGCCCGCACACTGCGATGAAGAGTAGCCCCCACTCACCGCAACTAGAGAAGGCCCGCACACAGCAACGAAGACCCAACACAGCCAAAAATAAATTAATTAATAAAACAAAACAAAACAAAACAAAAAACTGAATATTAGCCATGGTTCTCAATAAGCTTGTTCATCTTCTGCCTTTTTCAGGAGGAAAAAACTGCTCTATTAGGTGCCTTCAGTGGCATCCCGGAGGAAGTGAGGTTAGGAAGTGAGGTTACAGTCCCCCAAGGGAGAGGGACCACAAGGCCCCACCCAGCAGGTGGCCCGGCAGGAGGCTGGTGGCTGAGGCAGCATCACACCGGTCAGGACTCGGCCCCTTCCACCTAGGCAGCGGTGCTGCAGGGACTCCTCACCTGCACTTCCACCAGTGCGTAGGGGAGGGCCTTGCGTATAGGAGACATATAAGAGAAGTTCTTTTCCTTCCTCTCGTGTGTCTGTAATTTAAATCTGAAATGGACTCAGGTTTCTCACTGCTGTGTGCTCAGGTTCCTCACCTGGACTGCAGACACCTGTACTCACAGGACCCTGGGTTGTGACGACAGGGCACATAGAAGGCTTTATCCAAATGGGTGCCGTTCTTTTACTTCCAAATGAGTCATCAATATGCAAACATTTCTGTTAAGTAAAATTGTAAAACAAAACTAAAGCAATTTCCAGCTTATTTTACGTAGCAATATTCTAAATTTTCATGTACAGTGTTAACCATAGTCGGGGCAAGTGCCTTTTAAGTGACGGCAAGTCCAGTAAATAAAAAAATACTTGAATTAGTATAGGAAGTAAGAGTGTTTAGCACCAGAGGGCAGATAGCAGAAGAAAGAAGAACTACGATCCTGCAGCCTGTGGAACAAAAAACACATTCACAGAAAGAGAGACAAGATGAAAAGGCAGAGAGCTATATACCAGATGAAGGAACAAGATAAAATCCCAGAAAAACAACTAAATGAAGTGGAGATAGGCGACCTTCCAGAAAAAGAATTCAGAATAATGATAGTGAAGATGATCCAGGACCTCGGAAAAAGAATGGAGGCAAAGGTCGAGAAGATGCAAGAAATGTTTAACAAAGACCTAAGAGAATTAAAGAACAAACAAACAGAGATGAACAATACAATAACTGAAATGAAAACTACACTAGAAGGCATCAATAGCAGAATAACTGAGGCAGAGGAACGGATAAGTGACCTGGAAGACAGAATGGTGGAACTCACTGCTGCAGAACAGAATAAAGCAAAAAGAATGAAAAGAAATGAAGACAGCCTAAGAGACCCCTGGGACAACATTAAACGCAAAAACATTCGCATTATAGGGGTCCCAGAAGGAGAAGAGAGAAAGGACCAGAGAAAATATCTGAAGAGATTATAGTCGAAAACTTCCCTAACATGGGAAAGGAAATAGCCACCCAAGTCCAGGAAGCGCAGAGAGTCCCATACAGGATAAATCCAAGGAGAAACATGCCGAGACACATAGTAATCAAATTGGCAAAAATTAAAGACAAAGGAAAATTATTGAAAGCAGCAAGGGAAAAACGACAAATAACATACAAGGGAACTCCCATAAGGTTAACAGTTGATTTCTAGGCAGAAACTCTACAAGCCAGAAGGGAGTGGCATGATATACTTAAAGTGATGAAAGGGAAGAACCTACAACCAACATTACTCTACCCGGCAAGGATCTCATTCAGATTCAATGGAGAAATCAAAAGCTTTACAGACAAGCGAAAGCTAAGAGAATTCAGCACCACCAAACCAGCTGTACAACAAATGCTAAAGGAACTTCTCTTAAACAATTACCTTAAATATAAATGGATTAAATGCTCCAACCAAAAGACACAGGCTCGCTGAGTGGATACAAAAACAAGACCCATATATATGCTGTCTACAAGAGACCCACTTCAGACCTAGGGACACATACAGACTGAAAGTGAGGGGATGGAAAAAGATATTGCATGCAAATGGAAATCAAAAGAAAGCTGGAGTAGCTATACTCATATCAGATAAAACAGACTTTAAAATAAAGAATGTTACAAGAGACAAGGAAGGGCACTACATAATGATCAAGGGATCAATCCAAGAAGAAGATATAACAATTATAAATATATATGCACCCAACATAGGAGCACCTCAATACATAAGACAACTGCTAACAGCTATAAAAGAGGATATCGACAGTAACACAATAATAGTGGGGGACATTAACACCTCATTTACACCAATGGACAGATCATCCAAAATGAAAATAAATAAACAGAAGCTTTAAATGACACAATAGACCAGATAGATTTAATTGATATTTATAGGACATTCCATCCAAAAACAGCAGATTACACTTTCTTCTCAAGTGCGCACGGAACATTCTCCAGGGTAGATCACATCTTGGGTCACAAATAAAGCCTCAGAAAATTTAAGAAAACTGAAATCATATCAAGCATCTCTTCTGACCACAACACTATGAGATTAGAAATGAATTACAGGGAAAAAAATCTAAAAAACACAAACACATGGAGGCTAAAGAATATGTGACTAAATAACCAAGAGATCACTGAAGAAATCAAAGAGGAAATCAAAAAATACCTAGAGACAAATGATAATGAAAACACGACGATCCAAAACCTATGGGAAGCAGCAAAAGCAGTTCTAAGAGGAAAGTTTATAGCTATACAAGCCTACCTCAAGAAACAAGAAAAATCTCAAGTAAACAATCTAACCTTACAACTAAAGGAACTAGAGAAAGAAGAACAAACAAAACCCAAAGTTAGTAGAAGGAAAGAAATCATAAAGATCAGAGCAGAAATAAATGAAATAGAAAAAAGGAAAACAATAGCAAAGATCAATAAAACTAAAAGCTGGTTCTTTGAGAAGATAAACAAAACTGATACACCATTAGCCAGACACATCAAGAAGAAGAGGGAGAGGACTCAAACCAATAAAATTAGAAATGAAAAAGGAGAAGTTACAACAGACACCGTAGAAATACAATGCATCCTAAGAGACTACTACAAGCAACTCTATGCCAATAAAATGGACAACCTGGAAGAAATGGACAAATTCTTAGAAAGGTATAACCTTCCAAGGCTGAACCAGGAAGAAACAGAATATATGAACAGACCAATCAAAAGTAATGAATTTGAAACTGTGATTAAATATCTTCCAACAAACAAAAATCCAGGACCAGATGGCTTCACAGGTGAATTCTATCAAACATTTAGAGAGGAGCTAACATCCATCCTTCTCAAACTCTTCCAAAAAATTGCAGAGGAAGGAACACTCCCAAACTCATTCTACGAGGCCACCATCACCCTGACACCAAAACCAGACAAAGATACTATAAAAAAAGAAAATTACAGACCAGTATCACTGATGAATATAGATGCAATAATCCTCAACAAAATACTAGCAAACAGAATCCAACAGCACATTAAAAGGATCATACACCATGATCAAGTGGGATTTACCCCAGGGGTGTAAGGATTCTTCAATATATGCATATCAATCAATGTGATACACCATATTAACAAACTGAAGGATAAAACCATATGATCATCTCAACAGATGCAGAAAAAGCTTTTGACAAAATTCAACACCCATTTATGATAAAAACTCTCCAGAAAGTGGGCACAGAGGGAACCTACCTCAACATAATAAAGGCCATATACGACAAATCCACAGCAAACATCATTCTCAATGTTGAAAAGCTGAAAGCATTTCCTCAAAGATCAGGAACGAGACAAGGATGTCCACTCTCACCACTATTATTCAACATAGTTTTGGAAGTCCTAGCCATGGCAATCAGAGAAGAAAAAGAAATAAAAGGAATACAAGTTGGAAAAGAAGAAGTAAAACTGTCACTGTTTGCAGATGACATGATACTATACATAGAGAATCCTAAAAATGTCACCAGAAAACTCCTAGAGCTAATCAATGAATTTTGTAAAGTAGCAGGATACAAAATTAATGCATGGCAATCTCTTGCACTCCTATACACTAATGATGAAAAATCTGAAAGAGAAATTATGGAAACACTCCCATTTACCACTGCAACAAAAAGAATAAAATACCTAGGAATAAACCTACCTAGGGAAACAAAAGATCTGTATGCAGAAAACTATAAGCCACTGATGAAAGAAATTGAAGATGATACCAACAGCTGGAGAGATATACCTTGTTCTTGGATTGGAAGAAACAATGAAATGTGAAAATGACTATACTACCCAGAGCAATCTACAGATTCAATGCAATCCCTATCAAATTACCAATGGCATTTTTACGGAACTAGAACAAATCATCTTAAAATCTGTATGGAGACACAAAAGACCCCGAATAGCCAAAGCAATCTTGAGGGAAAAAAATGGAGCTGAAGGAATCAGACTCCCTGACCTCAGACTATACTACAAAGCTACAGTAATCAAGACAATATGGTACTGGCACAAAAACAGAAACGTAGATCAATGGAACAAGATAGAAAGCCCAGAGATAAACCCACGCACCTATGGTCAACTAATCTATGACAAAGGAGGCAAAGATATACAATGGAGAAAAGACAGTCTCTTCAATAAGTGGTGCTGGGAAAACTGGACAGCTACATGTAAAAGAATGAAATCAGAACATTCCCTAACACCATACACAAAAGTAAACTCAAAATGGATTCGAGACCTAAATGTAAGACCGGACACTATAAAACTCTTAGAGGAAAACATAGGAAGAACACTCTTTGACATAAATCATAGCAAGATCTTTTTTGATCCACCTCCTAGAGTAATGGAAATAAAAACAAAAATAAACAAATGGGACCTAATGAAACTTCAAAGTTTTTGCACAGCAAAGGAAACCATATACAAGAGGAAAAGACAACCCTCAGATGGGAGAAAATACTTGCAAATGAATCAACGGACAAAGGATTAATCTCCAAAATATATAAACAGCTCATGCAGCTCAATATTAAAGCAGCAAACAACCCAATCCAAAAATGGGCAGAAGACCTAAATAGACATTTCTCCAAAGAAGATATACAGATTGCCAACAAACACATGAAAGGATGCTCAACATCACTAATCATTAGAGAAATGCAAATCAAAACTACAATGAGGTATCACCTCACACCAGTTAGAATGGGCATCATTAGAAAATCTACAAACAACAAATGCTGGAGAGGGTGTGGAGAAAAGGGAACCCTCTTGCACTGTTAGTGGGAATGTAAATTGATACAGCCACTATGGAGAACAGTATGAAGGTTCCTTAAAAAACTAAAAATAGAACTACCATACGACCCAGCAATCCCACTACTGGGCATATACCCAGAGAAAACCATAATTCAAAAAGACACATGCACCCCAATGTTCATTGCAGCACTATTTACAATAGCCAGGTCATGGAAGCAATCTAAATGCCCATCGACAGATGAATGGATAAAGAGGTTGTGGTACATATATACAATGGAATATTACTCAGCCATAAAAAGGAATGAAATTGACTCATTTGTTGAGACGTGGATGGATCTAGAGACTGTCATACAGAGTGAAGTAAGTCAGAAAGAGAAAAACAAATATCGTATATTAATGCATGTATGTGGAGCCTAGAAAAATGGTACAGATGAACCGGTTTGCAGGGCAGAAGCTGAGACACAGATGTAGAGAACAAATGTATGGACACCAAGGGGGGGAAACTGCGGTGGGGTGGGGATGGTGGTGTGATGAATTGGGCGATTGGGATTGACATGTATACACTGATGTGTATAAAACTGATGACTAATAAGAACCTGCAGTATAAAAAAGACAAAAAGAAAAAAAGAAAAAACAAACACACACAAAAAAAGAGTGTTTAGCTAAGCGAGGGATATTTCAATTTTACAAAGGAATCCCACTGCTCATTTGAAAATGACACTAATTGCTATTTTTAAAACGTGACCTAGAAAGAAAAGATATAATATTTTGACTTCACACGCTTAAACAGACATTGCTGTTTCCCATGTACTTGTGGCTCCTTTTTGAAATGCTGCAATGGGATTTTTCAACAAGATTTTGAGTTTTTAGTTTGCGGGTGACCTACAATACTCTGTTTTGTGTGTTGCTGCCCTGGGTGCCCAGCACAGGGCCCAGGCTATTTGTTGAATGGATAAATGCTGACTTAACTTTGGGAACAGGCAGCACACAGATACACATGCCAGATTCTCAATTTATAAATAGTTACTATCAGGACTTGATTTTAACTTTAATTAGCCCAACTGTTAAGGATACGTCCAAAGTGAGAAATGTAATCCACCACCTCGCACCAGATGTAGCTTCCGTAGTTGGTCTTTTATCTTGGTTTACAGTGAATGAAACACAGACATAAAATGACTAAAGCATGATGTTTTATGGTGAACTGATTGAAACATACAGCAGACCAAACCTGGAAGATGAATTCAAGACCAAATGTAAATTAAAGAGGGTAGAATTCCTCAAGCTGACATGCCCCCAGAAACTCTGAATTCTGCAGATGCTCAAAAAAAGGACTGTTTGTTGAGTTCTCACTTGGAAGTCAGTTAAAAAAAGAACCAATGAGACAGATTTTTTAGTGCATTTTAAACAGAGAGCATTGGGACTTCCCTGGCAGTCCCTATGCGCTTCCACTGCAGGGGGCGCGGGTTCCATCCCTGGTCAGGGAACTAAGATTCCCACATTGCCCTGTGGCCAAAAACAAACAAACAAACAAAGGGTGTTGTCTGATCACAGCCACTGCCTTGTGGACCCACTTGCTGGATTCAGAAAAATCTGACTATGAGATTACGCATTCCAAAGTGTGTTTATTAGCATATTAATTGGTGAGGTGTGTGCTTTAAAAAAGTAAATGCAGAGTCAAATCCTCTCACTAAGTTCCATAGGAATTTTCCATCTAGTTCAATGTTTCCCAACCTTTTAAACTAATACCCCTTTCGACAAAACTGAAAATAGTGTACATTCCTCATTCACCCCGAAAAACCTCAGACTCTGAGGCACAGCCTATCTTCCCGCATAGCCCAGAAGCCAAGAGGTTTCTTGTCTAGCTTCACTTCCTTAGTTTGTATTCTAAAAAGAATTGCTAATTCCTCTCCCTTTTTCAATATATAAAGTTATGTTAGCAAACTGCAGGCACATCCCCAGACTCGACGTGCCTCTCCGTGCTTTGTGCCCCCTCACGTACACCCTCCCAAGAAGACGCGGCCTGCTCCGGGCAGCACCAGGAGTGAGAAGTGCTGCTCTCATGAAAGGAAGAAGCCAGACCCCGGGTAAAGCTAACTTGCCAGCTGTGGGCTCGCACCACGGTCCAGGGCCAGGTGACGACAAACCACCCTTCATCAAGCACGTGTCACGTCCCAGGCATGGGGCTAAGTGCTCTTATACACGCCTCCCTTTACTTGATTCTCACACCAACACTATGAGGTTGGGACGAGTACCCTCCTTTAACAAGTGAGTAAACTAAGGCAGAAAGATGTTCAGCAGATTACAGGAAGCCGCTTCACCGGGGAGTAGCACCAAAGGATTTGAATCCAGGTCTGTCTGAAGCCAAGCCCACCCGCTGACCTGTGGCCTTAAACGGTCTTACAGCCCACCCTCATGAGCACGGCACCCCTTGTACCGCCATCACAAGTTCGGCCTTACCCGCACACTACCCACGCTACCTGTCATTTATTATTTTTCTTTCACTTGATGAGCTAGTTATCGTTTTTTTTCTAACACATGTTAAACACCCAAGCGTTTGATTTTCAGTGCCCCGGGAGCCCTCCCACCTTCACCACATCATGGGCCTCCAGTGGGATGAGCTGCACCCAGGCATGCTCTCCACTGAGGAGCCCGGGGCCCCTTCTGGGCAGACCTTCGGTGAGTCGGCAGTTGTGACAGGGGGGGTCATCAGAAGCAGCCTGGAATTAGACGCGTGCATGTTGTCTCACAGGAGAGAAAGAGCCTCCCGCTGTATCAGGAACGTCTTTTTAAGTCAAGGATGGGAAAACTATGGCCTGCAGGCCCACCACCTGTTAGTGTAAAGTTTTACCAGAACCCAGTCACACCCACTTGCTTACGTACCGTTTGTGGCTATTTTCATGCTACAGAGGCCAAGCTGAGTAGTCGCTACAGAGACCACAGCCCAAAACGTTCACTGTCTGACCCTTTGCAGGGAAAGTTTGCTGACCCCTGCTCTAGGTGATGCATTTCCCATCCAAAAGTCAGCTGGTAAATACCAATCCAGAGGTAACATGGACATTACCTGTGATTCTGCTGATTAGTAGATATGAATCAAGTTTAACTCAATTCCACATTTATTTATTGAGAGGCTACTATGTGATAGTCTAGGCTAGGGGCTGGGTTTGTAGAGGTGAACAAAGCTGGGACTCCATTTCCTGGAGGAATCAGGATGGAAACAAATAATTTCAATACAACTCAATATTAGATGTCAGAGTAGGATTTGATGTTTCATTATTCCTGTGAAGTAGACCCTGGAAACCTGACCTTTTTGTTCTTTAAAACTTTGAAATTCTAAAACCATAACAGTACACGGGCTAAGATCTCTTTCTAGTTTTTTTTTTTTAAAAGCATAAATAGAGGTGAAACTATAATTCTGTGAAATTACTCATTAGCTTTTACAGGAAAGATCAACTTGCTGGAATTTTTCATAATTGCCCAATTCCCTCTGGGCTTTCTACTACACAGTTCTCATCTCTATGTTGAGAATGGAAAAAAGAAAAGGTATCGAGACATCAAGGGAAACAGGGTCAGTTAAAGAGCTAGACTTTTGTTTTTTAAGATTGAGTTTTTAAATTGAAATCTGTATTAACTGGGTCACATATTAACCTTCTGCTGAAAAAGGCGTGAGGGATACAGACAATGGCCAGGAGGTTCGACCAAGATTTCATTATCTACTGTCTTTGTAACTCCAACTAGGTATCAGGTGAATTAAGGGGAAAACCAATTTCTACATCCCGTGGATGTGATGAAATTGATTATCCTCAGGCAGAGCAAAGAAGACGGAAAATAACTGTGCCGCTTCACATCTGTGCATCTGTCCTGCCCCGATAACTGTTTATTTGTACTGGCTATTGACAACATTTTCGCATCATACAGAGAAGGTTTTTTTTATTGAGCTTCAAAAGGAGAAACAGAATGCATCTGTTTCTAGGGAAACCTGAGCTCGGAGGCTGGAGGCTTTGATTCAAAGAACGCATCCCTACACACATGGTGGCCCATTGTATAGTAACAGCCCTCCTCCTCATTTACCTCATCCCGTTTAGAAAATTAATGCCACAATGTGAGATGATTGTTGATGCTCATTATTAAATCATTTATTCATCCCACACAATGATTCAGAATTATTCATTAAGCTTGCTGGAAGGAAGCGGGGTGTTACCTCCATGGGAGTTTGAGGAGGGATGTGCTCTTTAAAAGGATATTTTATAACAACACAATTATCATAATTAAAAGCTACCCTGATATTCTGATAAGTTTTTGACATATTTTTGAGTACTGGCATTTTAGCACAAGGAGATAAATGAGACTGAAATAGTATTAGGGAATAATATTGCTGTGGGGAGAAAAAGCTGGAGGCAGTATTAAATACCATCTGTCATCATCACCCCCAATTTGATCACGGTCTTTAAGTTAATGAATTTCACAGAATGTCACCTGAACTTCCGGCTTTCCAAAATGAGTTCAAGAACGACATGGCTGTGACCTGAGCGAGCTCCGGCATTACTGAGTCGTGGGGGCCTGCATTCCCCATGACAGCCCACCTACCTGTGCTCCCAAACCAAGCTGGCCCCTCAGGCTGCCACGGAGCTGTGGCTGCATCTCATCCCGATACCTTCCCAACGCTGCCGATGCTTTGTTCTGAGTTTGAAAGGCCATTAAGCAAAGGGCCTGGTTTGGGAAGCCGCTCAAACTGACAGGTGACTGCAGGAAGGGCACTCTTCTCTCTGCTTTTGCCTGGTCAATCAGGTCTAAGGGAAGGTCCTAAGGCCAGTGACCAAGAAGAGCACACCTGCCTCTAAGTGAAGGTGGTACCTGATGGGAACAGCAGGGGACCACTTGGGAAGAGAGTAACTGACTGCTGGGTGAGCCTGGAAAGTCAGCATGTGGGTCAGAGCAGAGTCACACGCATGGCCTGACCCAAAACCGAAGGACCAGGAGGCTGCATGATGTGTGCCTGACACCGGGAACACACCACGCAGAGGCTGTGCCCAGGAGTTCCACCGAGTGGGACCTGGTCTGCTCTGTGCCAGGTGCACAGTGGGTGCTAAACAGAGAAATGAGCTGGGCTGGTTGGCCACCGAGGGAAGGAGCCTGCATCAGAGGTTCATCCTTCACTCATTCCACAAACACTGATGAAGCATTTATTACAGGCTAAGACCCGAGCCAGGCCTCCCCTGCACTCAAGGAGCTGAGAGTCTAGAGGGGCTTCAGACAGGCTGACACTTTCAAATGCACTGGGAGCAAGGGAAGCTGAGGAAGAACCTGGCGGGGCAGGGCTGGGGGCACCTCATACAGGAAGTTGAGGCGGCGTTGGCCAGATGAAATGGAAGAGGCAGAGACAGTGACAAAGGGTGAGGACAGCCTTACCCTATGTATGAAGGGGCCTCAGAAGGGTAGATGCTGTTGGGCTACATACTCCTCTGGATGTAGCGGAGAATGGACCAGAATGGGGCAAGAGTGGGGCGGGGGACCAAGTGAAAGCTGTTGCCACCACCCAGCTGAGAGGCAATGGTGGCCTAAAGAAGTGGACAGGCTGGAGAGCTATTAAAGAGGCAGAATTAAAGGCACATGAAGTATCAATCTTCCTGGGCAAGGAGGCCCTACTGGAGAAGAATCCATCAGAGTTCCAGAACCAGAGGCCATTAAGAGCTGATAAGATTATTTACAGTAGCCAAGACATGGAAGCAACTCAAGTGCCCATCAATAGACAACTGGATTAAGAAGATGTGATACACACACACACACACACACACACACACACACACACACACACACACAGGAATATTACTCAGCCATGAAAAAGGAATACTGCCATATGCAGCAACACGGATGGACCTAAAGACTATTATGCCCAGTGACATATGTCAGACAGAGAAAGACAAATACTATATGGTATCACTTATATGTGGAATCTAAAAAATAATACCAATGAATGTATATGCAAAACAGAAACAGACTTACAGACATAGAAAACAAACTTGTGGTTATCAAAGGGGAGAGGGAAGGGAGAAGGGACAAATTAGGGGTATGGAATTAACAGATACCAACCACTATATATAAAATACATAAGTAACAAGGATGTACTGTACAACACAGGGAATTATACCCAATATCTTGTAATAATTTATAATGGAGCATAATCTGCAAAAATACTGAATCACTATGTTGTATACTTGAAACTAACACAGTATTGTAAATCAATTATACTTCTGTTGAAAAATAAAGAGCAGATAAGAAAACTAGTCCCTCTGCTCTGTCTCATGCTCGGCAAGCAGCCTCCTGATTATAACTGGGCCTTCCATGCTGTTCTGCCTACGGGAAGAGACTGCACTGCTAGGGTTAAGGGGAGGATTTCAGCCTTGCTCTAAATTAATAAAATGTAAAATAGATAGCCAACGGGAAGCAGCCGCACAGCAGAGCGAGATCAGCCTGGTACTTGGTGACTACCTAGGGGGTGGGATAGGGAGGGTGGGAGGGAGATGCGAGAGGGAGGAGATATGGGGATATATGTATACGTACAGCTGATTCACTTTGTTATAAAGCAGAAACTAACACACCAATGTAAAGCAATTATACTCCAATAAAGATGTTTAAAAAAAATTTTTTTTAAATTAATAAAATGCCATTCTGGTGGTAGATATCAGTCTCTGTGAGCTGGGACAATTGGAGCCCACCTCCGAGACACAGACCAGCTCTGGGGGTGCCGACAAATCCTCCCTGCGCTTACAGGGCTGCAGGCCTGACGGGGGAGGTGGCTGGTGCATCCCAGATGCGATGTCACCCTCTGGGGTTCCTGGTGGGTGGGCAGCAGGATTCCCCCGAGGATGCGCTGTTAGAGCTGGGATCGCCCTCTTTATAAACGTCTCCAGGTCTCAGTATCTGGGGCTGCTCCCGGACCGCATGTGCTCCGTCCTACAGTGGGACACCCAGAACCCCATGCCACTCAAGGATGTGGCTGACAGCAAAGGGCAGCCATGGGGACGGCACTTGCATCATTTAACATTTGATATAAAAGGAATCATTTCAGTGGCACTAAGTGTTCTCTCCGGCATTATTCTCTGTTACAAAATAGTCTCCGTGGTGGTGCTGATGCCATCTTGACACTTCATTTCCTTGTCAACAAAAACAAAAAAAGTTGGTTTTCTGCACCAACTCAAGCATGGCATAAAATTTCAAAGGCTTTGATAGAAGTTTTCCAACTTCATCTCCATGGAACAGTTGGAAAACGTCTCCAATTATGCAAGCTTTTTGTAAAATGTCTCGAAAATACAGAAGGGCCTATTGTACTTTTCACAAGTAAATGTGAACACATTTAATGCTCAAAGGTGAAAAGAGTGCCAGGATTTTTTTTTAATGAATGCTTGCTACTTATTGGGTCAGGCCCTCTCCCTCTCCCTACCCCCTAACAAATAAAAGAATGCATTTATATTTCAGAGGCGCCCGATGAAGTACACTCTGGAAAGATCTGAAAGGAGGCATTAGGACCCAAACAAGAGACACAGCAGCCGTCAAAACTGGCATCCTGCCAAGGCAGTGGTAACGCAGGGAACCGGCCGAGAACGCACCATTTCTCGTGAGAGGAAAGCTGCAGGTGCTCCCAGGAGGAGGAATGAGGTGTGTGGGCTGGCGGTGCACACAGCGCCACCGGAACTGAGATCTCTAGAAACGGAGTGTCCTCACTGTGTGTGTGTGTGTGTGTGTGTGTGTGCTCACGTATGTGTCAGGTGTATGATTAGCTTAAAATTCACAGCAGGGTTAAGATCAGACTAAACAGATTTCTCCTCTTACTTCTGGAGGAGAACTCAGTCCACCTCGAGGACTAAAGGAACACTGATGAGGCTCCAGGACCTGCCCTATGGCCACATTCCAGGATTTCCCAGGTTACATCTAATACTGGTAGGGTTTGGCTCTTAAATATCATCTGCCCTTGGGCAAGTTCCTGCTTCCCAGAGAAATGAGAAAAGATACTCCTGGCGTCTTCCTTTGCCTGGGGCACATACAGCCACACTCAGACCAGACCCGCCCGGCCCCCCCCACCCCCCAATAGCCCCCAACCTGCAGGGTCCCCATCCTCAGCTGTGAGCAGCTATGACTTCAGTACTCAGCTTGGGGCTGTTCTAATCCCATCCAGGCCCCTTCTCACTGAATCCTCACAGCCACCCCACGAGAGAGCTGCTTCTGCTACTCCTACTTTACAGACGAGGAAGCTGAGGCTCGGAGGGCAAGGCAGCTCATCTAAGGCCACACAGCCACGAGTGCCAGAGCTGGGATGAGAATCCAGTCCTGCCCAAAGCCCCATTCTCCCTCCCCTTTGCCAGGCCGCAGAGGGGCAGCAGAAGGATCTGGACACCTCCTCTCCAGATCACCCGGACACCTGGGGCCCCAGGCCTACCTGCTCGGGAGAACTTGTCTGCCATCTCCTTCCGCACCAGCTTGGTGAGGTTGAAGTAGCTGTCGTCCTCGTCGACGCTCTGCAGGAACAGCGGGATGTGCTGGAAGATGATGGCGTGCTGGCACTTCCGCTGCCCTGCGATGCTCAGCTGCTGGTCCAGCCACTGGTCCTGGGCCTGCTTCAAGGCAGGGCACATGGAGGCATCGTATAAGAACTGGGAGTTGAGGACGAGGAACAGGACGCCCCCAACCCAGAAGCTGAAATAGTCATCTCCCCAAGTCTGCTGGAACTCCGCGATGGTCTCGGGGGTGGGGACATTGCCCACGTCATGGTTGCCGCTGACAAGGACCAGTGGGATCTCGCTGTCCACGGTCCTGAGCACCCGCTGCAGGTCCTCCGTCTGCTCCTTCCGCCAGGGCGTCCCTGGAAGAGTGAGGGTCATGTCCTGAAACGGCTGAGGCCGCTTGTGCCTTTATAATATCGAATTAGAGAATAATCTAGAAATCCACGCAACTGGACACATGGAAACTGCAAAAAGCAGTCGTATGTTAAAAACAAATCAACAAGCGAGATGGGAACTTCTGTCCTCCTTCCCCTGGAAATTCAGTGTCTAACTGGCCATCTGACCCAAAACTGCTGATTGAGCGATGGTGTAGAGTCATTCTAATTGTAAATATTAGTGAAGCTGAATTTCTATCTTTTATTTAGAAAATAAATATAAATAGTTGTGACTTTTCTGCCCTGTTTCAAGGGGTCATCAAATGCACCCCTGAGGTGTATGGACCCAGCTCTGAACGCTAACCTCAAACGACAGCTATTTAAGATTTTCTTACCATACACACGACCGTGCAGACTGTGTGACCACTTTTATGGGAAAAACTCTTAGAGTCCAAACGGCTACATCAACTGGCATGTGTATCTTGCCAAACCTTCCCCATACAGCGGAAGAGGCATTTTATATTCTACTAGCAGTGTGTTAGAGAGCAGGGGCTCAATGCCTTAACATGAAGCACATCTCCCCTGGCACTCAGGAGTCAGTGTGGAGATGATTACTTGGACAAACAGTGGGTTCCCTCCTCCCTCAGATTCCTGGCTTCCACGCTTCCTGTAATAATGTGTTAAAACCTTAATAAATGGGCTTTGAGATGACCAATTTAATTCCAGATCTGGTTTTTTTTTTGGTGCTAATTTATTCAACAAATATTTATCGAGTACTGACTATGTATAAGGTACTGATTTAGCTACCAGGGTCAGCTGTGAGTCAAAGAGACGCAAACCGTTCCTTTCAAACTAGTGAGTCAGACAATCTGTCAAGTAAATTATAGAAGCACACCCATCTGTATCAGATGTTATTAAGCATGATTGAGAAAAGCAAAGCGGGGAAAGGACATGATTCCTGATAGTCCTGCGGAATAAGCTCAGCATCCTGCAAAGACAGCATATGAAAAATGATGAAAGAGAGAAGCCCACCTTCACGAGGGATGATAAAATTTCACCTGAAAAATGCTGCCATGAGCCGATGAAAATTAGACCCCACATTTCATTTCCATCATGAATTAAAAAGAAAGCAGCAAAGTCTTTACAAAGCAATTACAGCTAAGAAAGAAGAACATAAAGCAGAAATAAAGGAATTCAGTTTAGATGGTCAGAAAATAGGCAGATGTGAAATAGGAAGTGGTAGAACTAACTCAGGAAAGAAAGAGAGGGAAATGACAAAGCCACTTCAGAAATTACAACCACAAGATTAGCAGTGAGATTTCCTTTACAGCAAGTATATGCCTGCTTTTCTAAACATCCCATGAGAGTGTGTACAGAATGTGCACTCTCTGTTGAATACAGAATCCCTCATATTTCCACTCAACCAAACTTGTTAATGGGGTGATTCAAACCTCCTATGTCATTATTCTTTGCTTTTGGCCTATTGATCTGTATCAGTTTCTGAAAGACCTGGTTAGGTCATCACTCTAATTATGGATCGATCGATTTCTCTTGGTAATTCTGCCAAGTTTGGTGTTCACTTACTTTTAGCTATGTTGTTAAGACACTTAAGAGTTCAGAACACCCATATCTCACTGAAATATTTTTATTATTATTTTTATTATTATTAATAAAATAAATAAATGAAGAGAAAATAAAGAGGTAGATCTGCACGGATGTTCTGGAAAGATCTGTAATATATATTAAATTAAAAAGGTAAGACATGGAGGAGCAAAAATCACACACAAATTTTAAAAAGGCTTACACATATTCATATATTATGGATAGAACTTCTCCAAAGATACAAAGGAAACTATCAACTCTGGTTAAATCTGGGAAACAGAAGCGGGGAGTGAAGGAGACGTTCACATTTGGTTGAAAACCTTTTATACTATATTTTTAAAGTTCCTTCCTTTCTTCCTCACTTTTTCCAAGCTTATGTATCAGTTTCATTTTTAAAAAGAATTAAACTTTAAAAAGCTTATGTATTATTTTCATTTTTAAAAAAAGAATTAAAAAAAATCCTTAGCCTCAGGATCCAAGGATTAAAGAAGATTGAGGGGAGGCCAGTCAGGCGGCTGCATTTCCAGTAGACCCCAATCTCGGGGGTGAGTGGAATCTACTGGGGAAAGGCTGGCTGGTCCCCACAGAAAGAGCTCAGGCGAGGGGAGAAGCAGGTCCTGCCTAGCACTGGGGACCAGGAGCCTCTCCCTCGGTGGTGCTGGGGATTTGCCTACAGACAGCATCTGCTTCCTCACTGGTCTGGGCTGGCCCTGGGGCTCCTGGTTTGAAGAGGCCATTGACTGATGTTGCTTCCTTAGCTGAACTTGGACTGTGGGTATCTGTGTTGACTCTAAACCCCTCTGAGACCCCACTGGTCTGTTCTTTTCCCATTGGAGAACCTGAACTTGGTGCTTCGGCTCAGAGTGCTGCCTCTCATTACAGTGTCCTGGTCACAGTGTATTATGAAGTCCTGATCCACAAGACAAGGACTTTATAATACACCGGGGTGCAGAGTGTCTCCCATTCTTGATTTTCAAAAGACATTTCATCACAATACTTCATACACTGGCTGAGGAAGACACAAAGAATGTTCAAGTAGCTAATGACCATACACAGAAAAGTTAAAAATGAGCACCTCAAAAGACAGACTTAGGGCCTTCCCTGGTGGCGCAGTGGTTGAGAGCCCGCCTGCCGATGCAGGGGACACGGGTTCGTGCCCCGGTCCGGGAAGATCCCACATGCCACGGAGCGGCTGGGCCCGTGAGCCATGGCCGCTGAGCCTGTGCGTCTGGAGCCTGTGCTCCGCAACCGGAGAGGCCACAGCAGTGAGACGCCCGCGTACCGCAAAAAAAAAAAAAAAAAAAAAAAAGACAGACTTATTCAAACCTTGGAAAGGAGACCCTGTCTACAAAGCAATCTACAGTGAAGAGCTGTGAATTATACACAACAGGATGTTTGTTTGTTTCCAAACTTCAGAGGGATGCTGCTCTTGGAGAAATCACAAATAATCCCCAGTAACCTGTTAAAAACCATGAAGCCCATCTTCCCTGGATCCCTTCAATCAAAGATAAGCCTCTCTTGCGCAGCTTTTCCAGGACTTTCTATACCCACCCCCCATCTGGCAAGGTGTGGATGGGGAGTCTGTGACACATGGGTTTGGACCTTGGCTCTTGCCCTTCACAAGCTGTGTGGCCTTGAATGAGTCACCTGGGTCCTCTGAGCCTTGGCCTCAGTATGTGTGAAATGAGAATGATAACCCCACAATTCAGAGGGCAGCGGTAAGGATTCATACCAAGATAATTTCCAGAATTTGGTACAAACAGGTATAGAAAAGGTGATCTGTCTTCCCTCCACCCCACACCTGAATGTAGTAATTCTTCCCTCTTTATCAGTAACCCAACCATGTACACAGAGCAATCAGTGTATCATTTCTGGGGACTTCCCTGGCGGTCCAGTGGTTAGGACTCCGCATTTCCACTGCAGGGGCATGGGTTCGATCCCTGGTCAGGGAGCTAAGATCCTGCAAGCTGTGAGGTGCAACCAAAAAAAAAAAAAAAAAAAATCATTTCTAAAGGAATGAAAACATTCTCCAGGGATATAAATAATTTTTAGGTGAGAATTTCAAAGTGAAGGAGTAAATTCTAGATGGTAAAAAGCCAAGTTTAATGAAAACATCTGCATTACATTCAACTCATTTGTGTATATCAGAATTTTTTGGCGGGGGGGGCTTCCCTGGTGGTGCAGTGGTTGAGAGTCCACCTGCCAATGCAGGGGACACGGGTTCGTGCCCCGGTCCAGGAAGATCCCACATGCCGCTCAGCGGCTGGGCCCGTGAGCCATGGCCGCTGAGCCTGTGCGTCCGGAGCCTGTGCTCCGCAACGGGAGAGGCCACAACAGTGAGAGGCCCGCGTACCGCAAAAAAATAAATAAATAACTAAAAAATAAACACATATAACTAACTGCATGTATATTAATTACACATACATCACACTGCGTGTACGCACACACACACGTTTATGTTTCTAATCAGAAAGTCATTAGAACTGAACTAAACTGGATGACTTTACATAGATGCTGGACAAGCCCAGACGTCTCTGCAAGGCTCGTCATCTTCAGGGGACGTGCAGTAGGTTTGGTGAGTACCTGGCATCATTATTCTCCCCAGGGGATGGCACCCCAGAGAGACTGCTCAGAGCAGTGTGGGACCAGGCTTTTCTCATCTGTGGCTTTTTCCACTGTGGAGAAGGAAGCCTGTGCCCTTAAAAAACAAATATTGGATTCTCTTCCGTATTCTTCTTAACTGTCCCTGATATCAGACCCCTGTGTGTGGCTTGGCTTCAGCTGCTAGCAAGCCTTTCTCAAAGAGGTGTTCAGGGTCTGTGTTCTCAGCGTTCTCTCCCAGGGATTTGTGTCGCAGCTGAAGAACCTTCTTCTTCTCGGAACTTCTGACATTAACTTGGGTTTTCAATTTTATGCAGGTCTACCAAAGCTTAGTTTACAGCTCAACATGATTAAACAAAATTATATGTTGTTACTAGGATAAAACTCCCACGCCCGGTTCATTTATTCCACAATTAAACTCTTGCGGGCATGGCACATTAAAAGTAAATATCAGAATGTACCTGGGATGGCTATTCGTGGAATATTGCCATAATATTTCAGAAGCAATGGTAAAACCCTTGCAAGGATGAGATGAACTCTTGGCCATGTAGCTTTTCTTAGGATTGTAACGCACTGCAATTTATTGTTTATTGAGAACCCAAGTGGTTACTTCATTTCCAAGAACAGAGGTGTCCATGTTATTGCCATTTTCCACCCCCAGACTAGGGCTCCAACTCCTGAAGGGAAAATAACCACCACGCGTCACTTAAAGTATATCTCAACCAGAAGTGCAGGCAGCTACTGCAGAAATTTTTGTGCGTACCTGCCAAGCACAAAACATCATGATAATACACATTTGTTTCCCCCTTTGGGAGTAAAGGAAAACAGAAGCTGCTGCAAAGCACCGGAGAATATAGCCTGGTTACAGAAAAGATAGAACAAGAAACAAGCATTGAACTCACGTGCTCCCATTTCCCTTGAACCACCCACCCCAGCCAGCAACACACAGTGATGCAAAATCCCACCAGCAGATTACTTATAAGAACCATCCACCTCTGAGACCTTCACAGCATTTTCTCTCCTCTGTGGAGGTCGTCTGAAGAAGAGATACTGCGAAATGATTTCAACAGGGTTATTAATCTATTCACTGTTTTAGTAAGAAGATTTTCTTCCTTTTTAAAATACAAACAAGGAAACCAACGTTCTCTGCAGCAAAGCGACAGGAAAGGATGCTGCTTAGTAAATGAAAATAAGACCTCTATATTCCCCAGTCCCTGAAGGCACAAGAACTCAAACGAGAACTGATGATAACACACTCAACCACTGGCAGGAAGAGTTAAATGAAATAGTGGAAGAGTAGAGAAACAGTCAGGTGAGGTAATGGGCTACTCATTCAGGGGGATCTAGAGTGGACTTCCCAGTTCAATACCAGCAGCAGCGAAAAGAACAACAAAATCAAGGCGGCCCTCGAGTAAGCCCATGCTGAGCAGTTACTTGCAAACCAAACGACTTCTCCAGCTGAGGCCGGCGCAGGGGAGGCAGGTGACTCAGCCTGTGATGGGGAAGGATTTCCTGGCAGAGAGACCGCTGCTGCTGCACTCTGTCAAATCCTTTCACACCCACAGAGCCTCCTGCCTGCCCCAGCTCCTAGGTGTACCCTCCCACCTGGGACCTCACACAGACCCTGGCTTCCCACGGCACCCTCAGGCTGGGCTGTTAAGTGATGGGTGGTCTCCATCAGCATGTTCTTTGCACAGTGAAGATGCTTGGTAGATATGTGGATGGATTTGGTCTAATTTGACTGAATACAGAAATTAATAGGAGGGACTTCCCTAGAGGTCCAGTGGTTAAGACTTAGCCTTCCAACGCAGGGGGTGCGGCTTCGACCCCTGGTGGGGGAGCTAAGATCCCACATGCCTCAGGGCCGAAGAATCAAAACATAAAACAGAAGGAATACTGTAACAAATTCAGTAAAGACTTAAGAAAGAAATGGTGGACATCAAAAAATCTTAAAAAAAAGAGAAATTAACAGGAAGATACTGGGATATGCATGGAACACCATTTCTCATCCCTCCTCTTCCTAATTTCAGCAGCAGGTTATCGGCGGGGCAGCCTTAGAACCCTTGCTCCTCAGTCCAGGCCTTCTGACAAGAACAGAAGTCCAGCAGCTTCTCCACCCAGTTGCAAACCAACTTCTACACACACACACTGTTCCTGTGGTCTTCTAAAGTCTCTTTTCCTAACAGAGTTGTGGCCAATTTTTAGGCAACTGAAGGCAAGACGTATGGCTTCTTGCAATCTGCGAAGCTGTAAACAGGTAGCAGCATCTGCCTCCTATGGACTGAATTGCTCCCACACCCCCAAAATTCATACACTGTAATCCTAACCCCTGTCCAGGAAAGCTAACCCTTTCTCCTCTACTTAAATTCCTCTCTACCCATCCTTTCCACATCCTAGAACCGGCAAGACCATGTCTCCTCTCCCCTGGTTATAGCTCACTGCCCAGAGGACCGCAATACCCTCCTGACTGGCCCATCTGCCACGAGCACCCCTGGACAAGCTGTTCTCACACAGCCATCGGCATGAGTTCTTTTTTTCAGCCAGGCCACCAGTGTGTTGAATCATTCACCTCTCCCGATCACAAACTATTCAAAGTTTCATAAACTTAATCTCATCTTCTTATACTTTATCCCATCTGATCCTCACCTTGTCCCTTTGGTGGCCCAATGGATGGCCTTGTGGCACCTTACGCAAGAGACATCTTCTGAAAACCTTGCCCAATTCACAACTTGCATATTTCCAGACTATGCCTGAAACAGAATGGTACTTCTTACCAGCTGAAGTGTCCCTGCCACTTTGCAAAAGCAACCAAGAGTTTTGTACTTACAGTAAGTCCCCTACATATGAACCTTCAAGTTGTGAACTTTCAAACATGCTAACATGTGTTCGCATGTCCAATCACATAAGTTAGCTCACGTGTCTGGCGCACATTGTCACGAGCGTGTATCCTCTACGAGTGGTTGTGCTTTTGTGTACTTTACTGTCTAGCAGTGTATAGAGTATAGTAGTACAGTATCTTTATTTCAAGTCCAAGATGTCCAGAAGCAAGCGTAAAAGCAGTGGTGATGTAGCTGGTACTGCTAAGAAGTGCCAAGCAATAACGATGGAAGCAAAAGTGAAATTAATTGAGGGAGTGGAGTGACAAGAGGAAAAGGAAGTAACTGCAGCACTGAAGAGATTCACGACGCAGGAAATGGCAAGGGGACTTTCTTTATTTGAGGAGGCACTGTTAGTTTTTGAGGCACAGGACCCCAACACAGAACGGTACATGAAGGTGGCAGCAGCCGTTCAGAATGCAATCCAGTGCTACCGTGTCATCTGTGAGGAGAAAAAAAGAGCTACGACCCAGACATCACTGGATCGTTTCTTCAAGAGAGTCAATAGAACTGAATCCACCAAGGGACCAGACCTGTGCCATCCACGTCAGGCGTGAGTGGAACTGCAGCTCGCCCTCGTCTCCTACTGCTGACCATCCTTCAGCTCTACCACCCCCCACCTCCTCTCCCTCCTCCAGTCAGTGGCTCTTCTTGCCTGTTCACTCGATGCCAGCCCCTGTGTGCCAGCTGTACTACTGTACTTTTCAAGGTGCTATACTATAAAATTTAAAATGCCTTTATTTTTTGTTTGTTTTTCATGTATTTGTGTGAAAAGTTTTATAAACTTATTACAGTACAGCACTAAATAGCCGATTGTGTTAGGCTCACTTTGTTCGACTCACGAACAAACTGGACTTAACGGACGCGCTCTTGGAATGGAACTCGTTCGTATGCAGGGGACTTACTGTACTCATCAATAGCTTCACCAGCTCTAAAATGGCACGGTTCTTGACAAAGGTTTGATTTGAAGGGATTTGTATTACTTCAAAGCTAAAGCATAAAGAGAGGCTTTTTTTTTTTTTTGGTATCACACTATTTGGGGTTCACATAGCATCCATCCCATTGTTCTGTTACCACTGTTTACAGGCAAGCAAACCAAGGCTTACTGCAGTCACAGGGGGAGGGGACGGGGCGTGAGGACTCAGAGCTGAGCTACGTGGAGCCCAGGGCTCAGCCATGGAGGACTGGCCTGGGAATGGGACCATCAGTGGGGCTCACTGCTGGGGACTCAGGGAGTGGGAAGACTCGGTTCTAAATCTCACTCTGTGACCAACTGGCTGTGCTCTTTTGGCAACAATCAATCATAAACATGGCCTGTGCTATCATCAGTGAGGGTTTCTATCTGCCAGGGCACCAAGGAAAGCACTTCACACATAATATTTCATCATGACAACAGTCCTGTCACCATGACACCACTTCTTACTTAACTGTGTGCTGCCCTCATTTCTCCACATGTAAAGTAGCAATAGGAAAC
Source organism: Delphinus delphis (assembly GCF_949987515.2). Taxonomy (NCBI): domain Eukaryota; kingdom Metazoa; phylum Chordata; class Mammalia; order Artiodactyla; family Delphinidae; genus Delphinus; species Delphinus delphis. Next base: position 59,507,777 of record NC_082697.1, read on the forward strand.
TTGCTGTATCTACTTTCAATGAATGGAAAAAAACAAAAAACAAAGACATGGGACTTCCCTGGCAATCCAGTGGTTAAGACTTCGCACTTCCACTGCAAGGGGCACGGGTGCGATCCCTGGTTGGGGAACAAGATCCTGTATGACGAGCAGTGTGGCCAAAAAACGCACACAAAAAAACCGATGACATAATGTGTACACAGCTAGGTGGCCTGGATAGTGTGAGGAATGAGATGGACACAGTCCCTTTCCTCATGAAGCTCAGCGTGTGTACACGAGGCTATGCTGGAGCCGTCAGGAGGAGGACACGTCTTCCACTTGGTGCTGAGGACCATCCTCGTAGCACCGATCAAGGAACCATCGATTCAGTAACAACAAAGAACAAATAGCCTTCAGGCTTCCAGCCATAAACAACTTGACCCCTGGGTTTATGAGGTATGGTTAGTACATCCAAATGTGTGCCAGATATAGGGGGATTCTAGACATTCTTGAAATATATCCATTTAATCTGTTTAATCATTCAGACAGGCACTGCAGGTCGTGGTAATAGGGAATATAGAGTAGCAAATCCTTTGACCAAAGCATCAAATCTGCCAAAGGGAGGTCGCTGGAATTGTAGGGGAGATTCTGGGTATCAAAACCAGTCTTTTTAAGCATTCCATTCTGATGGAGTAATGTCATTTCTCCAAATAAAGATGAGGCGCTACAGTTTCTGAATTCATCATAATTCTGCACTTATGAACATTATAGTATGGATTTACTAACTTGCAAAGTTTATAAATTATCCCCTTTGTAGCATCCAGCAGTATTAAAAGAAAAGGGGAAGACACTAGAATTATAAAACTTTTTTTTTTTTTGCGGTACGCAGGCCTCTCACTGTCGTGGCCTCTCCCGTTGCGGAGCACAGGCTCCAGACGCGCAGGCTCAGCGGCCATGGCTCACAGGCCCAGCCGCTCCGCGGCATGTGGGATCCTCCCGGACCGGGGCATGAACCCATGTCCCCTGCATCAGCAGGCGGACTCTCAACCACTGCGCCACCAGGGAAGCCCTATAAAACTTTTTTTAACCTCTTAGAGTGGTCTTCATTTTAAAAATGTACTGTGGGGGGACTTCCCTGGTGGCACAGTGGTTAAGACTCTGCACTCCCAATGCAGGGGGCCCAGGTTTGTTCCCTGGTCAGGGAACTAGATCCTACATGCACACCGCAACGAAGAGTTTGCATGCCACAACTAAAGAGCCCACATGCCGCAACTAAGGAGGCTGCCTGACACAACTAAGACCCAGCACAACCAAATAAATAAATTAAATAAATAAATATATATTTTTAAAATGTACTTTGGGGACTTCCCTGGTGGCGCGGTGGTTAAGACTCTGCAGTCCCAATGCAGGGGCCCAGGTTCGATCCCTGGTCCGGGAACTAGATCCCACAGGCATGCCACAACTAAGAGTTCGCATGCCACAACTAAGGAGCCCACCAGCCACAACTAAGACTGGGAGCAACCAAATAAATAAATAAAATAAACAAAATAAGTATTAAAGAAAAATGTATTGTATGCAGAAGTTCGCTCATAAACTGGCTGTTTGAAATATAACTAGAGTTTGTCACAGAAATAACACTGTAATTGGTGATTAGATCTCAGGCCAAATCACAAAAACCTAGTTTTTTTCATCACAACACGGATGAATGTATTAATTCAACTACATAAGAGTTATAATCAAGCTTTTCTCCCTAGCCACTCTGTTTACTTTCTAGTAAAACATTTGAGATTTCTGTTTTTGTTGCCAGATTCTGTGTCTTTTCTTCCCTTCAAAATTCTCTTACCAGCTAGCATAGGAAACTAACCACTATTTATACCCATAGGTAACAATGATCATAAGGGAATTTAATATACTAGACGAGAGAAATGTATTATGTAAGGTAGTAAGTATATTAAATGCATCTGATTAGAGGGTCGATAAAGGTATAATCGTGGTTATTTATACTTCGAAATATTATTTGTTACATTAGAAGTAAGCTGTATGAAATTAGTGGTGTTGGGATAACACATCTCTGATATATGATGAAGCAAGGAAGATAAAGATAAAGGGTCTTCAGGCTGATTATATTCTGAAGAAAGAGTCAGGTAAGCCAAGGTCACTATTTGAGTTTGACCAAGTGAAGCATATAACTCTCCTGGTTACTCAAAAGCTCACTCTATAAGAAGCAATAACAAACATAATATCAGCTCTCATTCATAGAATTCTAACCATGTGCTAATTAGCACCTGCATGACTGCACCCTGACAAGCCTGTTACTTTACTACAACACGCGACACATCTGGTTGACCAGCTGACTGGGGCCCCTCCTCATGCTAATACTATTCTAATGAGTAAAACCATATCAGATGAAGTGAACTGTAACCAGGGGATAAGAAACATGGTCGTGCCAGTTCTGTGATGCAGGAGGGATGGATAAAGAGGAATTTAAGCACAGGACAAAGGGTTAGCTCTCCTGAGGAAGAGCCTGAGTGGTAAATGGACGGGGACATCCAGAGTCTGGGAGCTTGGGAGCACCTCAGGCACTGAGGGTGCCTGTCACCTTGTCTGCCTCATGGTCACCACCACTGTCAGCAAAGATGTCTGGGACTCCTTGCTGCCATCCTGCCCTGCCAGTTGCCATCTCTGCATAGGAAGGAGGCCCCACAGGGGGCCCAGAGGGTCAGTGGGGGTCAACATACACCACTGGTTCTTTGGGAAAACATGATCTGACTCCCAATTCACGGCTCTAGGAGTTCCACTGTGCCTCCTGGTCCTGGTGTGCAAACCAAAATGGTGAAGAAGTTTCAAGGGCAACGGGAACACCTGGGACACACGCTTGGGATATTACAAGATTAAATGTTGGGATGCTACAAGGTTAAATGTTGGGATGCTACAAGGTTAAATGTTGGGATGCTACAAGGTTAAATGTTGGGATGCTGCAAGGTTAAACGCTGTGATACTACAAGGTTAATGTTCGGATACCACAAAGTTAAATGTTGGGATGTTACAAGGTTAAATGTTGGGTTATTGCAAGGTTAAATACTGGGATACTGCAAGGTTAAATGTTAGGATGCTACAAGGTTAAATTCTGGGATGCTACAGGTTAAATGTTGGGATATTACGAGATTAAATATTGGGATATTACAAGGTTGAATGTTATAGTATTCGGATTTGCCTGGACTTGGACATTATTTGATCAGCTTAAAAATCCTAAATACAGTAGTATACTCAGAGTTTTACAAACTGAAGAAAAAAATTTAAGGGAAAGAATCCTAACAGACTATACCTTCAGTTTGTGTTCGTTATTAATCACTATATATGATAAAGACATGGAATCATAATGATCTTATTATTGTGTTCACAATGCAGAATGCAGAAAATAATGTCTACAGTAGCTGTGAAAGGCTGAGAGTCACAAAACCACGTTTTTATAAAACCATTAAGCAGAAATGACTCAGAAAAAACACAGGGATAATTATGTTTGGTGAGACTGAGAGAGCTAAAAGCCATCTTAAAATCACAACAGAGGGGCTTCCCTCGTGGCACAGTGGTTAAGAATCTTCCTGCCAATGCAGGGGACATGGGTTCGATCCCTGGTCCGGGAAGATCCCACACGCCGAGGAGCAGATAAGCCCGTGCACCAAAACTACTGAGCCTAAGCTCTAGAGCCCACGAACCACAACTACTGAAGCCCACGTGCCTAGAGCCCGTGTTCCGCAACGAGAAGCCACCGCAATGAGAAGCCCGCGCACCGCAAGGAAGAGTAACGCCTGCTCGCCGCAACTAGACAAAGCCCATGCGCAGTAACGAAGACCCAACGCAGCCAAAAATAAATAAAATAAATTTTTAAAAATTAAAAAAAAAAAATCACAACAGAGGCTTCCAGTTAAAGATGGTGGATTGAAAACACACACTTAGCTCTGTTCCTTACTGCAAAGACAGTAAATTTCCCAGGACAGAGATAACAGGGGAAGAGAAAACAGCCACAGATATTTGGAAACCAGAAAGCAGATGGACAAGTGGTAATGGGCTTAGCCGATTTACAAAGTTAAATATTCATCTGGCAGTGGGAAAAGTCAAGAAGCAAATGGCTTGGTACAACCACTTTGGAAAACACTTTGGTGGTATTTACCAAAGCTAAACCTACATCTTCCTGATGGCCCAGCAATTCCACTCCCATGAATACACTCAAAGAAAATGAGTGCACAGGTCTATTAAAAGACATAAACAAGAATGTTTATGGCAGCTTTATTCATAGAAGTCCCAAAAGAGAAATGACCCAGATAACCGTATCAACAGTGGAATGAGTAAATAAGCTATGATATAATAACTAGATGGATACTATATAGCAATAACAAAGAACTAATTGCTGCTACATGCAATAACATGGATGAATCTTCAACATTATGTACAGTAGAAGCCAGAAGAGTACATACTGTATGGTTCTGTTTTTATTAAGTTCAAGAACAGGCAAAACCAACTGATAGTGACAGAAAGGTTACTGATAGAGAAGAGACACGAGGGAGGATTCTGGCGTGTGGCAAATGTTCTCCATCTCTGAGTGGTGGCTAAGGGTGGACTCACATTTTCAAGCTCTTCACTTCGCATTGATTGCATTTCACTTTATTTATACTAAATCTCAATTTTTTAAAAAAAGTAAAGAAAATGAATGAAAAGAAAAAACTTTGCTTTGGGATGTCCCTGGTGGCGCAGTGGTTAAGAATCCGCCTGCCAATGCAGGGGACACGGGTTCGAACCCTGGTCCGGGAAGATCCCACATGCCGTCAAGCAATTAAGCCTGTGTGCCACAACTACTGAGCCTGCATTCTAGAGCCTGCAAGCCACAACTACTGAAGCCCGTGCGCCCTAGAGCCCACACACCTCAACTACTGAGCCTACACACCACAACTACTGAAGCTCACACGCTCTAGGGCCTGTGAGCCACAACTATTGAGCCTGCGTGCTGCAACTACTGAAGCCCACACGCCTAGAGCCCATGCTCCAAAACAAGAGAAGCCACTGCAATGAGAAGCCCGCGCACCGCAACGAAGAGCAACCCCCCGCTCGCTGCAACCAGAAAAAGCCCGCATGCAGCAATGAAGACCCAATGTAGCCAAAAAAAAAAGAAAAGAAAAAAAGGCAATAAAGTTAATCAGCCCCTAATACCTTGGTGCACTGATGAGGAGGACACAAGGTAATTATAAAAACAAAACAAAGAAAAACAAACAAAAGAACTCTGCTTTACATTACAGAATCCTCACAGGCCCAGGAATTTGTGGTGACAGGTATCCTTGGAAATGGGAGTAAAAGAGCCAAAAAAGAAAGACCTACAGACACCGATACTGGGGACAGGGGGAGCCTTCACTATGGTGAAGATCATGGAATACAAGCCCTCCTACAAAAAGGGTCCAATCAGCTTTCTAGTGCTGCACTGGTTTTGTGTGTGTGCTACACCCTTAAACTAGCAGGCGGCCAGGTCAACAAGACACCTAAGGAAAGTGTACAACAAACAACCAAAATGGGAGGAAACAGACTATTTGGAGAAAAAATAAAACTATCATTAATATTCTCAGAGAGGGAAAAGAAGATATTGCCTCCACTAAACAATGGTAGGATGCTTGTACGCGGGCCTCTCACTGTTGTGGCCTCTCCCCTTGCGGAGCACAGGCTCCGGATGCGCAGGCTCAGCGGCCATGGCTCACGGGCCCAGCCACTTCGCCGGCATGTGGGATCTTCCCAGACCGGGGCACGAACCCCTGTCCCCTGCATCAGCAGGCAGACTCTCAACCACTGTGCCACCAGGGAAGCCCCATAGGATGCTATTTTTAAAAGGCATTTAATGACCAAAAAAGCTCTTGGAAATAAAAACTATGGTAGCAGAAATGAAAATCTCAGTAGAAAGCTTAAAAGATAAAGTTGAGGAAATATCTCAGAAAGTACAATATGCAAGGAAATGGAAAAACAGGAAATAATATTTGAGGACAAGTATAGGAAGTGCAGCATCCGAAGAATCCAAGTACCAGAGACTATAGAAAAAAATCACAGAGGGAAAATCATCAATGAAATAATTGAAAAAGATTTCAGAACCAAAGGCATGACTTTAAACAGATTAAGCAGATTCACACAAGGTACATCACAGCGTTATTTTAGAATCCTGGATACAAAGAGAAGATCCTACATGTTGCCAATGCCACATAAAGGATCAAGAATCAGAACAGAATCAAACATCTTAATATGCATACTGAGCGAGCAAAGGCAAGGAAGCAGAGCTTCTGAAATTCTGAGAGAACGATGACTCCTTACCTAACATTCTATACCCAGCCTAACTACCAAACTATCAATTTAATGTGAGGGTAGATTGAAGATATTTTCAGATATAATTTCTTCTCCAGAAGCTGCAAGAGGATATAATCCATCTACAAAGGAAAGAAAAGAGGATCCAACATGAGAGAGAGGTAGTCAGTCCCTCGAATACGAATGGAAATCCTAAGATGACAGCTGTTAGAGAATAACCGGTGAGGAAACAGAGGGCTTTAGGAGAAATTTCTTCAAGAAGCTGAAACTGATGGAATGCCTAATATTTTTTTAATGTATTGACATATCTTCCAAAGGTATGTGCACTTAAACCTTTTGAAGGAGAGACTGAGGTTGATCCAGTACATTTAAAAAACTAAGAAATTTTATTTTAAAAATGCAAATAAAATCTGCAGGAGAAATAATCATGGCTTATTAAATGGCTCAGCTGTGAGTAGTGTTTAAAATACTGTATATATAGATGAACTATTAGAAACACTAAATACCAATATAACCAAAATTAGGATTTAGCGAAGATGCAAATTCAATAAGCAACAATAAGGAGATCCAGAAATAGCAGCATAAGCATGTTATTTAGAATTATGTCTGTGATTGTAAACAAAATTAGCTAAAATCATTGGTAGTGGTGGCCTCTGGGAAGTGACCAATGGGCAGGTGAGAAGTCGTAAGCTATGCTTCTCACCACATCCTGTGTACGATCTGACTCATTAATCTGTGTGCATATATAACACTGACAAAGATGGAAAACTAAATCAATAAAAGCAAAACTTTCTATTATAACTCTATTTTTGTTTTCTATAAAATAGCAAGTCTATAACCTATATAAACCACTACACAATAATTTTTATAATTAAAAAAATCACTTTCCTGTCCCTGAAGGCATGTAAATGTCTGGCTCCACAAGGTAGTTCAACTCCCCGAAGTGTCTGTAGGGTCCCCATGACCCCTCATCAGAGCAGGTGAGGAAAGCGGCGGAAGCTGAACACAGAGGGTCACAAATCACAGTGGGCACCCCGTGAAGACCACAAAGCACGTGAGCCTCTGGGCAAACAGAGATCAGCCAGGGCCTGAGATGAAAGGGCTCCTGTCTTACCTGTGCTCAACCACTCTCCCGCACCCAGCACCAGACTTCAGAGAGCAGTCAAGGCAGGGAAATGCAGGATGTGGGGTGAGCCCTGCCAACAGGCAGAGAAGTGGGGTCTTCTGAATGTCTGAAGACTAGAGTCACTGCCATCACAGGTATACAGATGTCCGGGAGACCCTGGGTACAACTCCTTTTCATGGGCCTGAAAATCTGCTTCTCTGACGCACTCCATGGAACGATGATTATTTTTCCCTTTTCATCTCTAGGGAAAAGAGAGGGGATGAGCAGCCTATGACCATAAAGCAATTTGCACCGAGATCCAGGTGCCCCTTCCCCAAAGATAAATTACACGCAGTGTAGCAGTATGTCTAATTATACTGCCTGCTTTATAGGACTGTTATGAAGACGAAGTGAGTTCATCCTTGCAAAGCACTTAGAACAATGCCTGGCACCTAGCAAGCTGTATAAATGTTAGTTATATAAATAAAATAAATGAGGGAAGAGAACATGGCGTGTTTGCAAAGGTGTTATGAGAAGTCTCCATCCACAGGCTGATGAAGTGTTTCTATAAGAGTTTAAACAGGGCCTGCCCCCTCAGGGCCCCAGTGAGGAGAGAAAGTTATACTTGGATTAAACCAAATGGTGGAAGAGAGGTAGGCCTGGATAACATTATGGGCCACCGTTTCAGCCCTAGGGGGAGGTATAAGTACAGCAGACCACTTCCCAGCTTCGAAACAAGAGCCCCTGGGCCCTTGGTGCCTGACTGAAGACTTCTGTGTTCTGACTTTGTTGCACTGAGGTAGGCATGGGAGAGTGGGGGCTGGGAGGGGGCCCCTACGTCCAGGGTGGCTTTGACCTTCAGAGAACCATCTTCCCAATCAGTGGGCTACATATCCCAATATTGCTTAGCACTGTCCACAGGTGAGGGGAAGCCTTAAATACCTTTGGATTCTGGCTCTTGTGGTCTAGAAACTTCCAGTGTTTAAAAGAATCAAAGTAAATGCCCAGAGAGAAGACTACATACAAAGAAAATGGAGGAGTGACTTAGATTTAATACTCCCCCATCAGCTTAATAAAAATTTACTAAACGACTACTCTGGACCCAGCACTATGCTAGGCCCAAAAACAGAGATGAAAACAGAACAAAGAAAAATTCTTGCCCTCTTGGAACTTACACAGTAGTGGGGAGAGAGAGAGACTATCAGTGCAGTTAATAGGGACTTCCCTGGTGGCACAGTGGTTAAGAATCCGCCTACCAATGCAGGGGTCTGGGAAGATCCCACATGCCGTGGAGCAACTAAGCCCATGCACCTGCACTCTAGAGCCCACATGCCACAACTACTGAAGCCCATGCTTCGCAACAAAAGAAGCAACTGCAATGAGAAGCCCGCGCACCGCAACGAAGAGTAGCCCCCGGCCCCGCTCGCTGCAACCAGAAAGCCCACGTGCAGCAATAAAGACCCAATGCAGCTCCCCCAAAAATTAATTAATTAATCTTTAAAAAAGTATGCTTAATAAGTAAAAAAAATGTAGGATGTTAGATGGTACTAACTGTTATGGAAAAAAATCAGGCAGGGTAGGTGTTAAGGAGAGCCGGTGGGGATGGGAAGAATTATAATTTTAAAATCAGAGACAATCTCAACGAAAAGGTGACATGAGAATAAAGACTTGAGGGTAAGACAACAAATAACCAGAGGATCGGCAGGAGTTCAGGTACCGGAAGAAGGGAAAGGAGGAAGATGGAACAGTTTTCAGGAAGAGGGAACAGTATGTGTGAGAACAGAATGTCAAAGGAACACGGCCCAGTGAGGAAGCGAAAAGCAGTTGGTATGGCTGGAGGCCAGAGTGCTCAGGGGAGAGGGACAGGAGGTGCACAGGCAGGGCCAGATCAGGCAGAGCCTTGTGGCCCACCTTAGGGACCTGGCTGGATTCCAAGAGCAATGGGCAGCCCCCGAAGGGTCTTAAGCAGGGATGGGCATGTTCAGGACTGAGGTTTCAAATAAAAAAGAACTAAATAATGCCATCTGTAGCAACAGGGATGGACCTAGACATTATCATACTAAGTGAACTAAATCAGACAGAGAAAGACAAATACGTGGTATCATACATATGTGGAATCTAATTTTAAAAATGATACAAATGAAACTGCTGTGGCCTCTCCCGTCGCGGAGCACAGGCTCCAGACGCGCAGGCCCAGCGGCCATGCTCATGGGGGCAGCCGCTCCGCGGCATGTGGGATCCTCCCGGACCGGGGCAGGAACCCGCGTCCCCTGCATCGGCAGGTGGACTCTCAACGACTGCGCCACCAGGGAAGCCCCAGACTCACAGATTTTGAAAACAAACTTATGGTTACCAAAGGAGAAAGGGTGGGGGAGGGATAAATTAGGAGCTTGGGATTAACATACACACACTACTACATATAAAATAGATAATCAACAAGGACCTACTGTAGAGCACAGGGAACTCTACTCAATATTCTGTAATAACCTATATGGGTAAAAATCTGAAAAACAATGAACATATGTATATGTATAACTGAATCACAATGCTGTACACCTGAAACTAACACAACATTGTAAATCAACTCTACTCCAATAAAATTAAAAACAAACAAAACTCTCCAGCTGCAATGCTCTTGCTGCCCACAACTTTTCTGAAGAATGAAAAGTTAACAGAGGGTCTAAGTTTACCGTTGCCTTACCAAAGGATTCTGTTAACCATGTGAGGCTGCAGGGACCAGAGGGGCCGGCTGAGCCACAAGAAGAAAAGGGACACTGGAGATGGGTGGCAATGGAGCTCGAAGCCACCAGATGGAGACCAGATAGGAAACAGCGGAAGGGAACAGCTGGAGGAAACACGTGAGGAATTTTCTGACTCCTTGGTATTCATCCTCTTGGTGTCAGGGGACACCTGCCTGCAAGACTGAAGGATCTGGCTGGTTTTTTAAATATAAAAATTACCAAGGAAAAGTCATCATGACAATAAGAATGACTGATGCTCATCTGTGATAAATTGTTAACATGGTATTTGATGCAGTAGAGGGCCTGTTAGCAGATGTGTCAGGATGTAGGTTATTCTTCCTTTGGAAAACGTTAGCAATTCAAGGCTCACATCACAACATCCATGAGATAATCCAAACATGTATCAATAAAGGAGGGTATGTTTGGGGAGTGGAGGGTGAAGAGGAGTTCCTTAAGCTATGGATATGGAATGGCAGGCATCCTTCCGTTATAAATAATTTTCTATAAAGAGCCAGATGGGGTGCCAAAGGCAGGAATAAAGGAATGCACAATTCAAAGGCTGTGCTCACTTTCGGTAAAGACAGCCTCAGACCACTCTCTGCTCACCATCGAGCCACCCTCTGTAGCACCCGAGCCTGTAGTCACACTATTCTCTAAGAGACCAGTTGCCTGGAAAAGCCCAGGCATGCCCACACGACAGAGCAAAACAGGGAAGGATCTTGAAGTTCTTTTCAATGCTTGGTTAGTAACAGGCCCGGGAACTGGACTCCCATGTACAAAGCCGCTGGAAGACTGGCAGGCTTTCTGCTAATGAACATGTGAGTTATCTGCAGAGAAATCATCAGACTCAAGTCTCTATAAGGCAGCAATTATTTCTGTGTTGGAAACAACCACTTGCAAACTCCAGAAACACTTTAGGCTATTTGACAATAGTGATGCAATCATATGCAGGTTCATATAGGCAGAGAGAAAGAACATGAAAGGTCCCAGGCAAGAGCTCGGAACTGGAAGAAAAACACAAGGTACCAGTTCTTAATTCTTCTTCATAACACAGGGCTGGGATACACCCTGCAGATTTGTTGCTAAAAAAAATCACTCCTCAAATTACACATTCCACGTAGGAGGAAATGATGTCTTTTGAAGGAAACAGATGACATTTTTTTCTAAAAATTAAAAAAATCGCTCATCTGATGGGTTCTCATAGTTGTAGCACCCATCATACCACAGAGTAGAATACATTATTTGCCAGGGCTTGAACTGCAAAACCAAAACAAACATAACCAAAAATATTTTCTCCATACTAACTTTAGCATCAGCCCCGGCCGCGGAAATTACAGTATCCCTCCCCAGACACGCGCTGCACTTACTCAGAATCCTAGTAGCTGTCAGTTTGGTACTCTGCAGCTCTGAGGGCCCTGGTTCAGGTGTTTGTGAGTCACCCTATTTGGAGGTAATTTGAACAGAAATGTTGGGAAGAGGAAAGGAGGAATGAGGATGGCCAAGCAGAGGGTGCATTTTCCCACTGCTGTCTTGGTAAATTTGGACTTGAGGTCAGCACCCTAGTGCCTGCTGGGCAGGAGGAAATCAAGACATATAAAACGGGCCAAGAAGACAGGAAGCAATCACAGTGAACCATAAAATGAGGAAGACACCGAACATTCAGAAAGAGAACAAACATTGCTGGAGTAAAGGGGACACTGGCAAAGAGAGGACGATACCTACCTTAGTATGAACCACCACAGAACACACTTTTACCAAACCTTCTTAAAATGAAAAGGCAGATACTGAAGCATATCTAATCAAGAAAATGCTTCTATTTTGAAGTATAAAAAATACTATTGAAAATATTTTTACTTAAGGGGATCTACCATTGTTAGTGAGCATTTAAATAAAAATTATGAATGATGGTGTGTTCTTAATGAAGAAACATTATGCAGCCATTCACAATGATGCTTATAATAACAAGGAGGTTTGTTTATGTTCCATGAAAAATCGCGGCACGTAAAACTGCAAATAATGTATGAACTCAGCTGTGCCAAAAAGATTTAAGAAAATATTAGGAAGGACATATGCCAAAAATGTTAATAGTTACTGTCTCTGGGTAGTATAGAATTATGGGTGATTTTTCTCATTATTCTTCTTCCCAAATTTCTTTCAACTGAGCATCTATTACTTTTATAATCACAAAAACCACACACATTAAAAAACATGTTTGCAGGGATGAAACGTCTCTACATATTTTAGTTCACAAATGCATAACTGTAAGCTGTGAACATGAATATAGATGATCCTTGTTTCATTTATCCTGAAATAAGAATGCTGGGGTTTTCCAGAATAATAAAGGGCAGAAGCTCCTGGCAAAGTGCCTTACCTACTTAACAGGAAAAGATTATGAAAATTACTTAGTCTTAAAAGAGTATGGACTAACCATGGGGTAAATGCTTATTAACTAGCCTACCATACAAGGCCTTGTACTAAAAATTATAACCCTGCTCATAGAATGAATGTCACCTCATTAGACCCCAAATTTCAAATTACAGCTGCAATATTATTAGTGACCTGTTTTTGCCAAAACATTTTTAATGTAGAAGCTTAACTCTGTCAGGCTAACAATCATTGCGCCCTGGTAGAAAAAAAATCAAATGCAGGAGTCTTCATGGGATCAGCTGTAATCATCCTAGAGGCAGTGTAGCATCGTGGAAGGTGAGATCCGGAGGGATGGAGGGAGGGAGTGAGGGAGGTTCGGGTTTGAGCCTTGGTTCTGCCACTTACAGAGCTTCATAACCTTAGGCCAGTCATTTATTCTTCCTGAGATTCCATTTCTAATTGCAAAATAAGTATAATAATGTCTACCTTGCCAGAACTGCCATGAGAATAAGAAAAATGTATCTGAGAGTGGCTAACGGCTGGCTCACACTGAACAGTGGATGAGTGAACAAAAGAACAAATAACCAAAGCAGGTGGGTTTTTCCTACTCATCCACTAACACCAAAGTACTTGTTCTGGTAAATACTGGGGCAACCGGGGTGGGGCAGAGCACTCCTTGTGGGCTAGCCTAACTCCCATTTCTTCCCTTTTTCTCCCTGTTCACTTCCAGTAGAGAGGCTGGAAAAGCTACACACATGGTTTCCAGACTCCTTTCTAGCTAGAAATGGCCAAGTAACAAGGTGACATAAACAGAGAGTAGCTGTCTCCCTACCTTCTCTCTTCTCTTAAATATGGAGGAGATGGCTGGGCTACAGCAGCCATCTTGCAACCAGGAAGAAAGTAACAAGAACATGGCAGAGACCCCATCATGACAGTGTTAAGCAACTTAATCAATGCCAGGAGCTGCCTATCTTTAGGCTTGTTATTATGTAAGAAAAATAAGCCCTACCTTATTTAAGCTACTTAAAAAAAGAAAGAAAAAAAAAAACAACCCTGCAACCAAAGCATTCTTAAATATAGAAATCATGAGTACAATGGTGCTTGCTCTCATGGATCTTATTGTCTACTGAGGATAAGGAAAATAAAAAGGGCTCACAAATAAATATAAAATTAGAATGTACAGTCAGCCCTCAAAATCTACAAGTTCTAAATGTATGGATTCAATCAACTGCAGATGGAAAATATTTGGGAAAAAAATTCTAGAATGTTCCAAAAAGGAAAACTTGAATTTGCTGTGCTGGCAACTATTTACATAGCATTTACATTGTATTTACAACTATTTTGATAGCATTTACATCATATTAGGTATTATAAGTAATCTAGAGATGACCGAAAGTATACTGGAGGATGTTAGCAGGTTATATGCAAATACTACATCATTTTACAGAAGGAAATTGAGAATCCACAGATTTGAGCATCTGAAGTGGGGAGGGGTCCTGGACCAAATCCCCCGTGGATAACGAGGGCTGACTATATTATTAGTGTTTGAAGAAGGGGGGGTGCTTGAAACTCTCTCCTTGATATATGAGGGCATTTGAACCTGCTGAGGTGGTCAGGGGCAACTTCCTCGACTGGGTCATGACGATGTTGAGGAAGGAGCGGGTAAAGGACAGGATTCTCAGCAGAGTGAAGAGCAGGTGCAAGGCCCTGTGGCAGGAAGGAGAGTACAAAGTATGAGGATCTTAAAAAAGGACTGTGGGCTGGTGCACAGAGAGCATGGAGAAGTACAGTACAAGATCAGACCGTGGAGACGGGCAGGGTCAGACCTCTTTGGACCTTGTATTTATTTTAAGTATTTAGTGTTTTGGGTTTTTTGTTTTTCTGTATTTTTTTATTCCCTAAAAGCAAGGGAAGCTATGTGAGTCTCGCAGAGGGGTGACGTGTTCAGATTTGATTCTAGTGGTTGTATGATATCTATCTGCGGGTGTGGTGTGGTATATGAGAGAAAGAGAGAGATTGAGAATACATATCTGTGGCCAACACTAACACCTGTGTACCCAGTAGCCATCCTCCGTCCTCCCTTGCCAACAGAAACGCAATTTTGTTGAGGGCAACCATGTGCTGGGCCCAGCTAAAGAGCAATGATGGGTCCACACCGATAGGCACATTCCTCTTTCCAGCTTTCCAAGACTCCCTGGGGGTCCATGAATGGCCAAGTGACCCCGATCTGCCTGGTGAGACCTCAGCAGAAGTCTGCCAAGCACTGGGGGTGGGGTGAGGGTAGAGGTGTGTGCAAAGGGCATAGTTCTAGGGAAGCTATAAAAGGGGACCCATATGTGGCCAATACAGCCAACTTGAGACAAGGTAAGAAGCAGGAATTTGAAAGCCAGCATGCTAAGGATGATGGCGCTTAAAGTTAGAAATACTCTGGGTCCCTGAGGGCACTGCGTGGGCTGCTGAACTGCAGACCCCTATTTGTTTAGGCTGCCAATACTTGGGTGGTCTATTAATTGCAGCCAAACACTTTCCTAAGTGATATACCAGCTTTCCTCACCTAACTGAAGGAGAAAAGGCTAAGGGTCCACACTTATTCAACATGCTTGAAAGTAATTTGCTTAATAGCTCTAAGGAGCCAGCACTGCACTAGGTAACATTCCCATTTTGAAACCAG
Source organism: Delphinus delphis (assembly GCF_949987515.2). Taxonomy (NCBI): domain Eukaryota; kingdom Metazoa; phylum Chordata; class Mammalia; order Artiodactyla; family Delphinidae; genus Delphinus; species Delphinus delphis. The sequence goes on from NC_082697.1 coordinate 59,522,970, forward strand.
GAAAACTGCCTGACACAGCAATATAACAAGACCCAATTGTGACAAAATACAACAATAACTTCAGGTCAACTAGCTGGATGATAATTATAATATAGCGGGCAGAACAGAAGAGTAAGTCATCAGAAAGAACTATCCTGCCTCATAAATGGCACCAGAGATGCTCAGAATGGTTTTATATCAGACTTTTTAAAAATGGGCAGAAAAAAATAAATCCTCCTTTGGATGTTTTTCTGTAGGATAAGTGAATTGAGACAGACCTGTTTCTAGAAACCTGCAGAGAATCACATGTGATCAGAGAGACATGGCAGTCGTTCAGAGTGATGAAGAGACTCCGTTCGCTGTCGGTGTGATTTAAGGCATTAAGCTCAATTCAGAGCAGTTTCTGAAACGGGCATGATTATTTGCTTCCCCTCATTAGGGGAAGAAATTAGTTGGGCACTAGTGATCTCTTCATACAAGCCACCAGGGAGAATCACTATCAAAAAGCAGGTTGGGCGTGTGAATTCCTATGAGACAAAATACACTAAATGGACAAATAAGACATCTCTTGGAATTTTATGAGGGTTCACAGTTAACCGTGCTGCAACTTACAATTTCTGGTATGTAATGCCAATCACTGTACGTGTGTTTACCTCACATCTGTGGTCAAACAAAGTCAACAGTATTTAAAACATGACAGAATAGAGATGTTCTTATAAACACATGAAGAGAAACATGTAGAGATGACCATAATACTTGTAGAAAACATATTTTAAATAACTGTAGACATGTCTTTCAAAACACGTTAATGAAATCGCTTAACTAATAATGAACTACTACCTACAGAAACATTACATGAATAAAAGCAGCTGGTTGGATGAACAGCTGGCTTGCTATGTTAGAAATATAGAGACAAGTCGTAGCTCAGCTACGGGTTGCCAGCCTGGCCGGGTTCTGGTGAGAAACCTCTTGCAGGTTGCTAACTTCTGGCAATGTCCTCACATGGCGGAAAGAGGAGTAAGAGAGCTCTCTGGGGTCTCTTTTATAAGAACGCTAAGCCCAATTATGAGGGCTCCACGCTCATGACCCACCTCCTAATATTATCACATTGGGGGTTAGGAATTCATCCTGTGAATTTGGGGGACACACACACATTCAGTCCATAGCTGTACACAAAGGCAGAAATGTGAAGCATGTTGAATAATAGGATTTTAAATTCTCAGACAAGGTTAAGAAGATAGAAAATTCCTAACTTGGGATATTACAGGAACTATAAATGTTCCAAGATGATAAAAAATAATTATGATTGCTAACCTTAAATAGATATGGGAAAATTTATTTCACTAATTGCAAAAACATAAAATACGCCCATCTGAAAGATTTACAGCTGAATATTTAACCTTTCTCAAACTACCATAGCACTTTACCTATTCCTTTCTTACGGTTATTAATGATCATTTATTGAGTGATAAACACCTGAAAGCGAAGGGGGGCTTAGATGCTTAGATAAAGAAACGAATGTTTAACAGTAGTTAAGAACACTGCCCAATATCTGCTTCTCAGGATTATTTTAACATCAGCAGGGAAAGGATAGTGTGTTGAAGGTCCTCAGGACCACCCCCGGGTTTGATGACTCGGGAGGAGGACTTACAGGACTCAGCACCTAGTACTCACGGTGTGATTCATCCCAGCAAAAGCATACAGAGCAAGAGTAGCAAAGGGATCAGGTGCGTGGGGTGACGTGTGCAGGAAGTTAGGTGCCAGGTCCCGAGACTCCTCTCCCAATGGACTCACAGAGGATGTGCTCACCTCCTCCAGCAATGAGCTGTGACAGCACATGTGACATGTTTGTATCAAGGAAGCTCATTAGAGACCCTGCGCCCAGGCTTCTCACTGGGGGCTGGTCACGTAGGAGCCTCTGCCTGGCACAGACCAACATTCCAGACTCGCAGAAGGAAAGGGGGTGTTCAGCATAAACCACGTTGTTCGTGCAATCCAGGCACAGTGAGGCCCTCTTATCAGGTCTGGGAATGGTGGGAACCCTCCCAAAATCCAGGTTCCCAGACGCCAGCCAAGGGCCTAACTTGTGAACAGGCCTTTCATATGGGAAGTCTCAGGCCTGCCGGGCTAAGTCTTTTCTGCACAGATAGACTATTCATTAAACAGTGATGGAGCAACTGGTAATCCCAACTGGAAAAAAATAGAATAAATTGGGTCTCTATCCCTATCACACACAAAAATCAGTTCCAAATGAATTAAAGACGTAAATACACAAAAACTTTCAAGCTTTCAGAAGAAAATATTAGTAGAATATCTGAATAACTTCAGGGTTAAGCATTTCCTAACTAAAATAAAACAAAATGCACTGACCTTATTAAAGGAAACTGACAAACTGGACTATATTAAAACTTTAAACTTCTGTTCATCAAAAAACAATATAATTTTTAAAATGAAAAGATAATTAAATCTAAGAAAAGTTAGCAACAACCAATTTAAGCTGACAAAAGATTAATCTGTAAAATATATAAAGAACTATTCCAAGTTACTAGAAAAAGACATATATATTTCAATGGAAAAAAACAGGCTGAGATGAACATGTGGTCAGAAAACATGTGAAAAGATGCTTAATCTCTCCAGTAATTACAAAAAGGAAATTAAAACCACAATGAGGACTCACTTCTGCTTCCATCCAAGGAGGAGGAACAGACACCAGGTTTACCTTTCTGCCTGGAACTATTAAAACAACGGACAAACTATACGACCTGATGGCACTCAAGACAGTGAACTGGGCCATGGCCCTCAGGGACCATAAGAGACAAGAAGCAAGTGAGGTGAGCCCTACAACTGCCCAGATACTGCATGGACAGTTTCCAGGCCATGCTGCAGGGAAGGGAGACCCAAGTAGACCCAGTCTCCCTAAGTTAAGAAAACAGAGCTGGGAGTCCAGGCGTCAAGAGTTGCAGGGCAGAGAACAAGCAAGGAGAGTCTCAATGACAAAGAACCCCAGATATCTGCTGAGTGTCCCCACTTGAGCCTTCGGTGAGAACTGATCAAGGCAGGTGAGGAAACTATCCCAGGCCAAGGAAAGAAACACTTGAAAGGACTAGTGGGAACAATCCCCAGTGCTCACACAGGGCCAGAAACAACTCCCATTCCCACCCGTCAGAAGGGAAAACCTCATAATTCATGGGCAATCGGGCAGAAGACCTGAAGAGGTTTGCTTTAGTAGTGGGGGCAAAATTAGTCCCAAACCAAACTCTGCGCTGGTCCTGCATAACAAACTTAAAAGCAAGACTGAAAGGATTAGCTGTTTCCAAATAACTTAACTGTGTCTTATAACTCCTCAAAAATATTTATAGGGACTTCCCTGGTGGCGCAGTGGTTAAGAATCTGCCTGCCAATGCAGGGGACACGGGTTCGAGCCCTGGTCCGGAAAGATCCCACATGCCACGGAGCCACTACGCCTGTACATCACAACTACTGAGCCTGCGCTCTAGAGTCCATGAGCCACAACTACTGAGTCCATGTGCCACAACTACTGAAGCCAGTGCGCCTAAGAGCCCATGCTCTGCAACGAGAAGCCACCGCAATGAGAAGCCTGCGCACCTTAACGAAGAGTAGCCCCCGCTCACCGCAACTAGAGAAAGCCCGAACGCAGCAATGAAGACCCAACGCAGCCAAAATAAATAAATAAATAAATAAATAAATTTATTTATTTATTTTTAAAAATTTATAGGAAGATAAAAATATCTAGCATCCAACCAGGTAAAATTCACTATGTCTGGAATCCAACTAAAAATTACCAGAATTGCAAAGAAGTATGAAAACAACACCCATAGCAAGGAGACAAATCAATCAACTAATTGATTAATAGAATAGAAGAGAATAAATATAGTAGCAAAAAGGTGAAAACATCTTACATGTCCAACAACAACATAATGGATAATGGTAAATTATGGTACAGTCATATACTGGAATACTCTACAGCAGTAAAAAGTAAATGAACCAGAATGATCATGTGAATGTGGATGACTTTAACATACAGCTGAATGAGGGAAAAAAGCAAGTTGTGGAAGAACATATACAGGATGCAATACCATTTACATGAAGTTTAAAAACATGTAAAATAAGCCTATATACTTCTGAGGGATACATACACATACAGCAAAAATATAAAGAGACAATTTTTTGAAAACCTCTTAATTTAGGATAGTGTTTACCTCTCAAGGAGAAGCTGCCAGCTGCCTACCTAATAACCCTTCTTTTCTTACCAGCAGAACCTACACTTTGATGGCAGTGAAAATGATCGCTGCTGATAATTACTATTTCCAGTACAATTCTGGTCTCTGGGATGAAAGTCATTGGATGGGCCTTCCTGAAAAGCCCTTTTGCCAGCAGTGTTTCCTCCTTCATGGAACTCGAATGTGATGGCTGTAGCTCCAGCAGCCATTCTATAAAGCATGGAAACGAGGGCCACAGCCTAAAGATGAAGGAGCACAAAGCTAGAACAGCCTGGGTCCCAGGAATGCCTGCCCCGAAACTTATTACCCGAGAGGAAAATATATACTTGCCACTTCTTTTGGATTTTCTGTCACATGCCCTTTATCTCTAACTGAACCTGGCACACAGCGGGCTTCAACAGCGTTGTTAATGTTTTATTTTGTAAGCTGGCTGGTAGATACATGCGTATGCATTATATTAATCTCTAGGCTATTTTTGGTGTTCTTTATGCTTTTTCGTTTTTCAGTCTTTCTAAAATGCTCAAATTTTTAAATGCTCATTTAAAACTCTTAGCCCAATACTTAATCCTCAGTAAGATTTTGAAGACTCGATGATAAAATATATGAGAAATGCCTACAGTAGGCAACTCAATGAATAAACTGCATCGGAAATAAAAAGAAAGCTTCCTAGAGTCACCAAGCTAGTAGACGGTGGTGCCAGAATTCAAACCCAGTTTTATCTGACCTCCAGTTCCAAGCAATTCCCAATACACCCTAAGTTAATGAGTAAACACAACTTTGCCTTGAAGATAAAAGTGTCTCATAATAAACTAGTTCTGGTTTATAAAACTCAACAGGAATAGAGCAGAGGTTAAAGTGCTATTTTAAAATGAAAAGGCTCATTCTTTCTTTAAGAAAATCTATTCAAAGAACATCACGGGCTGTAACTGGATTTTGGCAAAAAACATTCTTTGGATCTTAAAAAGCCGACTTGATGTTAGTCTATAACATAAACGTGGCACCTGAATTGCTGTTCGGGTTTTAATGAGCTGGCATGCAGGATAAGAAACTCTCATGTTGTGTATTACTCGACCACACAAACAGGGAAGCTTTGTTTAATCTTGACAGCTCCCACTTAATTCTCCCTAACTGCCTTCTGTTCAACCACCCTTGTCTTCTGATTGGTGGGAATAAATCAATTTGCGTCAGCTTGAGTAGATCAAATTTATTAAACTCTGAAAACCAGTTACTTGAGGGCTACCCTGGCAGGTAAACAAATGAATAAACAGAGAGAGACTGTTTGGAATGGTATGAAAAATTATCTATATATTTTATTCTGCCTGGGTGGCAATACCAACTTCAAACTCTCTTGCCTTTCAGATTTACAAGCTGAAGACAGCAAAATGAAGCTTCCCAAGCAAATCTGAACTGTCTGAACTACCATAAATTCAGTACAGTGTGAGTTTATCTTTAATCTTTTTTTCTTATTTTCCTATTACTTTATCAAACACCAAAAATATTTCTCTGAAAAATTACTGGATTTCTTAGCATGCTGTTATGGACTGAATGTTTATGTCCCCCGCCAAATTCCTGTGTTGAAATTCTAACCCCCAATGTGATGGAATTAGGAGACTGGGGGTGGGGGGCTTGGGAGATAATTAGATCATAAGGGTAGAGGTCTCATGAATGGGATTAGTGCCCTGACAAGAACTGACCCGAGACAGCGTGTTTCCTCTCTGCTCTCCACATGTGGGAATTTAACGAGAAGGCGGCTGTCTGCAAACCAAGAGAAGGGCCCTCACCAGACCCCAGATCAGAACAACGCATAAGCAGAGGCACCTGGACAGCAGTGCTGTGGAGAGAGCTTCCATTAAGCTCTGCTTCCCAGCTCCCCAGAGCTGGTCAGTTCCTTCTGCTTTCCAGATGCCTATTTTTCAGCTTTTCCTTCAATCCTGTGAACCACCTCTTATTCTTTCCATTAATTGCTTTTATTTTTTTCTTCTTAAATTGGCCACCGGGTTTCTGGTGCTTTGCAGCCAAAGAACCTTGAGCAACAAACTGAAATGCCCTCCTCCCTCCTCTAAGCAGATTCCTGGGATACCTTCTGGTAGATGACACCAGCCCATTCCCGCCTTCCCGCCTCCACCTGCACACATTTATGGGGACAAGTGCCTGTCGCCCATGTCTATACAGCATGAACTTAAGCACCTGGCAGTGGCTGGGTGGTGTTGGGAGACATCTGACCCCAGCTGAGCCAATCACACGTTCTCTTCTGGGAGTCTGAAATTGGACCTTTTGATATCGATGCACCTCAATGAAGAGCTGAGATGTGAAATAACGTGAAGGCAGACGGGGATCATCCTGTACGTGCACCCAAGCCAAGAAAGCTGTCTTCCACAAAGCAGAGGCCAGGTAGACGCAGGGATGCACAAGTCACTGACGGATGCCCTTCCTGTCTCTGTCCCCACACTTCCTTGCCTTCCACGGTCTCAATGCACTCCTGCCCTTGGATTCCATGAAATCCTCCTGAGATCCAACCCCCTGCCACCCCTACCCTCAGTGCTTATTTTTTTCTCAAGCTAGTCTGAGTGGGCTTCTCTTTCTTATAACAGAATCACCTCTCTTCCACATCCTCATAAACTCCCTCTTTCTCCAAAATCGCCTACGCCCACCCCACCATCCTGTCCCCACTACACAGGCTGATTTGAACATAGGCCCTATTTTCTACGTGGAGCCTGTGCTTGCTTTGCCTGGATCACACGCCCTGTGGGAGCCCCTCACCCCCATATGGTTAGAGTCTAGCCTTTGGGAAATCGAACCCTATTTAGTGACTGATCCAGGAAAAGAGGAAATGCGGATGCTCCTCCAGTGTGGAACAGGTTCTCATGGAGAACCTGGACAAGAATGAACCAAAACAGCCAAGAACGAGGCAGGCTCTGCGTCACTGGAAAGTTTAATTGTGGTCATTTCTTTTATAATGCATGCAACCTCCCTGGGGTTCTTGACCCCTTTCCTCTCTGGCTGTAGGTTCTTTAAGGCTCTGATTCTTTCTTTCTTTGTGTGGCACTCTTTGTCAGATAGAAGAAAACAGAGAGATATTTGGTCCTCAAATTGCATCTCAATAACGGAGAGCCACTCCCAGGTACACTGTGCCCTTTGAATTCAGTCATTTGAGGTTTCATAGTCTCAGTGTTGACGACAGATGAAATAGTAAATATAGGTCTGAAAACCTGCTTTGTCTCTAGATCATTTTGACAGGATGCTTTCAAGCCAAACCAAAACCAGATTGAAGCCCTCTTAGTTCAAGGCAGCTTTCACGAGCAACTGCTTGTTGGTTTCGGGGGGAGGGAGATGGGTTCCTCCTCCTATGAGAAGCCTCCCCCCACACCAACTAACAGCAGTCATAGTCAATACACTGTTGGGGGGAGCACAATTTCTAAATCTGATTAAACAAACTGAGGGGATGGGTGCACAGTACAAGTGCATTCTTGGCCTTAGAAAAGGATAAAGTGCAGAGGCCCTCTGAGATCCTCTGCTGCATTCTATTTATACTATAAATAGAGTTTTCACAGGTACTTCTCTACTGCCTGTGAGGAAGAGGCCCAGAGGGAGAATACCAGCTCTTCTTTGACCTCACAGTAGATCAAATTAAAGAAAGTATTAAAGTACAGCAGGAAAAGGTGGGGTCAGACTCGCTGTAAAACTTCTGCATGCTGGAAGTGGTGGGGCAGGAGCCATATTCCAGACTAAGATGAACAGTTTTCTCTCTCTTTCTCTCTCTCTCTCTCTCTCTCAGGCATGAGGCAGCAAAAATGGGGTCAAACGGTGTCCAGTGGGTGTCTTTTGGCATTGAAGTTGCATCATTTTCATGACTACTATCACAGTGACCCTCATGGATTAACCTCTGAAATTCTCTCAGGGTGACCCTCTTTTTATATACCTACCAGCTATGCAGTTAGATCACTTTGGGAATGGGTATAAATACTTTTGAGAAGGTTCATATCCATACAGTAAAATTAATTCCCTCTCTGTTGCTTTATCATATGAAAATGGCTAGACACATTCAGCAAATTTGGAAGATATGTTTCAGACAGTATGACATAATACCCAGGTTAAGTGGCATATTTGAAATTTGCACTAGGGGCTCTGCCAGGTGCCTCGAAGAAGCAGAAGTGGGTTCAGATGCAGACCCTCTGAAGTAGGTACAATGATACATGTGTAGAACAGGCGATTGGGAAGGCATGCTGTCCATACTGAGAAGTGGACGCAGGCAGCTGTGGTTTTAAATAAGAGCCCCAAACGGAAAGTCACAAGGGCAAAGGCGGCAAATGAGAGGATCAATTTGCAACAGAGCTGCGTCTGTGCAAACTGCTCCGGGTGAAGCAGCAGCAGAGACGTATTTATTTAACAACAGCTAGTGATCCTCCCGAGAAATGCCAGGAAAGCCAGCCATCGACAAAATAAATCAGACAAAAGTAAGCAATTAAAGGGTATTATGGGAAGCTTAGGGTACAACTTTAACCCTTGAGATGGAAGTTATAGACCTCAACTACGCTGCTCTCCCAAAATATATCCCTGATGGGTTCTTTTCCCTATAGAGTGGTGAACATTTATATTAAATGCATGGATCAACCATTTTCCAGGTCTCACTTCTGAAGTTTTTAGTTACAATGCCCTGAAAAATGTTTTTCTTCACAAACTACCATCTAGGTCTGGGAGAACCCTACTGTCACACATCGAGGATGACCACCCATCTCAGCTTGCCCAGAACTGAGGGGTTTCTCAGGATGGGAGATTTTTCGGTACTATTACTGGGATAGTCCCCATCAAACGAGGCTGGCTGCCTGGCTGGCTGCCCTAAATTGGAGCAATACAGAACTCTAAAGTACAACTACAAACATCACCACGGATGCTAAAAGAGCATCATATTTTGCAGTCTGCCTATAGGGTTTGCCTACCTGAATGGTACAGAAGGACCTTAACACGCTTGAAAACAAAAACTCGTAAAGAATTCTCGGGAATGTAATGTACAGCATGGTGATTATAGTTAATAATGCTGCACTGCATATTAGAAAGTTGTTAGAAGAGTCGATCTTAAAAGTTCTCACCACAAGAAAAAAAACTGTGTGACTATGTGTGGGGACAGATGTTAACTAGACGTATTGTGGGGATCACTTCACGATACATGCAAGTATCAAATCATTATGTTGTATGCCTAAAACGAATATAACATTACATGCAAGTATACCTCAATTTAAAAAAAATATTCAAATTCAAAAATGAAAACAAAAAAGAAAATAAAGGCCCACATGACTTAATGCCTTGGGTTATTTTATAGATGGAGCCTCGGACCCCAGGCACTGATATTCCACATGGGGGTCTTAGCAGCAGAGATGTCGTGAAGGAATAACAGTTTACACTGGTGACGAGCTGCATTCCATCCGGATCAAACCAGTCCTAGTGATCAACCAAACCAGTCCTAATGGCAACCTTTTAAAAAGTCCTCCTAGCATGCTGTCAGATGACGCCAGATGAAAACACTGTGTCATCATTTACAGGAGATGGTGGTGTGTCAGAGCATTTGGCTGAAAAGACCATGTTTCCAGATAAATTTGGTAGCTTGCTAGGGCTGCTTCAAAGCACAGCAAAATCTATGGCAAGGAAAGGCAGAAGAGGAACTAGTCATTTGGGCTAATCATGTGATCAAATACCCAGTTTTCATCACAGGGCTCTCTTGGCTGTTGTTTTTCCACGTAAGCTTTCAGAATATTCTGAATAAGAGCTGCAAGGTCAAAGAAAGAAAAAAACAAAGCCCCTTTCTATTTCTCACATTTCCACTTCCTGCAGGAAAAAGGACGGGGTACTACTGCATGGTCCAGCATGGCATCAAGTGAGGATAAAGGAAAACAAGCGAGGACATCACTCTCTTACTGCTGCCACCAAGGTCTGTCACAGACCCTGTAATTAACAATCTTGTTTGATCCTCCAAACAACCCAGAAACATAGATACCATCTCCTCTGGCTTCCAGATAAGGAAGCAGACGCTCAGTGAAGTCTGCGACCTTGCCCACAGCCAAATAGCTCTTAAATGACACCTAGTCATTTTTTTTTTAATTGGAGTATAATTGCTTTACAATGTTGTGTTAGTTTCTGCTGTACAATGAAGTGAATCAGCTCTATGTACACCTATATCCCCTCCCTCTTGGACCTCCCTCCCAACCCCTACATCCCATCCATCTAGGTCGTCACAAAGCACCAAGCTGAGGTTCCTGTGCTTTACAGCAGGTTCCCACTAGCTATCTATTTTACGCATGGTTGTGTACATATGTCAATCCTAATCTCCCAATTCATCCCAGCCTCCCCTTCCCCCACCCCACATCATGTCCACATGTCCGTTCTCTACATAAATGACACTTAGTTTTTTGGTTTTGTTTTTTTTGCGGTACGCGGGCCTCTCACTGTTGTGGCCTCTCCCGTTGCGGAGCACAGGCTCAGGACGCGCAGGCTCAGCGGCCATGGCTCACGGGCCCAGCCGCTCCGCGGCATGTGGGATCTTCCCGGACCGGGGCACGAACCCGTGTCCCCTGCATCGGCAGGCGGACTCTCAACCACTCTCAACCACTGCGCCACCAGGGAAGCCCAATGACACTTAGTTTTAACCCAGGTCTCCCTCCTTCCAAAAAGCTTATATGCTTTGAGCACCTGCCATGTGTCAGATACTGTGATAGGTTCTGGGATACAAATGGATAAATGGCAGAGAACCTGTCTTCAAGAGGTTCACAAGCTGGGAGAAAATACAAGAAGAAGCACCATAACAGTCATTACAATGACGGAGTGCTTATAAGGTGCCAGATACTGTGCGAAATGTTTCCCAGTCAGTATTTCAGTTAATCCTCCCACCTGTTCATAGATACAGCTATCACTTTGCATGTTTTACAGAGTCTGAGGCTTAGACAGTTGAGTAACTAACCCAAAGTCACAGTGTGAATTAGTCACATCTTCTGACTCCAAAACCCAGACTCTTCATGGGACGGCACATCAGACAGATGCAGAGGATGGTCTGAGCTTAAAACCACATCAGTGAAGCAGACCACCGAGTTTAAGGCAGAAAGAATCACTAAAAAACTGGTACTTCTAAGATAGGAAGTGGAGCTGAATCTCAAAAGAAGGTGTGATGATGAGGATGGCAATGACGGCAGCATAATGAAGACCGAGGGTAATGCGGGGGGTGGTTCAGCCACTGTTTATTCAATGCCTCTGTTGTGCCAGCCCTTGTATCAATACGTCCATCATCTCGCCTCATCTCCACAACTAGCCTCTCAAGTGGGTGCCACTGTCAGTCTCATTTAACAGAGGAGGAGGCCAAGGTCACATGGCCTGTGCTCTTGACCAGCACCTCTGCGGACACAAGGTGAAAGGAACAAGGGAAACACACTCCACCTCCGGATGGGAGAGCTGCGAAGGCATGCTGCAGGGTGGGGTGCAGGACTGAGGCCATTTTGTGGTAAGAACACTACAAGGGTGATGAGGCTGAGTATATGACACAGAAGAGGTGGAACAGGTGGGCAATGAATGGGACCATTTGATGAGGGGCCACACTGTAGAGAGCGCACAAGGAGGCAGCTGCACGAGTCCTGGCGTGAGTGTCTGGGGCTGACAGGACAGAGGGGGAGCAGGGCTATAGGGGGACTGGGCAGGACTGGGCAAGAGTTGGGTGCGGAGGGAAAGATGGCTCAAGGGACTTCCCTGGTGGTCCAGTGGTTAAGACTCCGCACTCCCAATGCAGGGGGCCCAGGTTCGATCCCTGGTCAGAGAACTAGATCCCACACTCCTTAACGAAAAGAGCCCACACGCCACAACTAAAGATCCCACATGCCACAACGAAGACCAGGAACAGCCAAGTAAGTAAATTTTTTTTTTTTTTTAAAAGAAGAATGAATTCAAAAAGGTCACATCCTTATGACTGAGGGAACAATGAGAAGGAAGCTCTAAGAAGAGAGTAGGTTCGGTTTTCACATGATGACACTGAGGGGGAGAAGCACAGAGCAGAATCTGCCCCAGGGTGCTAACTGGGCAGCACTAGAAGAAGGTGCCGTGGAAGCTTCCATCAGTCAGGTTCTTTGTTGCACACAACTGACTCTGGCTAGTCTGAATAGAGAAGCAATTTATAAAGGATATCAGGTAGCTGGGAGTCTTACAGAGAGCTGGAAAACCAGGTCTCGAGGCTAAGAAGGCAGCACCTCCAATCACATTCAAAAATGCCTCCAGGAAAAAAAAAAAAAAAAATGCTTCCAGGGAGAAGCGCTGGTCTGGGCACAGACGCTCCCAGGCTGCCCGCTGACACAGCTGATGGTGATGCTGGATGCGAATAATGCTGGGACCCCGCCCACTGCTGCCCCCTGAAGGTAGACGCAGCTGCCAACCCCTTCACCGGGACAGATCCTGCCCCCTCTGTGTCAACAGCTGAAGATTCAAAATCTGCTTCAGGGGGGTCTGGGTGGTTGGGACGGGGTCACAAGCCTGAGTCCTAGCTGCACGGGAGGCTGGAAAGAGCAACAGGGCACCTGGCTTCAGTCACAGCAGGTGGTTTCTGCCTCCCTCCAAGACACACACCGGAGGGAAAGTGCGGTTCAAAGTAGTGGAAGGTCAAGACAAAGGACAAATGTCCATTGCAAGTGCCTTGTTCTGTCTTTTCTAAATAACTGATGGTTACATTTGCCTTTCACAGGTAGAAACATTTTCTATGTTTCGGAATGAACAAAGAGTTTAAGATGGCAATGCTAAGATTTGGGACCTGATGGCAACGTTCATCTTCAGAGGAGTCTGGGGGCTGCTGTAATGATATGGTCTGTTTTTCTGCTGTTGGGGGCCCAGTGGCCCCGGGGCAGCAGACCTGGTCACTGAGAATAACAAAACTGTGTTCTGCTCAGAAGTGTTGCGAAGCTCCCACAGCATGTGCCAGTGTTTGGAGATCCCTGGATTAGGGACTCTGGGGACTACTTTTAATTTACCGACAAGGAGAATTTTAAAATGTGACATCTTTGAGTACCGCTGCCCTGGTCTATTAAACAAAGAGGAGCAATTCTCATGGCAGCATCGTCCTAGTAACCTAAAGCTGATAGTGCTGCGGTGGCCAAGGGCCGGCAGGATGGCCTCGACTGTGACTAAGTGGCACTTGTTTCCACTCACAGAAACATGGCTCCACCCTTACTACAGAGTTGCATCTGGAATATGGAGACGGACCATCTTAGATTTTGTAGTTTTGGCTCCAAAAGCACAGCTAGGGCCGTCATCAGATTCCCCCAAGGAGGGAACACTTGTCCTCCCCCTCCAGCACCTCTCTCCCTAGTTTCATGCGGCCTTGGCCTGTTGGTGGGCAGCAGATAAGGAATTCACTCTAGGACGGCTGTAACTCCTTGAGGGTCCAGTAAAGGGAGTCTAGGCTCAGAGTTACTGAATGGACCTCAGCGCCAGCATCACCTCCCCAGCAGGCGGAGCTGGGAAAGCTGTCTGACCTGACAGTTTGCTCATCTGGAAAAAGGGATAAAAGCACTATTCTTTCATCATAATACAGCTACCTTAGTGGCTCTGCACTACCACGAGCCCTACTCTTTAGAGTACACGCTCTTCCCAATTGCTGGTGGCCACTGAGTTGACCTAACGATAAGGAAGGAATCAAGGAAGACTGTTTTTTGAAGTGATTACATAAGAAATAATAGGCGGCTATAGATACTCAACTAAACTTAGTAAACTTGCTCTTTATTTCCCAAAAGTTTGGGTTTTATTTTCAGACAAAAATATTCTTAATAAAAACTGTGGGGCTTCCCTGGTGGCGCAGTGGTTGAGAGTCTGCCTGCCAATGCAGGGGACATGGGTTCGTGTCCCGGGCCGGGAAGATCCCACATGCCGCAGAGCGGCTGGGCCCGTGAGCCATCGCTGCTGAGCCTGCGCGTCCGGACCCTGTGCTCCACAACGGGAGAGGCTACAACAGTGAGAGGCCTGCGTACCGCAACAACAACAAAAAAAACTGTGAAAAAATGAAGAGTTAAGAATCTTATAAAAAAAAAAATAGGCTCTCAGCTATTTGAGATGGCAAACTGGGGTTTGCCTGAAGGTAGGGAGACGGCCCACTCCCCATCGTCTCCCTTCTACCTAGTGACCAGGGTAGGGATATTATTTAGTAATGGAATAAAAATATTAAAATATAGGGACTTCCCTGGCGGTCCAGTAAGATCCCACAAGCCACGGGTCACAGCCAAAAAATTAAAATTAAAATATATTAGTTGAGGACTTCCCTGGAGGTGCAGTGGTTAAGAATCGCCTGCCAATGCAGGGGACACGGGCTGGAGCCCTGGTCCAGGAAGATTCCACATGCCACGGAGCAACTAAGCCCGTGTGCCACAACTACTGAGCCTGCGCTCTAGAGCCCGCGAGCCACAACTACTGAGCCCACGTGCCACAACTACTAAAGCCCGCGCACCTAGAGCCCATGCTCCACAACAAGAGAAGCCACCGCAATGAGAAGTCGGTGCACCACAACGAAGAGTAGCCCCCGCTCGCCGCAGCTAGGGAAAGCCCGCGCGCAGCAATGAAAACCCGATGCAGCCAAAAATGAATAAATAAATAAAATATATTAGTTGACCATATATTAGGACAAAGGCCTAATTTCCACTTTCCTTAATATTAACATTTGGTTCAACAGTCTATTTCTAAGAATTCATCTCACAGAATAACAACAAAAAGTAAAAGTAGGTAAATGAAATGCAGTCTATCCCTACAATTATTCAGACATAAAAGAGGAATGAAGTACTGACACCTGCTACAATACAGATGAACCCTGAAAACATCATGCTCAATGAAAGAAGCCAGTCACAAAGGATCACATATTATATGATTCCACTTACACAAAATGTCTAGAACAGGCAAATCCATAAACACAAAACGTACATTAGTGGTTGCCTAGGGCTGGGGATGAGGAGGGGGTGGAGGGGTATGGAGAGGAGTGGTTAATAGTATGAAACAAGGCTTCTTTTTGGGTTGATGAAAATGTTCTAAAATTGATGGTGGTGTTGTCTGCACAATGCTGTGAATAAACAAAAAGCCACTGAATTACACATCTTAAATGGGTGAATTACATGATATGGGAATTAGATCTCAATAATGCTTTTATTAAAAACAAAAACAAAACCTAACTAGTGGAAGTAATTGTAGTTACTGGATGGTATTAAACGCCAGACAGTGTTCTGAGCACTTTAAGCTTTATGAGAAGCCTACCAAGTAGTATCATCTTTATCTGCATTTTACAGATAAGGAAACTCAGCTACTGAGAGAGAAGGTAAATTGCCCAAGGTTACCCAGTCAGTAAACAAGGGACCCAGGATGTGAATCTGAGCAAGCTGACTTCAGAGCCACATCCTTAACAGCTGCTTGTGCACACAGAGGTGCACTGGTCACCGCAGAACACAGGGTACAACATAAATGCCCCCCAGTCGGGGGCAGTTCAAACACAGGCTGGTATCTTGTCCACTGAAAAGAGTGACGCATGTCTATACCTCCTGCTATAGAAAGACAACAGAAATGACATAAACAGATGCTGTGTCTTTTTTTCTTCCATTTGTACTTTTTACAAAACACTCTACATGCAAGTGTACACAAGCTTGACAATTTTCTGCCATTTTTCATGAAAAATTAATAACCATGGGTTTCCTCTAAGAATTAGGTCAGTGGTGGCTGGAACGCTGACTTTTATCTTCCTGAATACCTTTTAGTACTGTTTGATTCAATCTGATTTTTTGAACGATGAGCAGGGCAGAGGCTACGTAATATTACTCCGGTTTCAAGGCAGCCTTTGCTAACCCACCCATCAGGGCTGCATCCTGCATCTGCTCACAGCATCACACACCACGCCTGGAATCACTCACTAAGGCTGCTGCTTTATTTCATTTATAGAGATTTTTGCTTCCCTCCTCTCTCCCTAACTGGAAGCTTCCTGAGGACAGGCACTGGGCTTGTTTCTTGCTAAGCAGTGCCAGGCACATAAGCAGACCCTCCACATTTATTTGCTATTATTGACCAGACAAACAAATGAGTAAATGAATTAGGGTCGAATTACCTAACTCCAACTGCCAATAGTCAAGGGCACGAGCAGCGATGATGGAACAGGTGGACATCTGGCTGGAAAACACTAGGGCTAGGGACACAGTGGCACAAGCAGCCTTGAGCGGAACTTAAGAAAATGATTTACTCCTTCAATTGAAAACATTTACTTTCATCTAGTCCCAGAGAATTTATGGAGCCATAATCCTTTCCATCTCAAATCCTTTCCATTATCCTTTCCTAATTAATTGAGGCATGTAACTTCATTTGATCTAAATCTTTGCAAGCATAAACGTTACTCACGTGGTGATTCGGCAGCACATAGCTAGCAGATCAAGCTTAATCTGGTTCTACTGGTTTTTAAATTATACATGATATTAAACAAGATTCATTTAACTTTGATCTAACAGCTACAACTTATTACACTGGCTGCTCCCAGACATTTATAGCAAATCACTGTTGAATCTGTACAGTGAACCAACTTAGGATACAATTAATAAAATAAACTGTTTGACACTATAGGAGCTTTTGGTATGATATAAAATTTAATATTTTTTGGGAAAAAAAAAGATTAAGGAAAGTATATTATCCAAGTGAAACTTCTAAAGCTGCCACCTTACAGGTCAGTACAAAATCTCTTCACAAGAATATTTATGGATTGTGACAGCAGTATTTCACCCAAATAATACATAAAGAAAGGAATAATACATTTTTTATACAACCCAAATAACATATATTGAAAAGAATCTACCATGGTTTTCCAATAAACTGTTTAGGAACTGAAGGGAGTGATACATAATTCCAGACATGCAGCTGAGTGTCTAAATTATGGAAGTTACAAAATAGGCATCCTCAGCAGTTTTGGCCTGAAATATGCTCCCTTTTCTAACCTCTCATTATTTTTTTCATTTCACATTCTGATCACTTGACCAATTAACTGGTAATTGAACTCCTTTGGGATCCTGCTTCTTTTTCCTATTTCATTTAGTTGCAGATAATAGGCCCATTAAGGAAGTGAAATGTCCCAATTCCAGAAAATGAGTATTCAGAGCAAAAACAAGGAAAGGAAAGATGTAACTATTCCAATCAGCTAAGCACAAGCTAGAAAGACGTTGGTTTTGTCTACACTGTATTGGTTTGCCAGGGACTCTGCAAGCTTCTGTAGCATCCCTCTGCCGCCTCCAGGAAACCCCCCAGGATGTGGGGGAGGGTGGAAGTGAGCTCCCTAGCTGTTCTGCTCAGTGGCCTGCGCCACTCAGAGGGCTGGCCGGGGTCGCGGAGCAGACTGCCACAGGTTCTTTGCCTAATGGCCTCTACAATCATGGTCTGCTACAAAGCGAAGAAATGGGGATCCAACCTGAGAGAGGTTGTCAGTCCCTAGAACAGGGATGGAAATGTCAATATGACAGCTGTTAGGCTTAGACAATAATGAGCCAGGAAACAGAGGGCTCTAGGAGAAATTTCTTCAAGATGCTGAAACTGATAGAATGCCTAATAGTTTTAAATGTACTGACAGGAGGGACTTCTCTGGTGGCGCAGTGGTTAACAATCCGCCTACCAATGCAGGGGACAGGTGTTCGAGCCCTGGTCTGGGAAGATCCCACATGCCGCGGAGCAACTAAGCCTGTGCGCCACAACTACTGAGCCTGCGCTCTAGAGCCCGTGAGCCACAACTACTGAGCCCATGTGCCTAGAGCCTGTGCTCCCCAACAATAGAAGCTACCGCAATGAGAAGCCCGCGCACCGCAACGAAGAGTAGCCCCAGCTCACCACTAGAGAAAGCCCGCGCGCAGCAACGAAGACCCAACGCAGCCAAAAATAAATAAATAAAGTAAATAAATTTACAAAAGACAATTGTTAACTAGCTCCTGTTACTCAGCTCATTTCTTTTCAGGGAATAATCAGAGGTCCACATTTTCCTAGCTACAATTAAGAAGCGTTTGAGCCTTTAATTCAAGGTAGAGTTTCTGCCATTGAGTTTATACTGTGGGCAATTATAATATCCATACATTGACTATGAAGAGAAAGCTCTGACTGGTCAAACAAGAGTATATCCACATGTGCACATGGATAAGGGCTCTTAACCTGGAGTCCACGGGGATCTGTGAACCTAGATGGGGAAAAAGCCTACATTTTCACTGACCTATAACTGACATTTAGCATTTCCCTCTACTATGAAGTTGGGCAGAGGTATTCACGCTCCTGTGATTCTGTCCACCAACAGAAATCACGAGGGTTTTTCATATTCCATTACAGTTGTTGCAATACCTCACAAGGTTGCTTAAGCTCAAGCACCACTTTGAAAATACAGTAGTTATTAGCCTTGCTGTTAGACTGTATTATATAACAATAGATCAACAAAGAGGCATGCATTTTACTCTAACAAATAAATTTTAAAATATTTTGATGACTATATTTCAATATAATTGGTTTCTGAGAAACCCCATGCATTTTATTTTATGCATTTAGAAACATTATTATGAGAGGTGGTCCAGAGGCTTCAGCAAGCTGCCACAGGGGTCTGGGCACAGAACAAGCTGAGATGCCCAGCAGCGGGCACAGGGCCTCTGCCATGAGGCCACGTGGCAGATGCTGGCGGGGGCAGGAGGGCGATCACCGCTCCCAGCAGTGCTGCTTCAGACCACACACATCAGAAACAGTGGCATGGACATATATACACTACCAAATGTAAAACAGATAGCTAGTGGGAAGCAGCCGCATAGCACAGGGAGATCAGCTCAGTGCTTTGTGACCACCTAGAGGGGTGGGATAGGGAGGGTGGGAGGGAGATGCAAGAGGGAGGAGATATGGGGATATATGTATACGTATAGCTGATTCACTTTGTTATAAAGCAGAAACTAACACACCATTGTAAAGCAATTATACTCCAATAAAGATGTTAAAAAAAAAAGTCACAAGAAAAATTTGTAACTATGTATTGTGACAGATGGTAACTAGACTTACTGTGATCCTTTCACAGTATATACAAATATTGAATCACTATGTTATACACCTGAAACTAATATAATGTTGTATGTCAACTGTATCTCAATAAATAATCCTCTCTCCATGAACAGCAAGAACAAAAAAGAAACAACTCTGCAAGTAACGCTCAGAGTTCCCTAATTAGTAATATCAGGTAAATTAGTTCAAACCACTTTCAATCAGCCTCAGCAGAAGGGAGACATTGATTGCTCCTGATCGCCTGGATGCTTCAACAGCGCTTATAATGCATGTGAAGGAGCCCGGGAGCCCGGGGCTGGCTGATTGCTCCGGGTCACCACGGCTCAACATTCGGCCCGCACACAACCTGCTGGAAGAGCTGAAGACAGCAGCTCGGCCCAGTCCAGGGCCTGGTGATATTTCAACCAAGGCGGGTCACTTTCTTGCACCCACAGAACCCCCCTTTAACGTTTCTGTATGTTAAGCTGTGTGGTAAATTGTCTTTAAATCATGGCATTTCTTGGAGCCCGGAATATGCACTTAAAAGTAACAATGCAAGGCTAATTATACAGCCAAGGAATTGAACAGGAGTTAACTGAGCTGCTTTTAAAAACAACAACAACAACAGGAACAAATCCTGTTAATAGGGACAAAAGGGTTTCCGTTCAGTGGAAACTTTCTGAGTACGTAGGGTGTGGTGGGCAGTGCAGGCAGAGATGCTGCTGCACAGCAGAGATGGTACAGAAGGAAAGTGCGGCCAGTCCCCGAGAGGGGTCCTCCTGGGAACTGCAGAGCAAACCGCCGGGTGTTCACTCCCTCCAAGTGCTAGAGCAGGTCCCGAACCAGCCAACCCATTTTGACTTCAAGCCTAAAGAAAAGCTGGCCTGAGTACACAAGAAGAACCTCTGCTAGCGGTACTGTTTAGATTATCACTCCTAGTGATGGTGAGGAGAGAGGACTAATCAATTAGGAGATTCCAACCCACGGAACTCACCGCAGTTATTAAAAGCCTGACATAAACCTCTATGTATCAGCGTAAAAGCGTTTTCCAGATGGATGCAAGGGGAAAAGCGAGGCACAGAACAGCGTGCACAGAATGATGACACTTATGTAAGACCAGGTTGCTCACCAACACACATACTTTTAACTATGGTGACCCCAAGGGATGGACCTGGTTGGGGGTTACGGTTTATTCTAGATACAGATTTTAAATCTTTACAAAGAGAACGTATTCACATATTACTCGTATAATTTAAAAAGCTAATAAAATAACAAAACAGATCCATAGCTACACGAGTTTGAATCCTACAAAAGATAAGAATGACAAAAAATAATACTTTCATGTTTCCATGCGTCCCTATTCCTTATTTCTAGGTCAAGCACAGGTTTTGATCTCTTCTATTCACTTATGTAGCACAGGCATCTGGAACAGTGCCTGGCTCAGAGTAAGCACTCAACAGAGATTTGTTAAATAAATGAATTGATTACTCATCTAATCCAGAAATTTGTACTGGGGGCCTACCATGTGCCAGCTACTTGCTAAGGACCCCGGGAAACATAACAGTGATTCACTTGACCTGCATTCACTCACACCGTTCACATGCCCACAGTGCTGGACGCTTGATGTAAACACACACCAACACAGATACACACACACTCGCTGCCCTTTAGGAACTTAGAATTCAGCTTGGGGGAAGGTGAATCATAGAGGCTGGAGGGCAGACGTAAGGCCTTTTCCTGGCCACAGCCTTAATTCTGGCTTTGGTTTTCAAAAGTGTGCCTCTGAGGCTTTGCTTATCATAGTCTGTCTTGTACCAGAATTACGTTCACATGTTTGTGCCTGCCCAGCTGGGGAAAAATAAACACCAACCTTCCTGGATTGTGTGAACACAGAAGGACAAATGGCTTATTCTCTGCCTGAAGCCCAGCGTACCAAAGCATTCCATCTTGCTTTATTTCCCAATTCTACCCATTCATCATAGAATTAGAAATCTAAGTGGGGAAGAGCCTGATGGCCATTTAGCCAGGGCTACTCTTATCTGGACCTTGGCCTAGCCCTTCACATCTAATTTAAGGTGAGGGGCTACCAAACTAGATGAAATAGAACCTTTCAGCTCTCGCTTGGGTCTTGCAGGAAAACCACAATTCAGCAGTTCTGCTTTACATTCCCAGAGCGTCTCCCATCCTAAACACCATGCCACTAATCCCCTTAATCTCCAGCCTTTTGCGGCCATATCTGCAGAAGCCCAGTCCTTCTCTACCCTGAAGTGAAGATTCTTCCACCTAAGTGGATTGATTAGTCTGCACTTATCTGTAGCAAACATCACCTTTGTGTACATACCCTCTCTTGCAATTTGTCAGAATGATTTCTGAACGCAACTCCATTTTCATATTCAGTCACTTTGGTCCCAACAGGAATGGTCCCCAAAATTCAAATATAAGATGCCTGGGAACATTTTTAACTTTGAAACTAAAATGTGGCCACGGTGCAATGGGTGTACACAAGTGAACTTGGGGGTGTGACATTAAATGGGAAGGAAGGAAGAGCCTTCTGCTTCTGGTGATGAAAGGTTTCTTCATCTATAAATTCCAAATGATCAACACGGCAGATTCATGGGTTCTTATCCAAAATGCTTTGGGCCAGATCTGGTTTGAAATCTGGAGTTTTTCAAACTTAAAAATAGCAATACCAGGCAGAGGGCACATATTAAATAATGCCTCCAGCTGGGTCTCAGGCACCACCCCATCATGGAACACGGTAATATTTCACTAGCAAAATATATGAATGTTCTAAGTAGGATAAATAGAGACTATAAATAGCTTCATGTCAGTTCAGGTCAGTTTTGTTGCCAACTGAGTTAGTTCCAAACTTAAGCAAAAAACGTTTAGGTGTTCAGAGCTTTGTGAACTTTGGAATGGCAGATAAGGGACCATGCACACAGACAGGACCCAAAGAACCAGCGCTAGCCCTCCTGACCTTTCTGCATAAAGATACTTTTAAAGCATATAGGTGTGGCTGCTTTCCTGAATATTTCTGTCAGGTTCTGTTTGGGAAGCCCTGCATAGCAGAGGTCATTCGGCTTTAGTTATTCAAACTGTTGTTTAGAAAGCAAAATAAAAACCTGCAAACTTAAAGCATTTCCCTTTGAAGCTGAGCACCATTATCTTTAAGAGCTAAAGTGAATTTTCACAAACCACTTGCACACACACAAAATGGTACGTAGTACACAGAGAAGACAAACACCCAGGCACTGTGCGTATCAGTCTATTAAGTGCTTCTCAGACTTAATTGTCCATAAGATTCATCTGCGGATCTTGTTGAGATGCTGATTATGTCTCATTAGGTCTGGGTGGGGCAGAAATCCTACATTTCAAACAAGCTCCTGGATACAGCTCTGAGGACCAGCCTTTGAGTAGCAAGGCTGCAGCAGAAGTGCATTAAGTTTGGAAACAGACGAACCTGAGTAAGATCCTGACTCCACCACTTACAAGCTAAGTGACCCTGGGAGAATGGAAATAACAATGACACTTTTTCAAGCCCGTAATGAGTGAGCTAGCAGCACAGTTCCTGGCACATAACAGACCCCGAATTCATCCTTTGCCAATCTGTGGTTGGCTGAATAATGGTCCCCCAAAGATGTCCACATACCAGTCCCCCAAATCTATGAATATGTTACCTTACAAGGCAAAAGGGAATTTGCAGATGTGATAAAGTTAAGGATTTTGAGATGAAGAGATTATCCTGGGCTATCTGAACAGGCCAACATGATCACAAGGGTGTTGATAAGAGGGAAGCAGGAGGATAAGAGTAAGAGAATATGAGAGGGTGAATCAAAGATCAGTGAGGCGAGAAGATGCTATGTTGCTGGCTTTGAAGACAGAGGAAGGGGCCTTGACCCAGGACATGTGCACAGCCTCTAGAAGCTGGAACCTCCCAGAAAGGAGGCAGCCCTGCACACCCATTTTATACTCTGTCCTCCAGAACTATAAGAGAATAAATGTGTTGTTTTAGACCACTAAGTCTATAGTAATAGTTTACAGCAGCCATAGGAAACTAATACACCACCTATTGATATAATGCTAACGCAGGCTTACCTCACTTTATGTAACAGAGGACTTCCTGGGGCTGAATCAACTGAAACATCATGTAACAGCTGCTCCAGTGGAGGTCAGTAAACAAAGAACTCTTCAAGGAGACTCTGTATCAAGGGAAGAATTCCTCCCGCTTTATCTGTTTTGTTTGGTTATAGCCCTTGCTACCAAACAGGGACAGACACACCAAC
Source organism: Delphinus delphis (assembly GCF_949987515.2). Classification (NCBI taxonomy): domain Eukaryota; kingdom Metazoa; phylum Chordata; class Mammalia; order Artiodactyla; family Delphinidae; genus Delphinus; species Delphinus delphis. The sequence goes on from NC_082697.1 coordinate 59,546,491, forward strand.
CCATTCCAAAGGCTAAAGGGACTCTCCTGCTCTCTAACTGTATCATCACATTCCAGCCTCTCATGTAATTGTCGAAACCTAATAAGGCTCCTGGGGACAGCATCAGTGGGTCGATGCCTCAACATCAGGAGGACTGAAGAAAGTCATCCTGGGCTCAAGAGTGAAGGATTGAAAATCAATGGTCTCAGTATTTGTACAAGTCTTCATTTGCTACTTATAATGTGGTTTATCCCACAGAGACGCTTTATAAAATAAGAAAATACCAAGATAACCCAAAAGACGCCTGCAGAATGAAAACTGCATATGTTTCAAAACTAAATGGGCCTTGTCCTGCATTTCTCAGGCTTTTTCCTGCAGGCCTTGGCACCAACAGCACCCCTTAACCATCCTGGGTTTTACACTTCCCTTACCAGACTCTAAGCTCCGTGGAAGGGCTGGTCTCTCATTTCTAACTATCATATCCACAGCATCTGTAACTGACACTTAGTTTGCACACAATAAATGTTTGTAGATGAACGAATATTATGATGGACATTTATAATAGAAAAGCATATTCGGACTTCCATTAACAAAAGCATTACTTGTAAAGTTCTTTTTCTCCAATTTGAACTTAAAACTACTTGGCCCAAGATATTATTTATGGTGGAATTAAAAGTATGCTCTCCGATTTTATCTGCCTATTAATATATGCATTTGATAATTAACAATGTGCTAAGCAGTCAAAGCAAATAATTACTTTTCTAATGTCTGCCCCTGCATATGAGCTAAATGAGGGGGAAGCCACTAATTGCATATTAAAAAATGCAATTAAATGCAAAAAAAATGGTAACTAGATTCAAAATGTTTTGTTTAAACCTCAGACCACAATATTCAAAACAGTTACAATCCTTTCCCTGGGTCAGTTACAATCCCACAAAACAGTCCAAATCTTCAGAATTCTGTTCAGGTCACAATGAATATAAAACAAGTTCTCAAAAGTTTGCTAGTTCACATTTTCGAGGTCTTCTGACCAACTGGTAGGGTTGATCACAAAAACTCTATCTTTTAATTTACTTATGTTCAGTACACTTTATTTAAGAAGCAGTGTAATCACACGGAATGCTTTAATTTTAAACCTTATTTTGAAATATGACTGAATACATTAACATAATTCAGAACAAGTCAGTAAACATCCACAAGAACATGTTATATAATTCTAGTGAGTCTCATAATATTCTATTTTCAAAGGAAAAAAAAAAAAAACACTGGACAGAAAAGCAGTAAATTTGGAATCTGAGGGTTCTCCCTGCTGGCCATACTCCCTAGACTTCAAGGAGAGCCATTCTGAGCAGCCCCTTCTCCATCCTCACACGTTCACTCTGGGATTGTTCTAGATAGGTAGGTTACCAGACAAGTGAGTCCTGGAGGGGAGGAATTAATGTACCCAGGCTTCCTGCAGAGTGCCTTGTCTTCTAAAGACATTAGAAATCATAGCAGGACTCAAGAGTCTTGGTTTACAAGGTAACGTTAGCCAAAAACAAACACCCATAGCAACTAGAGTGTTTTCTGCAATGGTCTTTGGGTCATCTCTGTCCACTAAGCAGAGACCAAGACACAGACAAGAGTGGTCTTGGGTGCCTGCTCTGCCTCCCAGATGGGCAGGGGCGGTTTCCACTTTCTTATACTTGCTCGCTGGGCTTTATCTTTGCCTGGGAGAGAAGGATATCAAAGGAAAGGGGAATAAATAAAGGAAGCGAGTTCTAAAAAGGACCTGTTATGTTCCCGTTCCTATATCTCACTTTTCTTCAGGGGAACCATCCTGTTCTTCTGACCACTTGGCTGCAGGGGGGCTGACCCCACACCCCGGCTTCATGGGGCTATGTGAGCTGGATGGGTGCTGGTCTGTAACTCTGATTGGACCACTAAGAATAAGGTACTTTCAGGGGCTTCCCTGGTGGTGCAGTGGTTAAGAATCCGCCTGCCAATGCAGGAGACACGGGTTCGAGCCCTGGTCCGGGAAGATCCCACATGCCGCAGAGCAACTAAGCCCGTGGGCCACAGCTACTGAGCCTACACTCTAGAGCCCGCCAGCCACTACTACTGAGCCCGTGTGCCACAACTACTGAAGCCCGCGTGCCTGGAGCCCATGCTCCGCAACAAGAGAAGCCACCACAATGAAAAGCCTGCACACTGCAATGAAGAGTAGCCCCCACTCGCCACAACTAGAGAAAGCCCGTGCACAGCAACAAAGACCCAGTGCAGCCAAAAATAAATTAATTATTTTTTAAAAAAAGAATAAGGCACTTTCTTTCTGTTGTGGTTTCAGTAAGAAGGACATAAACCTAAAGCTCCCTGGAGCCACTACCTGGAAAGAGCCTGCATGAGAATAAATTCAACCCAGAGGAAAGCAAGGCTGAGCGAGGAAGAGAGCAAGCCCTGACAGCAACCTCTGAGCCCCTGGATCCGGCCATACCCGAAGCCCAAATCTGCCCTTGGACTTTACAGTCCCATAGGGTAACACAAACTTTAAAAAAAAATTAATCTAGTTCAAGTTAGATTGTCATCTGAAACTGAAAAGGCACTAACAAATACAGGAGAAATAAAAGCACAAGAAGAAGGGAAACGAAAGGAGAAGATCACGTTTATGGATATGGGATCTGAAAGTAGTTCAAGTTTGCCCCCTGGAAATGAAGAAAGGTGACACATAGGAAACTGTTCCATTTTTCATAGTAAGCTCAGACCATAAGAACTGTAGCTCTGCCTAATTACTGTGATTAATCTTGCCAAATTCTAAAAATAAAATGAGCGTGTATTTTCTGATGTTTGATGATACTGCAACCGTCGTGAAGAGAAAGAATGAGCCGTTACTGAATAGAGTCGTCTTTTAAGACAAATGATTTTCTTCTGGCTGTGGGGAGAAGACAAGGTCACAATGACGACCCCAGTCTTACCGGGCATGGCATGGACGAGGTCCCCGCACAGAACAAAGAACTTGGGCTTGGGGCTCAGCTTGTTGATGGCCTGGACGGCCTGCTCAGTCAGACGGATCTCCTGCTTCCACTCGTCGCCGCCGCTGTCACAGTCCCCAGTGGACCAGGCCTTCATCAGTCCGAACTGTGGGTCTGCACCTTGGATGAAGTAGAACGGGCCTTTCCATTCCCTTTCCTTTTCTTTAATTAAAAAAAAAAAAAAAACAAAATGAATGAAAGGAAGGAAGGGAGGGAGGAAGGAAGAAATATTATAAAATCTGTCAGGGAAAGCACCCAGGTTACCCTGCGAGTGGATACAATATTTTTCTTAAATTAAGTAGGTCATTTTAATAAGCTGCTGTTCAAACACACCATTTTCCTGTCATCAGCCAGAGGATTTTGATTTATACTAATTATGCCTGGACCTGGTGATTCCCAAAGGCCAGGGAAAAACCACATGGGCCGTTAACAGCTATGCAACCAAGCTGTCTGTTTAAAAGCCAGATGGCCAAAATGGAGCACAGAGGCACCACGGCATGCTATATAGAGGCTATTAATGTTCAATAGTTTTTTAATTAGAATTAAAAATACCCCAAATTGAAAGCTGTCAGAAGTATTATGTTTAAACGACGAGGTGAAGCGCTTTCAAATCGTTTACGCCAGGCTTAATGGCACAATCTGCACTGTTTCTGGGGATGTGACAGAAAAACTTGGAGCTCAGAAGCTCCGGCTATCTGGTGGGAAAGGCGGGGCCAGAAATGAAATCTTAATATGGAAAAAAAAAATGATGCTAACATTTCCAAGGCAGCATGATGTGGGCACAGGTGAGGTGTGAGGCTGCAGGGGAGGGCTGGGGGGACGAGATTCTTTCATTCTTTATGTCCTTGGAAAGCACGTGGGTCACCTGAAGGTAAATTATCAGGCTGCTCTTGCTATTGGTTCTGCCAAAGCTTCAAGGGCCACGGGTCTCCACCCTGATCTGCCCAAAACACTGCCACCAGCGTCTGCACTTACAGAGTTGGAATGCCCATCAGTGGGTGCGTGGGTTTCAAACTTTTCTTTGGCCACAGAATCCTTTCTTCAAACAAAACCACAAGTGGCTGACCAGTGTTGAAAACACATAGCCTCCTCTGCCTGAGTGGGTTCTGGGGACAGAGCAGTCTGAACACACCCACTCATCAGCCCAGATTTTATCCTCAGCCCAGAGAGGTGACGTGACTTGCCTCATGGACACCAGCCATCAGCTGCAGGGACAAGATTAACTACCCCACAACCTTGAGACTGTTTTCTTCTCTTTAACAAATGAACGTATTTTGCAGGTGAGCTGAATAACTGGCATTTCCTTTGGAAGTCATGAAGATACTAGAATTTCCCAAAAGCTCCTTGAAGTCATTTCACACCTTTGTGTTCACTTCACTCATTTATTCAGTATTTACCGAAAGCCTACTGTTTGCCGGGCCCCGTGCGAGGTGCTGATGACACACAAGTGGACCAAGACAGGTGAGGTCTTGGCTCTCGGGGGCTTAGTTCTCACAGAGGGAGAGAGAGCAAACAAGGAAATTCGCAGAGAACAGAGCCGAGGGTGCTAAGGGCTCTGCGAGGATTACGGCGAAAGCAATGGTTAATTTAAATTGGATGCACAGGGAAGGCCTCTCTGAGGTGGGGTCATTTAAGCTGAGATCTAGATGTAGCACATAAGCTTTTAAAATTCCACGACCACCCTCCCACCCACCATGCCTAGCTTACTATCATCTCAGAATGGATCTCAGGCTTTAGGCCTCCTTTCCTTAATTCCTCTTCCAGAACTTAAGAAGACAAGCATGTAAACAAACAAAATTACCCATCCGTACTTTCCAGAATAAATTATGTATGTGTGTTAACCTGCCAGTTCTTGAACTACAGCTTAAAATGCTAGCTGTTCCGTCAAATCACAACCTACCTAAACTCACCCTGAACAAGGACTGCAATGAAACCCTGTTGTGTGCATCTCAGTGCCAAGGACAGCGATCCAGCACTGCAACGGATCTGACTCACACTCATTGAGCCCTTACTACATGTGGCAGAAAGACTCCAAAACGCCCCCGAAGACCCCTGAGTCCTGATACTCACATCCTGTGTGATCCCCTCCCCTCGAGTGTGG